>NC_136635.1:4230490-4337990 GCF_949748355.1 Melanostigma gelatinosum | reverse complement strand
GGGGGATGAAGTTAGGGGTTAGTTGAAAGTGAATTCCTACACACACGCACACAATGACATGCATGTACAATGTACACAAACACACGTGTCTGTTTGCACTGAGTAAACATTGAATATTGCTAAATATCTGACCAGATCTGTATATATTTACCCTTCCAATGACGAGATGAGAATTCTCGACGACCGTTGCTTTGACGTCTCGGACCCATCCACTGACAAACTGATTATAAGCGTCGAGCCCTTTGTAGCACTCCAACTCGTCTTTTGTGTAAGGACTGGGGGTATTCACGAGATACGTGTAGATGTTGGCGTAGTTTACCGATGGAAGATAAGTAGGATCGGCACTGAAACGATCTGCACTCATCGTATAGGGATCCAAGTTACCAATAACCTTCAATTTTGCCAGGTAGCGAACCTTTGATGCACTATCCAGTGATTCAAAGTATGGTATTGCCGCCATGTAGGTTCTGTATGTACTCCAACATGGCGGACAGACCTCGTAACTAAGGAGATCGTGACGTAGGTGAGACCACTCTATTGTTTGAATCAGAGTAACTGCATTATTTAGGCCTGTTGAACGCCACAGACTGCAGCTGTATTTTGGGGAGAGTTGACTAGTCCTGGCACAAAGCCTGAAGCTACACCCTTAATAACAGGTTCCTATCATACATTTAGACATCTTTGTCAGAAATCTAAAATGTCATTAAAATCAGTGGCGGCTGGTGGAACATGTTCTAGGTAGGGCCATCTTATCAATTTCAGGAAACATCCCAGTATGATTTAATGCAAAAAAAATGAAAGTATCAAACACGCATTATTACTTGGCAGTTAAATATTTAACATTTATTCCAACACAAAAACAATCAGTAAATAACACTTATATAATATAATATAACATGTTTATTTATTGAGATGTCCTATGGACCTTGTTATAGGAGGTAAAGATCAGGAGAAGTAAACATGAAGTGTAATTATGAATACTGATGTTAAATTAAGCTATGATGAGTTTTCACTGTTAATTTAACATCTCTATTACATGTTGATGCCTCCATGACCAAGTTAAGCAGATGAGACTGAGGACAACTATGTAGAAGAAAAGTTGTTCACTTTGTCTAATATGTAGCTTGACAGAGTTCTCATGTGTGTCCTGGTGTTCTCATGTTTCCTTACCTCCTCATCCCTCACTCCCTACCCTGGTGTTCTCATGTTTCCTTACCTCCTCATCCCTCACTCCCTACCCTGGTGTTCTCATGTTTCCTTACCTCTTCATCCCTCACTCCCTACCCTGGTGTTCTCATGTTTCCTTACCTCCTCATCCCTCACTCCCTACCCTGGTGTTCTCATGTCTCCTTACCTCCTCATCCCTCACTCCCTACCCTGGTGTTCTCATGTCTCCTTACCTCCTCATCCCTCACTCCCTACCCTGGTGTTCTCATGTTTCCTTACCTTCTTATCCCTCACTCCCTACCCTGGTGTTCTCATGTTTCCTTACCTCCTCATCCCTCACTCCCTACCCTGGTGTTCTCATGTTTCCTTACCTCCTCATCCCTCACTCCCTACCCTGGTGTTCTCATGTTTCCTTACCTCCTCATCCCTCACTCCCTACCCTGGTGTTCTCATGTTTCCTTACCTCCTCATCCCTCACTCCCTACCCTGGTGTTCTCATGTTTCCTTACCTCCTTATCCCTCACTCCCTACCCTGGTGTTCTCATGTTTCCTTACCTCCTCATCCCTCACTCCCTACCCTGGTGTTCTCATGTTTCCTTACCTCCTCATCCCTCACTCCCTACCCTGGTGTTCTCATGTTTCCTTACCTCCTCATCCCTCACTCCCTACCCTGGTGTTCTCATGTTTCCTTACCTCCTCATCCCTCACTCCCTACCCTGGTGTTCTCATGTTTCCTTACCTCCTCATCCCTCACTCCCTACCCTGGTGTTCTCATGTTTCCTTACCTCCTCATCCCTCACTCCCTACCCTGGTGTTCTCATGTCTCCTTACCTCCTCATCTCTCACTCCCTACCCTGGTGTTCTCATATTTCCTTACCTCCTCACTCCCTACCCTGGTGTTCTCATGTTTCCTTACCTCCTCACTCCCTACCCTGGTGTTCTCATGTTTCCTTACCTCCTCACTCCCTACCCTGGTGTTCTCATGTTTCCTTACCTCCTCACTCCCTACCCTGGTGTTCTCATGTCTCCTTACCTCCTCATCCCTCACTCCCTACCCTGGTGTTCTCATGTCTCCTTACCTCCTCATCCCTCACTCCCTACCCTGGTGTTCTCATGTTTCCTTACCTCCTTATCCCTCACTCCCTACCCTGGTGTTCTCATGTTTCCTTACCTCCTCATCCCTCACTCCCTACCCTGGTGTTCTCATGTTTCCTTACCTCCTCATCCCTCACTCCCTACCCTCGTGTTCTCATGTTTCCTTACCTCCTCATCCCTCACTCCCTACCCTGGTGTTCTCATGTTTCCTTACCTCCTCATCCCTCACTCCCTACCCTGGTGTTCTCATGTTTCCTTACCTCCTCATCCCTCACTCCCTACCCTGGTGTTCTCATGTTTCCTTACCTCCTCATCCCTCACTCCCTACCCTGGTGTTCTCATGACTCCTTACCTCCTCATCCCTCACTCCCTACCCTGGTGTTCTCATGTTTCCTTACCTCCTCACTCCCTACCCTGGTGTTCTCATGTTTCCTTAACTCCCCACTCCCTACCCTGGTGTTCTCATGTTTCCTTACCTCCTCACTCCCTACCCTGGTGTTCTCATGTTTCCTTACCTCCTCACTCCCTACCCTGGTGTTCTCATGTTTCCTTACCTCCTCATCCCTCACTCCCTACCCTGGTGTTCTCATGTTTCCTTACCTCCTCATCCCTCACTCCCTACCCTGGTGTTCTCATGTTTCCTTACCTCCTCATCCCTCACTCCCTACCCTGGTGTTCTCATGTTTCCTTACCTCCTCATCCCTCACTCCCTACCCTGGTGTTCTCATGTCTCCTTACCTCCTCATCCCTCACTCCCTACCCTGGTGTTCTCATGTCTCCTTACCTCCTCATCCCTCACTCCCTACCCTGGTGTTCTCATGTTTCCTTACCTCCTTATCCCTCACTCCCTACCCTGGTGTTCTCATGTTTCCTTACCTCCTCATCCCTCACTCCCTACCCTGGTGTTCTCATGTTTCCTTACCTCCTCATCCCTCACTCCCTACCCTGGTGTTCTCATGTTTCCTTACCTCCTCATCCCTCACTCCCTACCCTGGTGTTCTCATGTTTCCTTACCTCCTCATCCCTCACTCCCTACCCTGGTGTTCTCATGTTTCCTTACCTCCTCATCCCTCACTCCCTACCCTGGTGTTCTCATGTTTCCTTACCTCCTCATCCCTCACTCCCTACCCTGGTGTTCTCATGTCTCCTTACCTCCTCATCCCTCACTCCCTACCCTGGTGTTCTCATGTTTCCTTACCTCCTCACTCCCTACCCTGGTGTTCTCATGTTTCCTTACCTCCTCACTCCCTACCCTGGTGTTCTCATGTTTCCTTACCTCCTCACTCCCTACCCTGGTGTTCTCATGTTTCCTTACCTCCTCACTCCCTACCCTGGTGTTCTCATGTTTCTTTACCTCCTCACTCCCTACCCTGGTGTTCTCATGTTTCCTTACCTCCTCACTCCCTACCCTGGTGTTCTCATGTTTCCTTACCCCCTCACTCCCTACCCTGGTGTTCTCATGTTTCCTTACCTCCTCACTCCCTACCCTGGTGTTCTCATGTTTCCTTACCTCCTCACTCCCTACCCTGGTGTTCTCATGTTTCCTTACCTCCTCACTCCCTACTCTGGTGTTCTCATGTTTCCTTACCTCCTCACTCCCTACCCTGGTGTTCTCATGTTTCCTTACCTCCTCACTCCCTACCCTGGTGTTCTCATGTTTCTTTACCTCCTCACTCCCTACCCTGGTGTTCTCATGTTTCCTTACCTCCTCACTCCCTACCCTGGTGTTCTCATGTTTCCTTACCTCCTCACTCCCTACCCTGGTGTTCTCATGTTTCCTTACCTCCTCACTCCCTACCCTAGTGTTCTCATGTTTCCTTACCTCCTCACTCCCTACCCTGGTGTTCTCATGTTTCCTTACCTCCTCACTCCCTACCCTGGTGTTCTCATGTTTCTTTACCTCCTCACTCCCTACCCTGGTGTTCTCATGTTTCCTTACCCCCTCATCCCTCACTCCCTACCCTGGTGTTCTCATGTTTCCTTACCCCCTCATCCCTCACTCCCTACCCTGGTGTTCTCATGTTTCCTTACCTCCTCACTCCCTACCCTGGTGTTCTCATGTTTCTTTACCTCCTCACTCCCTACCCTGGTGTTCTCATGTTTCCTTACCTCCTCACTCCCTACCCTGGTGTTCTCATGTTTCCTTACCCCCTCACTCCCTACCCTGGTGTTCTCATGTTTCCTTACCTCCTCACTCCCTACCCTGGTGTTCTCATGTTTCCTTACCTCCTCACTCCCTACCCTGGTGTTCTCATGTTTCCTTACCTCCTCACTCCCTACCCTGGTGTTCTTATGTTTCCTTACCTCCTCACTCCCTACCCTGGTGTTCTCATGTTTCCTTACCTCCTCACTCCCTACCCTGGTGTTCTCATGTTTCCTTACCTCCTCACTCCCTACCCTGGTGTTCTCATGTTTCCTTACCCCCTCATCCCTCACTCCCTACCCTGGTGTTCTCATGTTTCCTTACCTCCTCACTCCCTACCCTGGTGTTCTCATGTTTCCTTACCTCCTCACTCCCTACCCTGGTGTTCTCATGTTTCCTTACCTCCTCACTCCCTACCCTGGTGATCTCATGTTTCCTTACCTCCTCACTCCCTACCCTGGTGTTCTCATGTTTCCTTACCCTCTCACTCCCTACCCTGGTGTTCTCATGTTTCCTTACCCCCTCACTCCCTACCCTGGTGTTCTCATGTTTCCTTACCTCCTCACTCCCTACCCTGGTGTTATCATGTTTCCTTACCTCCTCATCCCTCACTCCCTAACTGTCCGTGCTGGATCTGTCCCCGTTGTTTTAAAAAGCTAAATAAGTTATTAGCATGACGTCATCCAGCTAGCTAACCTGTCTAGTGTACAGCTAGTACAGAAGCTTCATGTACTGTTTCCCTTTCCTGCGAGTCTGCTGTCTGATTGTGAGGTCAGGCTGATCTGATATCAGCTCTTTGGCTGCAGAATCTCCTCAAAGTTCTCCTCTGCTGGTGCTCGCCTGTAGAGACTTCTCCTGACGAGAACGTGCAGCTAGGGGGGCAGAATCGTTCTGGCCCCACTCTGAATCTATTTGAGTGCGCAGATTGACTAAATTGTATGTCACTCATTTATATCTCCAATCAGCAATTGGCTAAACTGCTTCATAGACCCGCCTCTTTTGGGCCAAAACGATTTGGCCCCCTCGCTGCGTGTTCTCGTGTAGACGTGCACACAGGCGGAGAGGACGAGTAGGAAAAGCATATATTTGCAGATATCATATTTTACACATATTACTGGGTACATTCCATAGTACAAAAACACAGATATTGACAATTTGTATAATTTATGATTCTTATAATTTTTTTTTTTTTAAATTTATTTTGTGTGGCTCAAGGTGGGGCCAGGCCCCATGGCCCTCTATTGGCCAGCCGCCACTGATTAAAATACATACCAGTGAGGTAAATGAAGAACACGGACATCATTGGGTATCAGTCCTTCAGCCTGTCGTCCTCCCTGCTTTGTCTCAGCAAGCAGCTAAGTTTACAAGAATTTGACCAATTTTCTAATACTAATGCAAACTAAGAGAAACAGTAAGACTACATACAGACAGCTTCTGTTTGAACGTGTTTGTAACACTTTGCTAGCGGGCTGTGCCTATGTAAAACATTGCTGCAGTAGAGGACGACGGAGCAGATGGAAAAATGGCCTTTCTATATTTCTATGTTTATTCTTGTTCAACAGGTGTATTGCTGAAGATAGCAGAATGAACAGGTGGGTAGAGCCAGAGGTGATTGTCCACTAGTTCACCCATCTCAGATGGCATTGTTCAGACATACAGAAGTGGTTACCAAATACATTTGTTTTGGTTGTATACCAGCCCGTCCCAGTAAAGTATATGTGGGAAACACTGGCTTATATCCATATATTTTCATGTTTTATACTGAGAAATAGCACCGCTAACAAAGTATTACTGACTCTATGACGATGCATTGGATTTCCTGTGCCTGAAACGTTTGTATCAGCAGAAACTTAAGACAGTTCTGATACATCTGAAAGCGCTCCGTTAACATTAAGATAGAGCTCATCTGGAAGTGTGAATAAGAACGTAACAGTGAAACTAATCTCCAAACCACAGAGCCTTTGAAGCTACAAAAGAATTTAGTGTTGAACATCTATCGACTTCAAGCTGAGCTTTCTCTCCAAAGACAGCCTATGGAAGCGAGACCATCATGGGTTGGCCCTGGTTGGCCTTCTTGGCCCTGTTGGCCCTGGTTGGCCCTGGTTGGCCCTGGTTGGCCCTGGTTGGCCCTGGTTAGCCCTGCTCCTAAGCAAGAAGACCACAGCCTGCTCCCAGTAGTGAAACCGCATGTCATCATGGCTTTGCTTGGCATGGAAAGACCCTTTAAGTTGAACTTCCATTGTGATATAGGCCCCTGTTAGGACCGGTTTTAAGAATAGACTGTAAGTTAGTAAGCCTAGTCTTAACTACGCCGATCTTAGCTATGTTGAATAGCCACGCAACTATGGCTATGGCCTAGCAGCGTGTGTTGCTAGGACACATCGTTAACAATCTAATCTGTAGCTAATCAGTTATCATTTGTGGTGACATTGTTATGGAGGATCAGATCAAAAGGAATGAATAGAGCTGTAACAGTTCAACTGGCCACAAGGACACCATGTAGTGGCTCTTCTGATCAGGCTGAACATCTCACTGTCCTGTTGTCCACTCAAACTCTACCTCCTCCAGTAAAGTGCAGGCTGGATCTGCTTCATCATCAACGTTCAAAGCGGCAGTCTGATAGGTGCTAGTCCACAAGCACCTTTGGATTGTAAAAGATACAAGCCCACTCAAATATCAAATCAAATTGTGCTTAATATTTGATCATCTCTGTTGATATTTTTCAATAATTCCATTACTGAAAAATATTGACACTCTATTTTAATATTAAGTTGACATGGCCTTCAGCTTTTATGTGTAACATGTCTGCAGTTAACGGCTCTCCATGGTGGCTAAACACTCTGCCTTCTCCAGCCAACTCACCCGCACCGCTTCACCAGCCGCGGCTTCTTAATAACCGTCAGCTTCAAGAGGTTTCACGGCAGTCACATGCAGAGAGAGTAACATAAAGTGACATTACAGCTGCTCCTGACTCGTTGAAAGATGTACACCCGTCTCAGCAGGCAGAAGCTGTAGAGCCCGGACCTACTTAGCTTTAGACCAGTTGTAAGCCTCGTTGGTTTAGCCAGACCCTGGTCTTTGTAGTTGTTCCTTGTCAGTCTTGGATGTCACTGCTAGTTCTCGGTTTTGACGGACAAGGTTACACGGTTTTGATGTGTCACTGTACGACAGGCTACAACATTTACATTGTAGTCCCAATTTGCTACATAGGAGAGAAAACCAAACACACCTGTATCATGGATGGAGGGTGGAGTTATGACACGCAACCACCCGTCTGGGTTCCACTTTAGCTGCATGTGTTGAGTGTTACATGTGTAAATATTTGTTGTGTATCCATTAGTAATTGTTTTGTGTGTGTCGTTGTGTTGTGTTTCCTGTGTCTGTGTGTCACTAGTAGTAGTGCAAGGCCCTGGATGGATAGCCTGGACCCTAAAACCCTGTATGTCTCTCCAGAGCAGACTGGACTGCCCACGCTACCGCTCTCTGCCTCGGAGGTCTCCAACTTGGCACTAGTGGGGTAAGAAGTTCTGATAGCAGTTTGGGGGACAGCGGGGGTTCTAGAGAATCTGTCAACACCAAGCGCCCACGGCTCACACCATGCAGCCACGTATCTCTCAAACATAGAGAACTAGGAACAAAAGCACGCCTTCCTAAAGTCCAGTGGGCTGAACCACAGCACGAGTCAACATGTATGTGACTTTAACTGTATTTATACATAATGAGGCAAAGTCACTTCCTGTTGGTAGCATGGTCCAACAACTTGCTCCATGTTTTTAAAACCCATCATGAGGTCCAAGACTCATCTGCTCTATTAAGAATTAGTTGCAGTGATTGTTATCGTGGAAACCACAATACCTGAACATCCCTGAAGCCTGGCCAGCCCGCACCATAGTTTGTGATGTGTTTTCAGCGTCACAGTAAGCACCTCTATTACACAACATGCTATTTTGTCCCAAGAATCTTTTGCACAGGCAATGTGACGACGCTCCAGTCGGCCTTTGGTGTGTCTCTGCCGTAATAGACTGTTGACTCCAGTGACTGACAGCTGCTGGCTAGCTAGAGTTTATGGAGGGCACTGTTGGTATTTCTCATACGTCTGTTATCACAGCAGTGTCGTCATATGACGTCTCCCACTACCATTCCTCGACTGCCAGTTTTAGGAATTCTGTAACACTATCTCTGGTATGCGATAAACACAGTTTTAGCTCGCCATCTCCAAGTTTCATCACATAGCGAGCGCTGTCATGGTGACATAGCTGTCAATACGACAGGAGGTCCACCCATGGATGTTGGATTTGGGTGAAATGTAGTAAACCTCATTTCTTTTTTGTAAATTGTGTTCATTCTCAAAAGCAGAGTACACAGTTATACATTGCACATGTCATTTTTCATTTTCTCCCCCCCCCCCCCCAACATTCCGGTAAACCTCATTTCTGTGAAGAGATTTGGTTCTCCACCTCTAGAAAGATGTTTGTGTTATTTCACAGACTTGTGTCTGGCATTAGAGATATGCTTCGCTCAGATGATTAAGTGCTGTCATAATGCAAAAATGAATCGTCAAATAGATTTAAAAACCATGTGCGGCAGTAAATGGAGATGTTGAGTCCAGTTAACGACTACCTGAAGGCAGGTTGGCAGCTTTATGCTCCACACATCACTGGAGTTTATCACATTTCATAGGTGTGGGTGTGTGTGTGTGCACTGTGGGGTGCACACAGACCAAAGCCCGGCTCACTTCTGTTTTTACACACACAAACCAGTGCAGCCTTTAGGACAACAGGGTAAACGCAGCCCCCCTCAGACCGGAACCTAATTGTTAGCCCCTGGAGTGGCTAGTCCGGGGATTAGCTACTGCCTGGTGAGTACTATTCACTCCCTCTGTCATTCCCTCTGCCCACTGGGCCTTATCACCATCAATCTGACACCATGTTTATCTGACGCTGCAGCCAGATCTGCTGGCCTAGGAGAAATGTTCACAAAGGCCGTGGATCATCAGCACTTTGATTGTGGGACCCCGAATGGCCATTACGTTCTCTGGCAGTGATCCCAGCAGCCCCCATGCAGCGGTTAGTCCCAGAACCTGGAAAGCCAACCTGAAGGCCTGTCTGTCTGTCATTTGTGCTCTTCTTCTATCTCAAGCAAAGGCGGTTCCTCAGCCAGATTGTGTGTGTTGTATTTGTGTTCCAGTGGACGGCGTCTCCATGTGTTTCTCTCTGTGTCGGCTGCCTTATACCCTTTACCAGGAACCGACCACCGAGTGTGTGTGATCTGGAGTTTACCGCCACGCTTTGATCACCGTGTCTATTAAGCTTCACTGTCGTGTGTGTTCGAAGAAGAAAGAAACCGATTCATCATGGCTTCTTTTAAGTTGGATTTTCTCCCCGAGATGATGGTGGACCATTGCTCTCTGAATTCTAGTCCTGTGTAAGTAACTCGCTTTGACCAGCTTTGTATTGCGATCTGTTCCCTACGGTTGTTCTGTGTCTCTGGCCTGGACTGGTCTGTGTGCAGGTCTTTATGTATATGAATTGTAATAACCATGAGCAGCTGTGTTGTGGTGAGTCAGGGGGATAATGGGCCTCCTGTAGGCCATCCACACAGCACTCTAGTGTACTAAGAGCAGTGGCGGTACCTTCCTATCTGCCTTTCTTTAAGGTATTGTTTGAGACAGAGAGAGTTCTGTGCTTAATAGGCTGCTAACAACCTCAAACTAACAATCAATGCCTCTCCCCCTTTAGTCACAAGAACTGAAGTATCACTATTTTTCTTTCATTAAACAGACTTTTGATAACATTTCCCCTGAAAGCTCAAATTGTCATCCCTGGCGTAATGTCACGGTGCATTCAAGGACTTTGATCTCAGTTGTTGTGATGTGTGGTTTTGACTGGTCCGCTGGCACAACTCACTGTTAGGCCTGTGTTTGAGTGTTTGTTGTAATTTCATTTGTTTTGAATATCTGTCCCTGTTGCTGAGGTTTGTGCTGATATGTCATAAGTACATTCAGAAGATGAGCTACGTCTTAAATGCATGAAATGTCCCATCACATTTACACTAGAGCCTCGTGGCTTTTTAAGGCAGATACTGTTATGGATGTTTGATCTGATGGTGATATACGTCAGCTGATATACACTGAGCAGGATCGGGGATTAACGGATTACAAGTAAAGGATAACTCTGTTACATTGCAGTTACAGAAGAAGAGGACGTAATCAGACTACAGAGTCATTTAGTACAACTATGGATAATAACAGGATTACAATTTTAAAATGCATTTAAAATAAGGAAGGATATATGATGCAGCTTCATGACACCAGTCAGCTCACACCGAAGATCAGCAGATCAGCGAGGCAGCTGTCAGTTGGAGGGGGACGGTGTAGTGTTTCATATGGAAAGCAGAAACAGCACGATGGAGTATGACAGAGGAGGATGGTTCACCTCATCATCATCATTCTGTCTGTTTGTAGGAAATGAGCTTCACATGTCTGCTCAAATGGAACACAGGAGAAATGTTTGTAGGGTTGTGCCTAAAAGTGCGAAGCTTCGAAGCTTTATTGATGATGTTGACATTTGAATCATTATTATTCATATCTGACAGGAACATTGCATGCTGAGACCATCCTCTACCTTCTCTTCCCCTCAGACAGCGAGTGTTCTCTGTAATTATCTCAGTCCAAAAGTCAGACGGATGTAATCATTCCCAAAATTTACAATACGTTTCAGTATAATGAAATATTCTGCCATATTTGTTGGCATTAAGCCTTTCAGTAAAATATTTTCACTGCAGTCAAAAAACACAAAGGGAGGCCAGCGCTGTATCAACAGGGCCGATGAGCAGCACTGTTAATACACAATAAATCACATCTGTATCAATCAATTGTCAAATCATAACATATTTCCCCCCATGCCTTTCGGTTGATGTCATCATAAGATATGACGACAGACAGAGCTTCATTCCAAGAACTCAATAGAAGTTTTGAATGTAATGAGATAAGATTGGCTCCAGCCCTAGACATGGTTCATTCAGGTCCACCTCTATGGTGCTGCTGCTCCACAAACACATGTGCTCAATGGTTTGAGACTTCGATGATGACATCATGTCCACAGCTTAAAGGCTGTGTTATTGCTTCCCCTTTCTTCTCCAACAGCATAGAAAATATGTAAAATCACAACAAGGTCTGGTATTGAAGTAGGAAGGAATTAGATGACATTACCTTCATACTGTGAAAGGTGGATTAGGTTTCTGATTACATTTTATTACATGTCATTGTATCAGATTACATTCTTGAATTAAATGTAAGCAACAACACACAAAACAAATATACACAAATAAGGTAGAGTACAATTAGTTTTTTAAAACCTGGATAAATAAGTATTATTGATAATAAGTATTATTGATGGGAAACTATGATGAATACTTCTGACAATGTAAGGTTGCCATGGATGATGCAGTAAACTGATCCAGAGCATGTACACACTCGTGTATGTGCACTTTCTTTGTAACTCTTTCTCTTCCACATGCAAAGGTGCAGACTTTACACTCAGGAACAGCTCTGCAGACATTGAGTAGATATTTTAAAGACGGATGGATCAGATTATGACGTTACAGCCAGACCTGGTACTATGTCTCCAGCGCTCGCCTGAGAGTCTGCAGGTCAGCTGTCCCTGTGTGTCTGTAAATGTAGACTACGCTGATGTTGGGAACTAAAGGAGCGTGTTTGGGTTATCAGCATTTAAGAAACTGAATTCTTGACATCAATAGAATTATTGATGTATGTAACAATTATTAATGATTATTAATATAAACGGGGCACCACCCTGCGAACAGGGACCAATAACCAAACGATAAAACTAAGTCTCATAATTAGTAGTCACTCATAATGTCAATAGTCTGCGTATGACTATACATTCAGTGACAGTGAAGGTTTTTAAGTTCGAGCACAGGCTACTACATACAGTCTTATCAAATACATATGCACAAGTAATCACAGACGACTGCTCCTGAAAGTATAACAGTTTATTAAATCAAAATAATAAATGATCAAATCAATTAATATTGCAACCAACAAACGTTATCATACAATTTTATATGCCTAAACTAAAGAATGAATAAAATGGATGAGAGTGTATGTCTGTGTGTGTGTGGGTCTGTGGGTCTGTGGGTGAAAAGGAGGGGGAGTCTTACAGCTTCAGCTAGAGACTACAAAGATGGCGGCGTCGAGTGACGCTGGCCAAAAGGGGAGGGGCCTTAAGAACTACAGCTAAAAACTACAAAGATGGCGGAGTCGAGTGACTCGGACAAAATGGCAGTTAGGCTGCTGTATGTAATCACGTGTGCCTGGGCAGCACGTGATGTGAGGCGCTCGTTTGAACGGGGTTTCTCCCGGGGCAGAGAGAAGAAAGAGAGAGCAAAGGTGGGGGTCATGAATCAAGCTTCTGCGTGCGGTCCGCGTTGTAGTGATAATGGGGGTCGCTGGCGTATCGTACACAACGTGCCGTTGTCGGTAGAACTGCCAGCAGTTATGTACGATAGCCGAGATTCCACACTTCACTCACAGAACTGATTTAAGAAGTGTTCGTGGCAAATTTGTCCTTTTTCTTCAGCAGAAAGGGGGGGGGGGTAGGCTGCTTGCAGCGCGGCTTTGCAGCGGGCGCTGTGCCGTCGTGGCGTGAGCTCGCTCTGGAGCGAAACGCAGACGATCCTCGCTGCAGGGAGGACAGTTTAACTTCGGTTGAGACGACGTGGTCTGTGCGTCTTACCGGTAATCATCGGTCAGGAGAGGAGCGAGGCTTCGTCGGGCTCCTCTGTGCCGGTTTGTGCACGGAAAGAAAAAGGAGCAAAAAGCAGTGAACGGATCGCTGAAGCAGATTCGTCTCGCGGGCTGAGTGGAGCCGTACTCAAAGTGGAACACTGTCGTTTCGTCCAGCAAAACGGCTCGTGACCTGACAGGGTTTGAGTAGGGGAGAAGGGCCGTTGCGTCCTCGTGGCCTCCGTCGTGCTGGAGGGGGGAGGAGAGGCCGATGTATCTTCATGCGTCCAGGACGAAGGTCCGGGTGAAGAGCGGTTGCGTGCTCCCTAACTCAACCGAGGTCGATTGGAAAAAGCGGAGAAGTGTGAAACTGCAGACAGTTTTGTAGAACAGGGGTTGAACCACAGGGGTCCTGGGTTCTCTTGGCCTTCGGCCAATGAGATTGCCGCGGTTACCATGGTTATTTGGGGGGGGGGGAATTCACACCTGAGTGTGAAATTCCTTTGCTCTCCTCAACTACAAATCAGGATGAAACCTTTGCTTGAAACAGTGAAGGCCTGATTCTCTTTGTCCACAGCACATGTTTAAGCCATATGTCCAGAGCCCAACATCCCCCCTTTGTTCTGAAGAGCGAGGTGTTGGCTTCGGTCTTTAGAGCAAACCAAGGGCTGGCATGTGCATCCATGTGGTGGGGAAACCTGAAGAGGTGAGACAGTCCAAGTGTTCCTGAGACCAAAAGCAGTGGTTAAAACAGGCAGTGTTCATTGTTCATAGAGTTCAAGGTTCATAGTGGTCAAGTTCATGGTGTTCAAGGTTCATAGTGGTCAAGTTCATGGTGTTCAAGTTCAGAGTTCATTGGCATCTGGGCAGATGACTAAGGTGGCATCTGGGCAGATGACTTTAACTACTTCTACCTACATCTACTATCATACACAATTCAAATCATAGGTGAGCAAAACATTATTCCCAAATAATTCAATCGCTGTTATGATGTTGTGATAATCTAGCATTGCGGCATAGTGTCAAAGAAAGTAACAACCCAAATAAAACAAAACACAAAAGAGAGAGAAGGAAAGAATAGAAAGACAAGAAGCAGGTGAGGGGCAAACAGTGGTTACTGGTTCAACTCCTAGACAGGACTGGAGTCTGTCGGCGGAGCAGTCGTAGGTTGGCTACGTGGTGTTACGAATAGGAGGGAATCCAGTTAGTCTGTCGCTTCTGGATCTATTGGTACATGATATGTGCGTCTATCTCTCTCTCTAATCGGTAGATTTAGAGCGAGTCCTGTGTCTAAGTTTTAGAATCTATCGATATTGGAGTTGCGTTTGCCCAGACTATAGGCCAGATGTACCTGTGAGGGTTGCATAACAGTAGTGGTAGCAGATTTACAGATTTCATTAGCACGGCTAGTGTGACTAGCTAGGCTGGTCTTTCGCTGCTCCAGCTGTTGACAGCTGAGCCTTCTCGGATGAGGTCCTGGATTAAATCTGACTGCTACGGCAGAGGTTATGTCTTCTCTGGTTACTTCTGGTAGAGTCTATAAAGCATGCAAAGGGTTCTCTATGAGAGTGGAGCATCAGTTTACAGTCACAATGGTTTGTCAGGTCATGCAACTGTTCTGGTTGAAGTTGGCTGTGTTAGCGGTTAGTGCATGTCTACAGGGTGAGTTGGAGCATGCAGTTAAACGTTAGTAGTCAATAGTAAGCTGCCATTCTGCCGGTTGGTTTCGGCACTGGCGAGATTAGAGTGTACTTCCTGTGAAGTGCATCTCTCTAAGTTTCTGTTGTCAGAGATCCCACCCCCCTCGCACTGTTCAAGTGGCGAGGGCGGATATCCCCACGTTACCGTCAGCACTCAGGGAAACGTCGCGAACAGTTTCACTCTGGAGTGTGTCATGGCGGGCTGGTGATATCTCCCTCCCCCCACCCTCCTAATTAGAGATGGAGACAGGTCCGGCGCACAGGTCAAGTTCAGTTACCTACGGCACTGGCGACTTGATAGGCCCGGGCGATGACTCGGCTGAAAGAAGGCGGTGGCTTCGTTGAACAAGCTGGAGGTGGCTCATGCTGACAGAGCAGGAGAACAAGGCTTAGTTGACGAAAGGTTTTACGAGCTAGGGTGCTCGAAAGGGCCTCTAAGGTTGTGGCACCCTAGAGGTGTATGCGAAAAGGTGGGGGAACACATGAGGCTCGTTTCTGACCCGGAGTCGGGTAGAGCAAGAGTGTTATGACCCCCCAGTAGGACTGAAGAATATGTATAGATTTATACATAACGGGCATTGCCTTTGCGAACAAGGTCGCCCAAGAAGGTTGAAGAACGAGGTGCGAGATGGGAGTGGTCGTTTCCGGAAGTGTGCTGACTTCTCTCCCCCCCCCCTACCACGTCGACTTGGCAGCAGGGGGAAAGGTCACTTGGCTTAGTCAGGTGGGCTGCGAGTCAGCGTTACCTGATGGGTTGCCCTTGAGGGCGTCTTTCACCCCCCTGGTTCCGTTGGTCTTTCGACCACCAGGGTCGTTTGTTCCTCGGGGCTGACCAGGGCTCGCTAGGCCAAGGCCTCTCGTCGTCTTCCGACGCTAGGTCGGAGTCGCTCGACTGTTGGATGCCTAAGACTATGGCGGTGTCTTCGTACCGATTTGTCGGCCGTCCGCGTGTCTTCCATGCAAGTTGCGCGTACTTCCTAATCTCTGGCATGGTGAGGTTACTCGTTCTGCAGTGTATAGTAACATCGTATCTCACGTTGTCGTGGAGATTGTGCAAGAATAGCGACTTGAAGGCATGGTCTTCTTCTAGACCTGGGGCGTTACGTCCTTGGAAGTACGCAGATCTCAAGCGCCTGAAGTAGTCTCTCGGAGACTCTAGCCTTTCCTGGGAAATGGCAAAGGCGCCGAGGGTGGCAGAAGCTGGGTCGGTGTACAGGGAGTACTCCTCCCTAAGGGCGTGACAAAGGGATGAATAGCAGTCGCGGATGCTCGGCTGGAGCGTTTCAATGAAAGCGTGGACGCTTCACGCAGTGGTTTTCCACACTAGCTTTAGCTTTTCGAGCGATGAGGGGCGCGATAGGTCGAGGAGGCAGCGATCGATCTCCCTAAGGTAGTCATCGATGCTCGAGTCGTGATTATCGGGATTGAAGCGCTCTACGTCTTTTGCCAGAGGCTCAATCTGTCGAGTACGCAGGCCTCCAAGGTTGATGGGGCCTGGGCCGTCCGAGTCGTCTGAGTCTCCATACTCGCGATGGTGGTAACGACTATCATCCTCCCTCCCTGAGGGGGATGGGGTCAGTTCTTGTTGTGCGCGTGAACCGCGTGGAGGATTGCGTTCGCCTGAGGTGGTTTTGAAGCCACCTGGGCCGTCTAGGACCTGGTGTTGGTCCTCTCTCCTCCTGGTTGGGGATGTCGCTTTCAAGAAATGCAAGGTGGTTCGGGTCTCGGGGAATGAGGGAGCCGAGACCAAGAAATGACTGGGCTGAAAGGCTCGGTAGGGGGTAGCAGTACCTACCGGGGTTGCTGGAACACCTTGAAGCGCTTTCAGTTTGTCATCACTCTCTGATGCTTTAGAGAGTTCTAGGTTGACCTCTCTGAGGTCACTGCGCAGGCTACTATTTTCTGACTGTAGGGCTCTACAGTCACGTGACAACTCCTGAACCTCTGTTCGGAGTGTCCAGATCTCGCGTTGCTGCTCGTCGCTCTGTGCCCGGGTTCGGGCAACTTGCAGCTGCATTTTCTGATGGTAGATGAGCAGTATTTCGCCGATTACGTTCTGAATCAGGCGCTCTCTGTTACCTGCTGGGTTATTTACATAAGCCACCAGCTGCTCTAATTGCTCGTCGCATAGGACAGCAGTGTATTTTGCAAAGTACTCTCTTTCCTTTGCTGTGAGTCCGAGGACATCAGCCACCGCATCTCGTAATGCGGTGTCTTCTGGAGCTACAGCTCCAGGAATGGGGGATTTCTCGTCACTCATTCTCTCTAATGAGTGCGACTCCCAATGGTTGTTAATTCCCTAGTGTTAGAACGGAAACTGTTAGTGTTTACGGTTCTCAGTGAAATGTCTAGTTCTGTAACTTACGTTTCTACTGTTAGATGTTAATTACTGTTAGTGTTACGGTTCATGCAGGCACACAGTGAAATGTCTAGCTCTGTGACTTACGTTTCTACTGTTGCTGCTCTGAGGTATCACTACTGCTTTGCAGCCAGAGGTGCGAAAATGCTAATGTGGTTTAGCACTTTGGGCCTGTGACAGCTGTGTGTAACTTCTTTGGAGGGATTTAAGAAAGCAAGCAAGGTATTACAAATAAACTATCAAATCTACTACACAGCTGGCTGTTAGTTTAAGAAATGAAACAAATAATTAAACCTGGAAACGAAATAAAATTTCGAGAAGGGAATTAAAGATTAAGATTAAAAATCAAAATCTAAAATCAAAAATTTAATTACAATAAGACAGGATTTTGAAGATCAAAGCCTACCTATTTTGGGAAATAAGTTTCAGGAATTTGGATCATTCAAAAGAAGAAAAAAAATAATTTTTCGAAAAAAAAATATTTTTTAGGAAAATTAATTATTCAAAAATAATTATGGATTAATGTGCATATATACTGTAACAAAACTTGAATAACGTAGCCGCACACGGGGCACCATTATGTTGGGAACTAAAGGAGCGTGTTTGGGTTATCAGCATTTAAGAAACTGAATTCTTGACATCAATAGAATTATTGATGTATGTAACAATTATTAATGATTATTAATATAAACGGGGCACCACCCTGCGAACAGGGACCAATAACCAAACGATAAAACTAAGTCTCATAATTAGTAGTCACTCATAATGTCAATAGTCTGCGTATGACTATACATTCAGTGACAGTGAAGGTTTTTAAGTTCGAGCACAGGCTACTACATACAGTCTTATCAAATACATATGCACAAGTAATCACAGACGACTGCTCCTGAAAGTATAACAGTTTATTAAATCAAAATAATAAATGATCAAATCAATTAATATTGCAACCAACAAACGTTATCATACAATTTTATATGCCTAAACTAAAGAATGAATAAAATGGATGAGAGTGTATGTCTGTGTGTGTGTGGGTCTGTGGGTCTGTGGGTGAAAAGGAGGGGGAGTCTTACAGCTTCAGCTAGAGACTACAAAGATGGCGGCGTCGAGTGACGCTGGCCAAAAGGGGAGGGGCCTTAAGAACTACAGCTAAAAACTACAAAGATGGCGGAGTCGAGTGACTCGGACAAAATGGCAGTTAGGCTGCTGTATGTAATCACGTGTGCCTGGGCAGCACGTGATGTGAGGCGCTCGTTTGAACGGGGTTTCTCCCGGGGCAGAGAGAAGAAAGAGAGAGCAAAGGTGGGGGTCATGAATCAAGCTTCTGCGTGCGGTCCGCGTTGTAGTGATAATGGGGGTCGCTGGCGTATCGTACACAACGTGCCGTTGTCGGTAGAACTGCCAGCAGTTATGTACGATAGCCGAGATTCCACACTTCACTCACAGAACTGATTTAAGAAGTGTTCGTGGCAAATTTGTCCTTTTTCTTCAGCAGAAAGGGGGGGGGGGGTAGGCTGCTTGCAGCGCGGCTTTGCAGCGGGCGCTGTGCCGTCGTGGCGTGAGCTCGCTCTGGAGCGAAACGCAGACGATCCTCGCTGCAGGGAGGACAGTTTAACTTCGGTTGAGACGACGTGGTCTGTGCGTCTTACCGGTAATCATCGGTCAGGAGAGGAGCGAGGCTTCGTCGGGCTCCTCTGTGCCGGTTTGTGCACGGAAAGAAAAAGGAGCAAAAAGCAGTGAACGGATCGCTGAAGCAGATTCGTCTCGCGGGCTGAGTGGAGCCGTACTCAAAGTGGAACACTGTCGTTTCGTCCAGCAAAACGGCTCGTGACCTGACAGGGTTTGAGTAGGGGAGAAGGGCCGTTGCGTCCTCGTGGCCTCCGTCGTGCTGGAGGGGGGAGGAGAGGCCGATGTATCTTCATGCGTCCAGGACGAAGGTCCGGGTGAAGAGCGGTTGCGTGCTCCCTAACTCAACCGAGGTCGATTGGAAAAAGCGGAGAAGTGTGAAACTGCAGACAGTTTTGTAGAACAGGGGTTGAACCACAGGGGTCCTGGGTTCTCTTGGCCTTCGGCCAATGAGATTGCCGCGGTTACCATGGTTATTTGGGGGGGGGGGAATTCACACCTGAGTGTGAAATTCCTTTGCTCTCCTCAACTACAAATCAGGATGAAACCTTTGCTTGAAACAGTGAAGGCCTGATTCTCTTTGTCCACAGCACATGTTTAAGCCATATGTCCAGAGCCCAACATCCCCCCTTTGTTCTGAAGAGCGAGGTGTTGGCTTCGGTCTTTAGAGCAAACCAAGGGCTGGCATGTGCATCCATGTGGTGGGGAAACCTGAAGAGGTGAGACAGTCCAAGTGTTCCTGAGACCAAAAGCAGTGGTTAAAACAGGCAGTGTTCATTGTTCATAGAGTTCAAGGTTCATAGTGGTCAAGTTCATGGTGTTCAAGGTTCATAGTGGTCAAGTTCATGGTGTTCAAGTTCAGAGTTCATTGGCATCTGGGCAGATGACTAAGGTGGCATCTGGGCAGATGACTTTAACTACTTCTACCTACATCTACTATCATACACAATTCAAATCATAGGTGAGCAAAACATTATTCCCAAATAATTCAATCGCTGTTATGATGTTGTGATAATCTAGCATTGCGGCATAGTGTCAAAGAAAGTAACAACCCAAATAAAACAAAACACAAAAGAGAGAGAAGGAAAGAATAGAAAGACAAGAAGCAGGTGAGGGGCAAACAGTGGTTACTGGTTCAACTCCTAGACAGGACTGGAGTCTGTCGGCGGAGCAGTCGTAGGTTGGCTACGTGGTGTTACGAATAGGAGGGAATCCAGTTAGTCTGTCGCTTCTGGATCTATTGGTACATGATATGTGCGTCTATCTCTCTCTCTAATCGGTAGATTTAGAGCGAGTCCTGTGTCTAAGTTTTAGAATCTATCGATATTGGAGTTGCGTTTGCCCAGACTATAGGCCAGATGTACCTGTGAGGGTTGCATAACAGTAGTGGTAGCAGATTTACAGATTTCATTAGCACGGCTAGTGTGACTAGCTAGGCTGGTCTTTCGCTGCTCCAGCTGTTGACAGCTGAGCCTTCTCGGATGAGGTCCTGGATTAAATCTGACTGCTACGGCAGAGGTTATGTCTTCTCTGGTTACTTCTGGTAGAGTCTATAAAGCATGCAAAGGGTTCTCTATGAGAGTGGAGCATCAGTTTACAGTCACAATGGTTTGTCAGGTCATGCAACTGTTCTGGTTGAAGTTGGCTGTGTTAGCGGTTAGTGCATGTCTACAGGGTGAGTTGGAGCATGCAGTTAAACGTTAGTAGTCAATAGTAAGCTGCCATTCTGCCGGTTGGTTTCGGCACTGGCGAGATTAGAGTGTACTTCCTGTGAAGTGCATCTCTCTAAGTTTCTGTTGTCAGAGATCCCACCCCCCTCGCACTGTTCAAGTGGCGAGGGCGGATATCCCCACGTTACCGTCAGCACTCAGGGAAACGTCGCGAACAGTTTCACTCTGGAGTGTGTCATGGCGGGCTGGTGATATCTCCCTCCCCCCACCCTCCTAATTAGAGATGGAGACAGGTCCGGCGCACAGGTCAAGTTCAGTTACCTACGGCAC
The DNA here is from genome assembly GCF_949748355.1 of Melanostigma gelatinosum. Lineage (NCBI taxonomy): Eukaryota > Metazoa > Chordata > Actinopteri > Perciformes > Zoarcidae > Melanostigma > Melanostigma gelatinosum. The sequence goes on along the minus strand of NC_136635.1, from coordinate 4,317,157 downwards.
TGGCGACTTGATAGGCCCGGGCGATGACTCGGCTGAAAGAAGGCGGTGGCTTCGTTGAACAAGCTGGAGGTGGCTCATGCTGACAGAGCAGGAGAACAAGGCTTAGTTGACGAAAGGTTTTACGAGCTAGGGTGCTCGAAAGGGCCTCTAAGGTTGTGGCACCCTAGAGGTGTATGCGAAAAGGTGGGGGAACACATGAGGCTCGTTTCTGACCCGGAGTCGGGTAGAGCAAGAGTGTTATGACCCCCCAGTAGGACTGAAGAATATGTATAGATTTATACATAACGGGCATTGCCTTTGCGAACAAGGTCGCCCAAGAAGGTTGAAGAACGAGGTGCGAGATGGGAGTGGTCGTTTCCGGAAGTGTGCTGACTTCTCTCCCCCCCCCCTACCACGTCGACTTGGCAGCAGGGGGAAAGGTCACTTGGCTTAGTCAGGTGGGCTGCGAGTCAGCGTTACCTGATGGGTTGCCCTTGAGGGCGTCTTTCACCCCCCTGGTTCCGTTGGTCTTTCGACCACCAGGGTCGTTTGTTCCTCGGGGCTGACCAGGGCTCGCTAGGCCAAGGCCTCTCGTCGTCTTCCGACGCTAGGTCGGAGTCGCTCGACTGTTGGATGCCTAAGACTATGGCGGTGTCTTCGTACCGATTTGTCGGCCGTCCGCGTGTCTTCCATGCAAGTTGCGCGTACTTCCTAATCTCTGGCATGGTGAGGTTACTCGTTCTGCAGTGTATAGTAACATCGTATCTCACGTTGTCGTGGAGATTGTGCAAGAATAGCGACTTGAAGGCATGGTCTTCTTCTAGACCTGGGGCGTTACGTCCTTGGAAGTACGCAGATCTCAAGCGCCTGAAGTAGTCTCTCGGAGACTCTAGCCTTTCCTGGGAAATGGCAAAGGCGCCGAGGGTGGCAGAAGCTGGGTCGGTGTACAGGGAGTACTCCTCCCTAAGGGCGTGACAAAGGGATGAATAGCAGTCGCGGATGCTCGGCTGGAGCATTTCAATGAAAGCGTGGACGCTTCACGCAGTGGTTTTCCACACTAGCTTTAGCTTTTCGAGCGATGAGGGGCGCGATAGGTCGAGGAGGCAGCGATCGATCTCCCTAAGGTAGTCATCGATGCTCGAGTCGTGATTATCGGGATTGAAGCGCTCTACGTCTTTTGCCAGAGGCTCAATCTGTCGAGTACGCAGGCCTCCAAGGTTGATGGGGCCTGGGCCGTCCGAGTCGTCTGAGTCTCCATACTCGCGATGGTGGTAACGACTATCATCCTCCCTCCCTGAGGGGGATGGGGTCAGTTCTTGTTGTGCGCGTGAACCGCGTGGAGGATTGCGTTCGCCTGAGGTGGTTTTGAAGCCACCTGGGCCGTCTAGGACCTGGTGTTGGTCCTCTCTCCTCCTGGTTGGGGATGTCGCTTTCAAGAAATGCAAGGTGGTTCGGGTCTCGGGGAATGAGGGAGCCGAGACCAAGAAATGACTGGGCTGAAAGGCTCGGTAGGGGGTAGCAGTACCTACCGGGGTTGCTGGAACACCTTGAAGCGCTTTCAGTTTGTCATCACTCTCTGATGCTTTAGAGAGTTCTAGGTTGACCTCTCTGAGGTCACTGCGCAGGCTACTATTTTCTGACTGTAGGGCTCTACAGTCACGTGACAACTCCTGAACCTCTGTTCGGAGTGTCCAGATCTCGCGTTGCTGCTCGTCGCTCTGTGCCCGGGTTCGGGCAACTTGCAGCTGCATTTTCTGATGGTAGATGAGCAGTATTTCGCCGATTACGTTCTGAATCAGGCGCTCTCTGTTACCTGCTGGGTTATTTACATAAGCCACCAGCTGCTCTAATTGCTCGTCGCATAGGACAGCAGTGTATTTTGCAAAGTACTCTCTTTCCTTTGCTGTGAGTCCGAGGACATCAGCCACCGCATCTCGTAATGCGGTGTCTTCTGGAGCTACAGCTCCAGGAATGGGGGATTTCTCGTCACTCATTCTCTCTAATGAGTGCGACTCCCAATGGTTGTTAATTCCCTAGTGTTAGAACGGAAACTGTTAGTGTTTACGGTTCTCAGTGAAATGTCTAGTTCTGTAACTTACGTTTCTACTGTTAGATGTTAATTACTGTTAGTGTTACGGTTCATGCAGGCACACAGTGAAATGTCTAGCTCTGTGACTTACGTTTCTACTGTTGCTGCTCTGAGGTATCACTACTGCTTTGCAGCCAGAGGTGCGAAAATGCTAATGTGGTTTAGCACTTTGGGCCTGTGACAGCTGTGTGTAACTTCTTTGGAGGGATTTAAGAAAGCAAGCAAGGTATTACAAATAAACTATCAAATCTACTACACAGCTGGCTGTTAGTTTAAGAAATGAAACAAATAATTAAACCTGGAAACGAAATAAAATTTCGAGAAGGGAATTAAAGATTAAGATTAAAAATCAAAATCTAAAATTTAATTACAATAAGACAGGATTTTGAAGATCAAAGCCTACCTATTTTGGGAAATAAGTTTCAGGAATTTGGATCATTCAAAAGAAGAAAAAAAATAATTTTTCGAAAAAAAAATATTTTTTTGGAAAATTAATTATTCAAAAATAATTATGGATTAATGTGCATATATACTGTAACAAAACTTGAATAACGTAGCCGCACACGGGGCACCATTATGTTGGGAACTAAAGGAGCGTGTTTGGGTTATCAGCATTTAAGAAACTGAATTCTTGACATCAATAGAATTATTGATGTATGTAACAATTATTAATGATTATTAATATAAACGGGGCACCACCCTGCGAACAGGGACCAATAACCAAACGATAAAACTAAGTCTCATAATTAGTAGTCACTCATAATGTCAATAGTCTGCGTATGACTTTACATTCAGTGACAGTGAAGGTTTTTAAGTTCGAGCACAGGCTACTACATACAGTCTTATCAAATACATATGCACAAGTAATCACAGACGACTGCTCCTGAAAGTATAACAGAGTTTATTAAATCAAAATAATAAATGATCAAATCAATTAATATTGCAACCAACAAACGTTATCATACAATTTTATATGCCTAAACTAAAGAATGAATAAAATGGATGAGAGTGTATGTCTGTGTGTGTGTGTGTGTGTGGGTCTGTGGGTGAAAAGGAGGGGGAGTCTTACAGCTTCAGCTAGAGACTACAAAGATGGCGGCGTCGAGTGACGCTGGCCAAAAGGGGAGGGGCCTTAAGAACTACAGCTAAAAACTACAAAGATGGCGGAGTCGAGTGACTCGGACAAAATGGCAGTTAGGCTGCTGTATGTAATCACGTGTGCCTGGGCAGCACGTGATGTGAGGCGCTCGTTTGAACGGGGTTTCTCCCGGGGCAGAGAGAAGAAAGAGAGAGCAAAGGTGGGGGTCATGAATCAAGCTTCTGCGTGCGGTCCGTGTTGTAGTGATAATGGGGGTCGCTGGCGTATCGTACACAACGTGCCGTTGTCGGTAGAACTGCCAGCAGTTATGTACGATAGCCGAGATTCCACACTTCACTCACAGAACTGATTTAATGAGGAGAGAATACTACACGAAGTGTAGTAAAACAAATGAAAATAAATCAAATAAATCCCAAGCAAACAGTCATAGTTGATAATACACGAATACAGCGGCGCTTCTCTGCGCCGTAATGATTGCGTAATACCTCAATATCACGCGACAGTAACTTAAACACACAAAAACACGGGAATATCAACATATAAATGAATGGCCTGAATTAAACTTACGTTAATTTAAGTTAAGCTATGCCCAAATGCCAAGAATCTTACTTGTCGATGCTTCGTTGCAACGTGGAAGTGTTCGTGGCAAATTTGTCCTTTTTCTTCGGCAGAAAGGGGGGGGGGGTAGGCTGCTTGCAGCGCGGCTTTGCAGCGGGCGCTGTGCCGTCGTGGCGTGAGCTCGCTCTGGAGCGAAACGCAGACGATCCTCGCTGCAGGGAGGACAGTTTAACTTCGGTTGAGACGACGTGGTCTGTGCGTCTTACCGGTAATCATCGGTCAGGAGAGGAGCGAGGCTTCGTCGGGCTCCTCTGTGCCGGTTTGTGCACGGAAAGAAAAAGGAGCAAAAAGCAGTGAACGGATCGCTGAAGCAGATTCGTCTCGCGGGCTGAGTGGAGCCGTACTCAAAGTGGAACACTGTCGTTTCGTCCAGCAAAACGGCTCGTGACCTGACAGGGTTTGAGTAGGGGAGAAGGGCCGTTGCGTCCTCGTGGCCTCCGTCGTGCTGGAGGGGGGAGGAGAGGCCGATGTATCTTCATGCGTCCAGGACGAAGGTCCGGGTGAAGAGCGGTTGCGTGCTCCCTAACTCAACCGAGGTCGATTGGAAAAAGCGGAGAAGTGTGAAACTGCAGACAGTTTTGTAGAACAGGGGTTGAACCACAGGGGTCCTGGGTTCTCTTGGCCTTCGGCCAATGAGATTGCCGCGGTTACCATGGTTATTTGGGGGGGGGGAATTCACACCTGAGTGTGAAATTCCTTTGCTCTCCTCAACTACAAATCAGGATGAAACCTTTGCTTGAAACAGTGAAGGCCTGATTCTCTTTGTCCACAGCACATGTTTAAGCCATATGGCCAGAGCCCAACACTGAGTTAGCAGGTACATTATACCACAGGCTCCAGGAGTGAATCCATCCATCTTTGTCTTTTCTTTCCTTGCAGACTGGCCTGCGTTTTGGACTGGCTTATATTTGTTGGTGGAAGCCCCCAGCCATAATTAGAGACCCGGCCTTTATTTGAGTAAATATGCTAGTTTGATCCAAACACATTGCAGTTAATGCCCTCCTCCGGCCACCTAGCAGTGCAGAATGGACCATTCCACTTCGGGAAATACAAAAAGGAAAAATGTAGCAAATAGTTCATCGCAGATTCAACAAGTAAAAAGTCCACATCGAAGCAAAAGCTGTTGCTGAATCTGGAGATGCAGGATACATCTGTGGCCATTAAATAATACGATTGAGTGATGTCAGTGTACAGCACATGTGATCATGCAGAGCGTTGGCCGTCTGCCTTCCTGCTCTATGCTCTGCTCTGTGCCAGGGCCACAGTAGACTTCAGGTAACCTTCACCTGCACCTGTTGATGAAGACCATGTTTGCAAATCCACAAGTGCAACAAAGTCTTTGAGCAAGGCAGACCAGGGCACCAGACTGACTCTCTGTTGGTCGCAGCAGCACATGATTTGGTTGCATCCTTTTTTTGATACAGCGTGGTATTAATGCATTGATCTACAGTATAAGAAGATGAATAGTATTAGCTATATTGCATAACATTGCAATCCTTGTCAGGTACACATTTAGCTTCGATCCCCCCTGAAGGTGGACCAGCGCTGTTGATTGATGTTTTCCTCAGGAAGTGGTGGCGGAGGCCTGAACAGCTTAAAGAGGAGTGCAGACAAAGACACCACTCCATGAAGATGTGGTGTAACGGTGTGTCTGCGTGTCTGCTGGATGTTAAAGTAAGCAGCCTTGCTGACATGGTTGTCATATCTGCTTGATAAGGTGATAAGGGTCAAAGTTCATTTCACGTGAGATATTAGGCCAGTCTGCATCCGGTGAGTCAGACTAGTGCCGCGGTTCAATAACGCAGATCTGAACATCCAAAGTGTTGCTGTACCTCCTGATGTAGCGTCGATCAGTAGTGAACACAAACTGAAGCAGCCCTGTTGTGCATTTCCTTAAGAAGAGGATATTTCCAGAGAACTGCTCTGGGATCGGTGTGATCTGATGCATCTTTTTAACTTGATGCCCCGATCCCATTCCTTTACTGACACCAACTGACGACCACAGATGATCCATCTCGGCCGACACAAGGAGTCGGTGTAGCTGTCAGTTCAAGAAGAACAATTGAATGTTATTTCTTCAACTATAAAAGATATCAAGAAGCTGAAATTAAGTTTCAAATGTAAAACTATTAAAATGTTGACAGTAAGTAATCACTCAGACGCATCATTCATTCTGTTGACTTCCATTATTTTCAAAAAGCAGAAAACACTGAATATCTATCAAAAAATGTAAATATGAAAATGCTGAAATACAACAGGCAGTGACGTCTGAATGAGTTTGTAGCTGGAATACAAAATGTCAAAGGCAATATTTGTAGACCGACAAGTTTCCAATACAACATCAATGTTTCGAGAGCCCTCCCCATCCATAACACAAGTAATGCGTCATCACTGTCGACTTGTTTTATTTACTTCTTTTTAATATGTCGACGGAAAACGAGCAACCAATCAACAGTAGTGATGTAACCAGTGTGACCCGTGGAGCAATGCCGTGACCCATCAGCGCGTGAAATAAAGCTGAACTGACCATCATTGTCCACCAATAGTTTTCAAAACATAAATAGATATTAGAGATGAACTATGACCTGTTTATTAGCTCTACACAGATTCTTCATTTGAATTGTGTTTTTATGAAGAAAAACCATGAAATGACTAAAACAAAGTAAAAGAACAACATTTAGAATGTTTGATGGTTTACAGACTTCAGAGTGGTTTTTTTGGGGCGGTGCAGTGAAAGATAGTCTGGAGCCTCGTAGACATTACATTACATCACATTACAGTCATTTAGCAGACGCTGTTATCCAAAGAGACGTACAATAAGTGTGTTCAACGTCAGTAGTCAAGAGAACTACTAGTCACCAGAAGTCATAAGTGCATCTCCTTTAAACGAGCATCTCAGAGCCTCAACCAGTGCAGAAGTGCAGTGGAATCAAACAGACGGCTCTGTATCTGCCAGAATGGATCATCAATGATCTGCAATTAGTATCGGCAGCAGGGATCTGTGGAAGTGATCTTTGCTGATCTGATCCGTGACTCTGATTGTGATCCGAAGCGTGAGTTTTATAATCCATTGCAGCACTATTAGCATAACATCTCTGCACGGCTGTGACTGACCGAGAGCCGACCGCGGGCCGAGCGACTGAAGGCGTTCACCTTGTGCGTCTTCCAACAGCTTCATCATTCACATGTTGTCCCTCACTGGATGAAAGATTGATCATTGTCTTTTTCAACAAGTCTGTTCCATAAGCTGGTTGTCCTGTGTTTAGAAAAGCGTGCATATACGCACTGGTCCCTGTTGGGCTGGAGTAGCATGACACAATGAACAGAACCAGTGGAAGGCTGTGCTCACTGGTATTACTGGTATTTGTCTTTGTAGTGGGAAGAAGATGAACGGGTCTCTGGACCACCCTGACCAACCAGACGTTGATGCCATTAAGATGTTCGTGGGGCAGATTCCACGGTCCTGGTCCGAGGAGCAGCTTCGGGAGCTGTTTGAGCCGTATGGAGCGGTCTATGAGATCAACGTTCTCCGGGACCGCAGTCAGAATCCACCACAGAGCAAAGGTCAGCCTACTAGAGATAATAATGTGTGTCAAAGGTATTCCGTTTCAATCTGTAATATTTAGCAGTGTAGTATAAGATGTAACTGGGTTGCAGGTTGTTCTTCTTGCCTCCACCCGGCGACAGCCGTTACTGTGGACTCTTACAAAGAACCAGTGTTTTTATGTGTTTATGTCACAGACAAGGAAAAACACATTTTTTATTAAATTATAATTTTCTTCTTTTCTTTCCTTCCAGTTGTGTGGATTGATGAGGGCCTTGTCATAGCCTGGTGGTCGTGCTGACAAACAGCAGAACCGATGTATGAGTTTCACACCACATTTAGTGAGTCAGGTGTGTGACACAGTTGTCTCTTTCCATCCTCGGCAGGCTGCTGTTTTATAACGTACTACTCTCGCAAATCAGCATTGGAAGCACAGAACGCGCTGCACAACATGAAGATCCTGCCAGGGGTAGGTGCAGCCTCCTTCATCTGCCCTTTCAATGCATGTTGCTTTATATGGAGGCCTTGGACGTCTTGGGGCTGTAATACACGTTCAAGTACACGTTCGAGTACTTTAGTGTAGATCCACATATGTGGCTCAGAGGTGGAGTGGGTCGTCTTAACTTGCTTAAGCTCGCGTACATGCGAATTGAAAACGCAATTACATTTGCACTTGTGGTCACAATGCACGGACACATCAGCCTCAATTCGCCGCCTTTTAGGGGGAGAAGGCTCGCAAACGTGACTTAAGTACATCTACACTAGGCAAGGCAAGGCACGTTTATTTGTATAGCACATTTCAACAACAAGGTAATTCAAAGTGCTTCACATAAAACCATTAAAAGCATCAAAACATAAGGCAAAAGAAAAGGAGATTTAAAAACAATCACACAGAGGGATGAGAAGATGAGATGCTGAGCACAGACAGAGGGATGAGAAGATGAGATGCTGAACACAGACAGAGGGATGAGAAGATGAGATGCTGAGCACACACAGAGGGATGAGAAGATGAGATGCTGAACACAGACAGAGGGATGAGAAGATGAGATGCTGAGCACACACAGAGGGATGAGAAGATGAGATGCTGAACACAGACAGAGGGATGAGAAGATGAGATGCTGAGCACACACAGAGGGATGAGAAGATGAGATGCTGAGCACAGACAGAGGGATGAGAAGATGAGATGCTGAGCACAGACAGAGGGATGAGATGCTGAGATGCTGAACACAGACAGGGATGAGAAGATGAGATGCTGAGCACAGACAGAGGGATGAGAAGATGAGATGCTGAGCACAGACAGAGGGATGAGAAGATGAGATGCTGAACACAGACAGGGATGAGAAGATGAGATGCTGAGCACAGACAGAGGGATGAGAAGATGATATGCTGAACACAGACAGGGATGAGAAGATGAGATGCTGAGCACAGACAGAGGGATGAGAAGATGAGATGCTGAACACAGACAGAGGGATGAGAAGATGAGATGCTGAACACAGACAGGGATGAGAAGATGAGATGCTGAGCACACACAGAGGGATGAGAAGATGAGATGCTGAACACAGACAGAGGGATGAGAAGATGAGATGCTGAACACAGACAGAGGGATGAGAAGATGAGATGCTGAACACAGACAGGGATGAGAAGATGAGATGCTGAGCACAGACGGAGGGATGAGAAGATGAGATGCTGAGCACAGACGGAGGGATGAGAAGATGAGATGCTGAGCACAGACAGAGGGATGAGAAGATGAGATGCTGAGCACAGACAGAGGGATGAGAAGATGAGATGCTGAACACAGACGGAGGGATGAGAAGATGAGATGCTGAGCACAGACAGAGGGATGAGAAGATGAGATGCTGAACACAGACGGAGGGATGAGAAGATGAGATGCTGAGCACAGACAGAGGGATGAGAAGATGAGATGCTGAACACAGACAGAGGGATGAGAAGATGAGATGCTGAACACAGACAGGGATGAGAAGATGAGATGCTGAGCACACACAGAGGGATGAGAAGATGAGATGCTGAACACAGACAGAGGGATGAGAAGATGAGATGCTGAACACAGACAGAGGGATGAGAAGATGAGATGCTGAACACAGACAGGGATGAGAAGATGAGATGCTGAGCACAGACGGAGGGATGAGAAGATGAGATGCTGAGCACAGACGGAGGGATGAGAAGATGAGATGCTGAGCACAGACAGAGGGATGAGAAGATGAGATGCTGAGCACAGACAGAGGGATGAGAAGATGAGATGCTGAACACAGACGGAGGGATGAGAAGATGAGATGCTGAGCACAGACAGAGGGATGAGAAGATGAGATGCTGAACACAGACGGAGGGATGAGAAGATGAGATGCTGAGCACAGACAGAGGGATGAGAAGATGAGATGCTGAACACAGACGGAGGGATGAGAAGATGAGATGCTGAGCACAGACGGAGGGATGAGAAGATGAGATGCTGAGCACAGACAGAGGGATGAGAAGATGAGATGCTGAGCACAGACGGAGGGATGAGAAGATGAGATGCTGAGCACACACAGAGGGATGAGAAGATGAGATGCTGAGCACACACAGAGCGGTGGAGATCTCTCTGCTCACAGCTGACCAGAGGAGATTTGGGAGCATGTTGCAGGTTGAGTCACACACACACACACACCAGGCTGAAGCTTCAAATATTCACTGTTGATTAGTGCCGAAGTACCAAAAATGAGCAAACCCTAGCTTGTGTTAACCAGCTGTCATATTACTAATATGTCAAACTAATACAGGCTAGTCATGTCTTCTCTGACAAAATAATGAAACAATGACAGTGCAAGCCAAGGCATTGCTTCTTTGTGATACCTTTAAAGGTCACCTATTATGCACAATGCACTTTTTCATGGCTTATAAACAGAAATATGTGTCCCAGTGTGTCTACACCTTCTCTCTCTCTCTTCTGCTCCATCTGTCTGAAAACCTGTGTAAAAAGAGCTGATCAAAGTAGGGACCTGTTTGTATGTCAGTGGAGGTACCAGCCGTTTGTGTGGTGGTTCTGTAACCTGGTGAGCCCACCCAAGGAGCTGCTGTCCACCATGTTGCATTTCTGGCCATCATGGACCTGCTTACAAAGCTCAAGCAAACAATGCTACTTGTTCTGTTGTTAGTTGCATGAACCAACAGAAAAGTCATCATTTAATTTAGTTCCATCACCTGAGGCCGTGAACACCCAGTAGACTTACTTCACTTTTAGGCATTTTAGGATTGTTTTTACTGAAATGTCCTCACAACAACAGGAAAACTCTTGTCTCAATGAGGGCCAGTACATCTATGAAACTGAAGTTCTGGATGGATCTGGAACGGCTGTCTGTGACCCAACTTCAAACTTGGAAACTGTAAGTTTAGCCATTTTTATGTTCTGTGAGTTGCTGTGTAGTTTAGCCTGTTACTATTAGCATGCCTAGCTGCTAATGTGGCTAGCTTTGATTTAAAGGTCCACAGGCCTTGTAATGTCGGGTAACACGGAGAGATGCTGTGGACATTAAGTCTCATATGAAGCCAGATGTGTGTTCTTTTGTGAAACTGCAGTGAAGCTAAGCTGGATTTGTTAGCACAAAGGCCCACATCGGTCTGTGTGTGTGTGTTGCTTCTGTTGAGGCTGCAGATTTACTTGCCAGACTGCCTTGAAGGCACAGATGTGAAAAACAAAGAGTCAAACTGTATGGAACATAAAAAAGAAGTTATTCTTTTGCTTGGTTTTGCAGCGTTAGCTTTGGTTTGTTAGCACCAGTCACTAACTTAGTGGTGCTCGGCTCCCTCGAAAGAGACGGCAGATAAAATAACCAACTTTAAATTATGTCGTTAGACTTTTGCACTGTATTTATTTTCATTCACCAAGACAATTTCTTGTATGTGCGAACATTTCTTGTCTATAAAACACTTCCCCTAGTGAGTGAGAGGAGAGAGAGCAGTGGGTGAAGTGAGGAGACCTTCTGAGTGAGGCCTGTAAACATCTTATCCACGAGACGACTTTGCTACGTGAACACTTTCTTCACTTTCATGTTGTCTCAGGCTAAATAATACAATAACCTGTAATAACACTGGGCAGAGGGTAAAGTTACTATGATTATGAATGATGAGTTTACAGCACCAGTTACACTCCTAGTCAGACGCTGTGTAATTCATTTCTTCCTCCGTACTCGATACAACTGATTTGTCATTTTTACACTGTCTGTAGATGTTGCCAGATATTGTTGCAGTAAACTGTAACTTTCCTCCGGTCACACTTCCTGTCGTACACTTGATGTTGTTACATGACCGTATAATGTAACGGTGAATCTGACATGTTTTACAGGTGGCCGGCCATTCGGTCCTGAAGCTCCGGTCTGATGAGGAGCTCCTGAACCCAGCAGACTCTCCTCACAGTATGCGAAGATGACCTCTGACCTGAGAGCTCCACCAGCATCCCTTTGCATGATCTGGACAGTTTACATACAAGTTATGGCTCTGCTACTTTTTGCATTATGTGTACCCAATTTATATTTCAATGTCAGTCTATGAATAAAGAGCCTTATTTTCAAGCAGTGTTTTTGTAATTTTTTTATTTACAATGAATGATCTTGTGGTATTAGACAAATATAAAATGATCTTTAACAAAGGTTGGATGTGATTACTCTATTTAAACAGGTGATTTCATGCAGAAGGGTAAAACAATCTGGTGCTGACTAATCCTATCTTCCTATATGTGGATTCTGTTTACATTCATATATAATAACACTTTGTGTGCACTAAAAAGTATTTTTGTGGAGAGAGCCATTTATATACAAATCACAAACTATTTGTGATTCCCTCTGTGTGCATTCATTAATATCAAGACTGAACTGACCGGTCCTTGCACTATATGGAACATTCACCCAGTGAACGGCAGAGACGGCCATGAAAGGTGCCGCTGTAAATGGTAATGCTCTTTCACACACCAATGCAAAGACTGCCCATTGACACATGCCGGGGATCGAACCACCGATTGGTACGATTAATAAACGACCCATTCTACCACTGAGCCACAGCCATTAACGGCCAAACAAACGTTAAACAAGGACATGGGACCTCTGGAATCCAAATCTCAGCATCATGAGTACTAATGTGTTGTGTGTTGTTCAGATGCACCACCCGATCCAGATGAAGCCAGCCGACAGTGAGAAAAACAACGGTAAGGACTTTCTCGCATTTTCATCTGTGTTCTCTGTCCTTTGATACTAGCAGACAACTCTGTTCATTCCCGTTCTAACAATGTCCCTAAAGAAGCCCATCGCTTTTAATAATCATAAATATGTCATGTGTCAAAGCCATTAGACTGGTGAGACTGTTGAATGACATTAAGTGCGACTACAACTGTTGAAATACCAATTGTGTGCCGTGCTGGTGCCAACCTGTGACTTAATGACTACAGATAGAACAGTTGTGACTAGATGAACACGCTGTTCTACTGAAGTTACACACCACAGGTTCTCTGCATCATTTCCTGGTTTAACCAATGATGGGGTCATCTCCAGCAGGCACTGACGTACATCTCATGACGTTTGTGCTGGGAGGTGATTTAATGGAAGGTCCATTCCCCAGCGATGTGTGGTAACACGTTGCTGAACTTTATAAGGAATATTCTCTATTTTTATGTCTGTTAGCGATTGGATGTTTTCCATTTGTTCTCCTTTTGTTAATCTGAAGTGTGTCTGTCAAGTGGAGTTCCTTCCACATGCTAAAAGACAAACTCAACAAATAAATGGTTCCATTCATTACATCTTCTTTTAAACGTAGTTTTCTCACCCACTCCACAGTAAGACTTGCCTTCTCCAATGTATCCACTCTAAAGAGCTGCATCATCCAAATGTGCCACGATAGTGTGGACACGACTTGTTTATTCTGTTGAGAAAACAAGATGAGTCTTCTCAATTCTTTAAATATAAGTCAAATCAATAGTGAAGTGCTATATGCACACGGACACGTTTGTGCTTGCTGTAATTATTTCTCTTGTTCATACTGGCCAATAAAAGGGCTTTCACGTCAGTGATGGGGCAGAGTCCTTGCTTTGTGCAAAGTTGGATTTAAAAGTCTAGTTGAAGCTAATATGGGGCATCAGCGCAGAAGGAGAAGTGGGTATTTAGTCCTCCATCACTTACGTTTGATTGACATTGCTGTTGAAAGGATGTTTTTACGGCCATCTTGAGCAAGAGGAATGATTACAGTTTGTTGGGCTCCTGACTGTTGAACAATGTTGAACCTTTAAGTGCCACAGAGCTGTTAGACCATGTTGTCCTAAACTTAACTCAAGTCACTTTGTGCACATATGTGCATGTTGAATGTTCTATTACAGCACTGACCTTGACACAGAGCAGGTGTGTTTGATGTAGTGGTGTGTTGTGTTGAATACAGCAGTGGAGGACAGGAAGCTGTTCATTGGAATGATCTCCAAGAAGTGTAACGAGAACGACATCCGAATGATGTTCTCACCATACGGACAGATAGAGGAGTGCCGGATCCTTCGAGGCCCTGATGGACTCAGTCGTGGTAATATATTCTGTATTTACACACGCGCGGAAATAAATAATATGATCCATAAAACTAAAATAAGAATAAAAGAAAAACAACACGAGTATTTGGAGAGCACTATTATAAGGTCCAGCGGTGTGGTAACAGCTGCACGGTCAGCAAGTCTCTGTTAACACTAAACCAGATTAGAGACACTGTACTTGTACTTGGTCTTTTTTTGAATGAATAATGTGTCACTTGACAGTAAAAAAAAGAAGAAAGAAGTGACAATGTAAAAGTGTTTTTCATAGTGATGAACCTCCAGCAGCAGACACAGTGAATTAGCTGGTGAACGTCACATGTTCCCTCAGCAGACACAGTGAGTTAGCTGGTGAACGTCACATGTTCCCTCAGCAGACACAGTGAGTTAGCTGGTGAACGTCACATGTTCCCTCAGCAGCAGACACAGTGAGTTAGCTGGTGAATGTCACATGTTCCCTCAGCAGCAGACACAGTGAGTTAGCTGGTGAATGTCACATGTTCCCTCAGCAGACACAGTGAGTTAGCTGGTGAACGTCACATGTTCCCTCAGCAGACACAGTGAGTTAGCTGGTGAACGTCACATGTTCCCTCAGCAGCAGACACAGTGAGTTAGCTGGTGAGCGTCACATGTTCCCTCAGCAGACACAGTGAGTTAGCTGGTGAACGTCACATGTTCCCTCAGCAGCAGACACAGTTAGTTAACGGAATTGTACCCCAAACTGGACAGTTTTTAGCTAATGTTTCAATACAATTCACTTACAATGTTGATAAAAATGATCGTGTAATGTTTTCAGTTGATTTAATGGTGTTAAACTGAAGTTAAACTTCGTACCTTTCAAACGAAATATTGTTGTAATTATTACAGTTAGCTTTGCCTTTACCAGAGTCGTTAAAACGATGCTAACACGGGTGAATTAGCCGTGCACTGCTCTTGGCCTAATCCGTACAAACACGTTGTAAACACTGGCTGCTGCTGGTTTTTCGGGGATATTCGCTTGTTCCAGGGTCGCAAAAATGACCATCAATGCTGTCAACACATCCGGGACCGTAGTTCTGTCCTTCACAATAAGATATCACGCTTCAACAACTCCAAATGATGCAATAAAAGCTCCTTAATTTCCGTTCGAGCTGTTTAAGCGTCGCCCGAGCGTTCTTTCTGCTTTCTCTCATCAAAGTCACTTTCCTATAGTATTTAGACATATAAACGTCCATATATATTCATGAAATTTGACACATAGATTATTTGATATGTATGAATTAATATTATTTACGTTTGGTTGGCGATCGCCGAAGAAAATGACAGCGTAATGACCGGAAAGGGCGTCACGACGGAATCGTTCGAGACAGGCCAAGAGCAGCTAGCGCCGACCGAGGCAGGCCATCGTTACGCTAGCTGGTGAGCGTCACATGTTCCCTCAGCAGCAGACACAGTGAGTTAGCTGGTGAATGTCACATGTTCCCTCAGCAGACACAGTGAGTTAGCTGGTGAACGTCACATGTTCCCTCAGCAGCAGACACAGTGAGTTAGCTGGTGAACGTCACATGTTCCCTCAGCAGACACAGTGAGTTAGCTGGTGAGCGTCACATGTTCCCTCAGCAGACACAGTGAGTTAGCTGATGAACGTCACATGTTCCCTCAGCAGACACAGTGAGTTAGCTGGTGAACGTCACATGTTCCCTCAGCAGCAGACACAGTGAGTTAGCTCGTGAACGTCACATGTTCCCTCAGCAGACACAGTGAGTTAGCTGGTGAACGTCACATGTTCCCTCAGCAGCAGACACAGTGAGTTAGCTGGTGAATGTCACATGTTCCCTCAGCAGCAGACACAGTGAGTTAGCTGGTGAGCGTCACATGTTCCCTCAGCAGACACAGTGAGTTAGCTGGTGAACGTCACATGTTCCCTCAGCAGACACAGTGAGTTAGCTGGTGAACGTCACATGATCCCTCAGCAGACACAGTGAGTTAGCTGGTGAATGTCACATGTTCCCTCAGCAGCAGACACAGTGAGTTAGCTCGTGAACGTCACATGTTCCCTCAGCAGACACAGTGAGTTAGCTGGTGAACGTCACATGTTCCCTCAGCAGCAGACACAGTGAGTTAGCTGGTGAGCATCACATGTTTCCTCAGCAGCAGACACAGTGAGTTAGCTGGTGAACGTCACATGTTTCCTCAGCAGCAGACACAGTGAGTTAGCTGGTGAGCGTCACATGTTCCCTCAGCAGACACAGTGAGTTAGCTGGTGAACGTCACATGTTCCCTCAGCAGACACAGTGAGTTAGCTGGTGAACGTCACATGTTCCCTCAGCAGACACAGTGAGTTAGCTGGTGAGCGTCACATGTTCCCTCAGCAGACACAGTGAGTTAGCTGGTGAACGTCACATGTTCCCTCAGCAGACACAGTGAGTTAGCTGGTGAACGTCACATGTTCCCTCAGCAGCAGACACAGTGAGTTAGCTCGTGAACGTCACATGTTCCCTCAGCAGACACAGTGAGTTAGCTGGTGAACGTCACATGTTCCCTCAACAGCAGACACAGTGAGTTAGCTGGTGAGCATCACATGTTCCCTCAGCAGACACAGTGAGTTAGCTGGTAAACGTCACATGTTCCCTCAGCAGACACAGTGAGTTAGCTGGTGAATGTCACATGTTCCCTCAGCAGCAGACACAGTGAGTTAGCTGGTGAGCGTCACATGTTCCCTCAGCAGACACAGTGAGTTAGCTGGTGAACGTCACATGTTCCCTCAGCAGCAGACACAGTGAGTTAGCTGGTGAGCGTCACATGTTCCCTCAGCAGACACAGTGAGTTAGCTGGTGAACGTCACATGTTCCCTCAGCAGCAGACACAGTTAGTTAGCTGGTGAGCGTCACATGTTCCCTCAGCAGCAGACACAGTGAGTTAGCTGGTGAACGTCACATGTTCCCTCAGCAGCAGACACAGTGAGTTAGCTGGTGAGCGTCACATGTTCCCTCAGCAGACACAGTGAGTTAGCTGGTGAACGTCACATGTTCCCTCAGCAGCAGACACAGTTAGTTAGCTGGTGAGCGTCACATGTTCCCTCAGCAGCAGACACAGTGAGTTAGCTGGTGAATGTCACATGTTCCCTCAGCAGACACAGTGAGTTAGCTGGTGAACGTCACATGTTCCCTCAGCAGACACAGTGAGTTAGCTGGTGAACGTCACATGTTCCCTCAGCAGACACAGTGAGTTAGCTGGTGAACGTCACATGTTCCCTCAGCAGACACAGTGAGTTAGCTGGTGAGCGTCACATGTTCCCTCAGCAGACACAGTGAGTTAGCTGGTGAACGTCACATGTTCCCTCAGCAGACACAGTGAGTTAGCTGGTGAACGTCACATGTTCCCTCAGCAGCAGACACAGTGAGTTAGCTCGTGAACGTCACATGTTCCCTCAGCAGACACAGTGAGTTAGCTGGTGAACGTCACATGTTCCCTCAGCAGCAGACACAGTGAGTTAGCTGGTGAGCATCACATGTTCCCTCAGCAGACACAGTGAGTTAGCTGGTGAACGTCACATGTTCCCTCAGCAGACACAGTGAGTTAGCTGGTGAACGTCACATGTTCCCTCAGCAGCAGACACAGTGAGTTAGCTGGTGAGCGTCACATGTTCCCTCAGCAGACACAGTGAGTTAGCTGGTGAACGTCACATGTTCCCTCAGCAGACACAGTGAGTTAGCTGGTGAACGTCACATGTTCCCTCAGCAGCAGACACAGTTAGTTAGCTGGTGAGCGTCACATGTTCCCTCAGCAGCAGACACAGTGAGTTAGCTGGTGAATGTCACATGTTCCCTCAGCAGACACAGTGAGTTAGCTGGTGAACGTCACATGTTCCCTCAGCAGACACAGTGAGTTAGCTGGTGAACGTCACATGTTCCCTCAGCAGCAGACACAGTGAGTTAGCTGGTGAGCGTCACATGTTCCCTCAGCAGACACAGTGAGTTAGCTGGTGAACGTCACATGTTCCCTCAGCAGCAGACACAGTTAGTTAGCTGGTGAGCGTCACATGTTCCCTCAGCAGCAGACACAGTGAGTTAGCTGGTGAATGTCACATGTTCCCTCAGCAGACACAGTGAGTTAGCTGGTGAACGTCACATGTTCCCTCAGCAGACACAGTGAGTTAGCTGGTGAATGTCACATGTTCCCTCAGCAGACACAGTGAGTTAGCTGGTGAACGTCACATGTTCCCTCAGCAGACACAGTGAGTTAGCTGGTGAGCGTCACATGTTTCCTCAGCAGCAGACACAGTGAGTTAGCTGGTGAACGTCACATGTTTCCTCAGCAGCAGACACAGTGAGTTAGCTGGTGAGCGTCACATGTTCCCTCAGCAGACACAGTGAGTTAGCTGGTGAACGTCACATGTTCCCTCAGCAGCAGACACAGTGAGTTAGCTGGTGAGCGTCACATGTTCCCTCAGCAGACACAGTGAGTTAGCTGGTGAACGTCACATGTTCCCTCAGCAGCAGACACAGTTAGTTAGCTGGTGAGCGTCACATGTTCCCTCAGCAGCAGACACAGTGAGTTAGCTGGTGAATGTCACATGTTCCCTCAGCAGACACAGTGAGTTAGCTGGTGAACGTCACATGTTCCCTCAGCAGCAGACACAGTGAGTTAGCTGGTGAACGTCACATGTTCCCTCAGCAGACACAGTGAGTTAGCTGGTGAGCGTCACATGTTCCCTCAGCAGACACAGTGAGTTAGCTGGTGAACGTCACATGTTCCCTCAGCAGACACAGTGAGTTAGCTGGTGAACGTCACATGTTCCCTCAGCAGCAGACACAGTGAGTTAGCTCGTGAACGTCACATGTTCCCTCAGCAGACACAGTGAGTTAGCTGGTGAACGTCACATGTTCCCTCAGCAGCAGACACAGTGAGTTAGCTGGTGAGCATCACATGTTCCCTCAGCAGACACAGTGAGTTAGCTGGTGAACGTCACATGTTCCCTCAGCAGACACAGTGAGTTAGCTGGTGAACGTCACATGTTCCCTCAGCAGCAGACACAGTGAGTTAGCTGGTGAGCGTCACATGTTCCCTCAGCAGACACAGTGAGTTAGCTGGTGAACGTCACATGTTCCCTCAGCAGACACAGTGAGTTAGCTGGTGAACGTCACATGTTCCCTCAGCAGCAGACACAGTGAGTTAGCTGGTGAGCGTCACATGTTCCCTCAGCAGACACAGTGAGTTAGCTGGTGAACGTCACATGTTCCCTCAGCAGCAGACACAGTTAGTTAGCTGGTGAGCGTCACATGTTCCCTCAGCAGCAGACACAGTGAGTTAGCTGGTGAATGTCACATGTTCCCTCAGCAGACACAGTGAGTTAGCTGGTGAACGTCACATGTTCCCTCAGCAGACACAGTGAGTTAGCTGGTGAACGTCACATGTTCCCTCAGCAGCAGACACAGTGAGTTAGCTGGTGAGCGTCACATGTTCCCTCAGCAGACACAGTGAGTTAGCTGGTGAGCGTCACATGTTCCCTCAGCAGCAGACACAGTGAGTTAGCTGGTGAATGTCACATGTTCCCTCAGCAGACACAGTGAGTTAGCTGGTGAACGTCACATGTTCCCTCAGCAGACACAGTGAGTTAGCTGGTGAACGTCACATGTTCCCTCAGCAGACACAGTGAGTTAGCTGGTGAACGTCACATGTTCCCTCAGCAGACACAGTGAGTTAGCTGGTGAGCGTCACATGTTTCCTCAGCAGCAGACACAGTGAGTTAGCTGGTGAACGTCACATGTTTCCTCAGCAGCAGACACAGTGAGTTAGCTGGTGAGCGTCACATGTTCCCTCAGCAGACACAGTGAGTTAGCTGGTGAACGTCACATGTTCCCTCAGCAGACAGTGAGTTAGCTGGTGAGCGTCACATGTTCCCTCAGCAGACACAGTGAGTTAGCCGGTGAACGTCACATGATCCCTCAGCAGACACAGTGAGTTAGCTGGTGAATGTCACATGTTCCCTCAGCAGCAGACACAGTGAGTTAGCTCGTGAACGTCACATGTTCCCTCAGCAGACACAGTGAGTTAGCTGGTGAACGTCACATGTTCCCTCAGCAGCAGACACAGTGAGTTAGCTGGTGAGCATCACATGTTTCCTCAGCAGCAGACACAGTGAGTTAGCTGGTGAACGTCACATGTTTCCTCAGCAGCAGACACAGTGAGTTAGCTGGTGAGCGTCACATGTTCCCTCAGCAGACACAGTGAGTTAGCTGGTGAACGTCACATGTTCCCTCAGCAGACACAGTGAGTTAGCTGGTGAACGTCACATGTTCCCTCAGCAGACACAGTGAGTTAGCTGGTGAGCGTCACATGTTCCCTCAGCAGACACAGTGAGTTAGCTGGTGAACGTCACATGTTCCCTCAGCAGACACAGTGAGTTAGCTGGTGAACGTCACATGTTCCCTCAGCAGCAGACACAGTGAGTTAGCTCGTGAACGTCACATGTTCCCTCAGCAGACACAGTGAGTTAGCTGGTGAACGTCACATGTTCCCTCAACAGCAGACACGGTGAGTTAGCTGGTGAGCATCACATGTTCCCTCAGCAGACACAGTGAGTTAGCTGGTAAACGTCACATGTTCCCTCAGCAGACACAGTGAGTTAGCTGGTGAATGTCACATGTTCCCTCAGCAGCAGACACAGTGAGTTAGCTGGTGAGCGTCACATGTTCCCTCAGCAGACACAGTGAGTTAGCTGGTGAACGTCACATGTTCCCTCAGCAGCAGACACAGTGAGTTAGCTGGTGAGCGTCACATGTTCCCTCAGCAGACACAGTGAGTTAGCTGGTGAACGTCACATGTTCCCTCAGCAGCAGACACAGTTAGTTAGCTGGTGAGCGTCACATGTTCCCTCAGCAGCAGACACAGTGAGTTAGCTGGTGAACGTCACATGTTCCCTCAGCAGCAGACACAGTGAGTTAGCTGGTGAGCGTCACATGTTCCCTCAGCAGACACAGTGAGTTAGCTGGTGAACGTCACATGTTCCCTCAGCAGCAGACACAGTTAGTTAGCTGGTGAGCGTCACATGTTCCCTCAGCAGCAGACACAGTGAGTTAGCTGGTGAGCGTCACATGTTCCCTCAGCAGACACAGTGAGTTAGCTGGTGAACGTCACATGTTCCCTCAGCAGACACAGTGAGTTAGCTGGTGAACGTCACATGTTCCCTCAGCAGACACAGTGAGTTAGCTGGTGAACGTCACATGTTCCCTCAGCAGACACAGTGAGTTAGCTGGTGAGCGTCACATGTTCCCTCAGCAGACACAGTGAGTTAGCTGGTGAACGTCACATGTTCCCTCAGCAGACACAGTGAGTTAGCTGGTGAACGTCACATGTTCCCTCAGCAGCAGACACAGTGAGTTAGCTCGTGAACGTCACATGTTCCCTCAGCAGACACAGTGAGTTAGCTGGTGAACGTCACATGTTCCCTCAGCAGCAGACACAGTGAGTTAGCTGGTGAGCATCACATGTTCCCTCAGCAGACACAGTGAGTTAGCTGGTGAACGTCACATGTTCCCTCAGCAGACACAGTGTGTTAGCTGGTGAACGTCACATGTTCCCTCAGCAGCAGACACAGTGAGTTAGCTGGTGAGCGTCACATGTTCCCTCAGCAGACACAGTGAGTTAGCTGGTGAACGTCACATGTTCCCTCAGCAGACACAGTGAGTTAGCTGGTGAACGTCACATGTTCCCTCAGCAGCAGACACAGTGAGTTAGCTGGTGAGCGTCACATGTTCCCTCAGCAGACACAGTGAGTTAGCTGGTGAACGTCACATGTTCCCTCAGCAGCAGACACAGTTAGTTAGCTGGTGAGCGTCACATGTTCCCTCAGCAGCAGACACAGTGAGTTAGCTGGTGAATGTCACATGTTCCCTCAGCAGACACAGTGAGTTAGCTGGTGAACGTCACATGTTCCCTCAGCAGACACAGTGAGTTAGCTGGTGAACGTCACATGTTCCCTCAGCAGCAGACACAGTGAGTTAGCTGGTGAGCGTCACATGTTCCCTCAGCAGACACAGTGAGTTAGCTGGTGAACGTCACATGTTCCCTCAGCAGCAGACACAGTTAGTTAGCTGGTGAGCGTCACATGTTCCCTCAGCAGCAGACACAGTGAGTTAGCTGGTGAATGTCACATGTTCCCTCAGCAGACACAGTGAGTTAGCTGGTGAACGTCACATGTTCCCTCAGCAGACACAGTGAGTTAGCTGGTGAATGTCACATGTTCCCTCAGCAGACACAGTGAGTTAGCTGGTGAACGTCACATGTTCCCTCAGCAGACACAGTGAGTTAGCTGGTGAACGTCACATGTTTCCTCAGCAGCAGACACAGTGAGTTAGCTGGTGAGCGTCACATGTTCCCTCAGCAGACACAGTGAGTTAGCTGGTGAACGTCACATGTTCCCTCAGCAGACACAGTGAGTTAGCTGGTGAGCGTCACATGTTCCCTCAGCAGACACAGTGAGTTAGCTGGTGAACGTCACATGATCCCTCAGCAGACACAGTGAGTTAGCTGGTGAATGTCACATGTTCCCTCAGCAGCAGACACAGTGAGTTAGCTCGTGAACGTCACATGTTCCCTCAGCAGACACAGTGAGTTAGCTGGTGAACGTCACATGTTCCCTCAGCAGCAGACACAGTGAGTTAGCTGGTGAGCATCACATGTTCCCTCAGCAGACACAGTGAGTTAGCTGGTGAATGTCACATGTTCCCTCAGCAGACACAGTGAGTTAGCTGGTGAATGTCACATGTTCCCTCAGCAGCAGACACAGTGAGTTAGCTGGTGAGCGTCACATGTTCCCTCAGCAGACACAGTGAGTTAGCTGGTGAACGTCACATGTTCCCTCAGCAGACACAGTGAGTTAGCTGGTGAACGTCACATGTTCCCTCAGCAGCAGACACAGTGAGTTAGCTGGTGAGCGTCACATGTTCCCTCAGCAGACACAGTGAGTTAGCTGGTGAACGTCACATGTTCCCTCAGCAGCAGACACAGTTAGTTAGCTGGTGAGCGTCACATGTTCCCTCAGCAGCAGACACAGTGAGTTAGCTGGTGAACGTCACATGTTCCCTCAGCAGCAGACACAGTGAGTTAGCTGGTGAGCGTCACATGTTCCCTCAGCAGACACAGTGAGTTAGCTGGTGAACGTCACATGTTCCCTCAGCAGCAGACACAGTGAGTTAGCTCGTGAACGTCACATGTTCCCTCAGCAGACACAGTGAGTTAGCTGGTGAACGTCACATGTTCCCTCAACAGCAGACACAGTGAGTTAGCTGGTGAGCATCACATGTTCCCTCAGCAGACACAGTGAGTTAGCTGGTAAACGTCACATGTTCCCTCAGCAGACACAGTGAGTTAGCTGGTGAATGTCACATGTTCCCTCAGCAGCAGACACAGTGAGTTAGCTGGTGAGCGTCACATGTTCCCTCAGCAGACACAGTGAGTTAGCTGGTGAACGTCACATGTTCCCTCAGCAGCAGACACAGTGAGTTAGCTGGTGAGCGTCACATGTTCCCTCAGCAGACACAGTGAGTTAGCTGGTGAACGTCACATGTTCCCTCAGCAGCAGACACAGTTAGTTAGCTGGTGAGCGTCACATGTTCCCTCAGCAGCAGACACAGTGAGTTAGCTGGTGAACGTCACATGTTCCCTCAGCAGCAGACACAGTGAGTTAGCTGGTGAGCGTCACATGTTCCCTCAGCAGACACAGTGAGTTAGCTGGTGAACGTCACATGTTCCCTCAGCAGCAGACACAGTTAGTTAGCTGGTGAGCGTCACATGTTCCCTCAGCAGCAGACACAGTGAGTTAGCTGGTGAGCGTCACATGTTCCCTCAGCAGACACAGTGAGTTAGCTGGTGAACGTCACATGTTCCCTCAGCAGACACAGTGAGTTAGCTGGTGAACGTCACATGTTCCCTCAGCAGACACAGTGAGTTAGCTGGTGAACGTCACATGTTCCCTCAGCAGACACAGTGAGTTAGCTGGTGAGCGTCACATGTTCCCTCAGCAGACACAGTGAGTTAGCTGGTGAACGTCACATGTTCCCTCAGCAGACACAGTGAGTTAGCTGGTGAACGTCACATGTTCCCTCAGCAGCAGACACAGTGAGTTAGCTCGTGAACGTCACATGTTCCCTCAGCAGACACAGTGAGTTAGCTGGTGAACGTCACATGTTCCCTCAGCAGCAGACACAGTGAGTTAGCTGGTGAGCATCACATGTTCCCTCAGCAGACACAGTGAGTTAGCTGGTGAACGTCACATGTTCCCTCAGCAGACACAGTGTGTTAGCTGGTGAACGTCACATGTTCCCTCAGCAGCAGACACAGTGAGTTAGCTGGTGAGCGTCACATGTTCCCTCAGCAGACACAGTGAGTTAGCTGGTGAACGTCACATGTTCCCTCAGCAGACACAGTGAGTTAGCTGGTGAACGTCACATGTTCCCTCAGCAGCAGACACAGTGAGTTAGCTGGTGAGCGTCACATGTTCCCTCAGCAGACACAGTGAGTTAGCTGGTGAACGTCACATGTTCCCTCAGCAGCAGACACAGTTAGTTAGCTGGTGAGCGTCACATGTTCCCTCAGCAGCAGACACAGTGAGTTAGCTGGTGAATGTCACATGTTCCCTCAGCAGACACAGTGAGTTAGCTGGTGAACGTCACATGTTCCCTCAGCAGACACAGTGAGTTAGCTGGTGAACGTCACATGTTCCCTCAGCAGCAGACACAGTGAGTTAGCTGGTGAGCGTCACATGTTCCCTCAGCAGACACAGTGAGTTAGCTGGTGAACGTCACATGTTCCCTCAGCAGCAGACACAGTTAGTTAGCTGGTGAGCGTCACATGTTCCCTCAGCAGCAGACACAGTGAGTTAGCTGGTGAATGTCACATGTTCCCTCAGCAGACACAGTGAGTTAGCTGGTGAACGTCACATGTTCCCTCAGCAGACACAGTGAGTTAGCTGGTGAATGTCACATGTTCCCTCAGCAGACACAGTGAGTTAGCTGGTGAGCGTCACATGTTTCCTCAGCAGCAGACACAGTGAGTTAGCTGGTGAACGTCACATGTTTCCTCAGCAGCAGACACAGTGAGTTAGCTGGTGAGCGTCACATGTTCCCTCAGCAGACACAGTGAGTTAGCTGGTGAACGTCACATGTTCCCTCAGCAGACACAGTGAGTTAGCTGGTGAGCGTCACATGTTCCCTCAGCAGACACAGTGAGTTAGCTGGTGAACGTCACATGATCCCTCAGCAGACACAGTGAGTTAGCTGGTGAATGTCACATGTTCCCTCAGCAGACACAGTGAGTTAGCTGGTGAATGTCACATGTTCCCTCAGCAGCAGACACAGTGAGTTAGCTGGTGAGCGTCACATGTTCCCTCAGCAGACACAGTGAGTTAGCTGGTGAACGTCACATGTTCCCTCAGCAGACACAGTGAGTTAGCTGGTGAACGTCACATGTTCCCTCAGCAGCAGACACAGTGAGTTAGCTGGTGAGCGTCACATGTTCCCTCAGCAGACACAGTGAGTTAGCTGGTGAACGTCACATGTTCCCTCAGCAGCAGACACAGTTAGTTAGCTGGTGAGCGTCACATGTTCCCTCAGCAGCAGACACAGTGAGTTAGCTGGTGAATGTCACATGTTCCCTCAGCAGACACAGTGAGTTAGCTGGTGAACGTCACATGTTCCCTCAGCAGACACAGTGAGTTAGCTGGTGAACGTCACATGTTCCCTCAGCAGCAGACACAGTGAGTTAGCTGGTGAGCGTCACATGTTCCCTCAGCAGACACAGTGAGTTAGCTGGTGAACGTCACATGTTCCCTCAGCAGCAGACACAGTTAGTTAGCTGGTGAGCGTCACATGTTCCCTCAGCAGCAGACACAGTGAGTTAGCTGGTGAATGTCACATGTTCCCTCAGCAGACACAGTGAGTTAGCTGGTGAACGTCACATGTTCCCTCAGCAGACACAGTGAGTTAGCTGGTGAACGTCACATGTTCCCTCAGCAGACACAGTGAGTTAGCTGGTGAACGTCACATGTTCCCTCAGCAGACACAGTGAGTTAGCTGGTGAGCGTCACATGTTTCCTCAGCAGCAGACACAGTGAGTTAGCTGGTGAACGTCACATGTTTCCTCAGCAGCAGACACAGTGAGTTAGCTGGTGAGCGTCACATGTTCCCTCAGCAGACACAGTGAGTTAGCTGGTGAACGTCACATGTTCCCTCAGCAGACACAGTGAGTTAGCTGGTGAACGTCACATGTTCCCTCAGCAGCAGACACAGTGAGTTAGCTCGTGAACGTCACATGTTCCCTCAGCAGCAGACACAGTGAGTTAGCTGGTGAGCGTCACATGTTCCCTCAGCAGACACAGTGAGTTAGCTGGTGAACGTCACATGTTCCCTCAGCAGACACAGTGAGTTAGCTGGTGAGCGTCACATGTTCCCTCAGCAGCAGACACAGTGAGTTAGCTGGTGAGCGTCACATGTTCCCTCAGCAGACACAGTGAGTTAGCTGGTGAACGTCACATGTTCCCTCAGCAGCAGACACAGTTAGTTAGCTGGTGAGCGTCACATGTTCCCTCAGCAGCAGACACAGTGAGTTAGCTGGTGAATGTCACATGTTCCCTCAGCAGACACAGTGAGTTAGCTGGTGAACGTCACATGTTTCCTCAGCAGCAGACACAGTGAGTTAGCTGGTGAACGTCACATGTTTCCTCAGCAGCAGACACAGTGAGTTAGCTGGTGAGCGTCACATGTTCCCTCAGCAGACACAGTGAGTTAGCTGGTGAACGTCACATGTTCCCTCAGCAGACACAGTGAGTTAGCTGGTGAACGTCACATGTTCCCTCAGCAGACACAGTGAGTTAGCTGGTGAGCGTCACATGTTCCCTCAGCAGACACAGTAAGTTAGCTGGTGAACGTCACATGTTCCCTCAGCAGACACAGTGAGTTAGCTGGTGAACGTCACATGTTCCCTCAGCAGCAGACACAGTGAGTTAGCTCGTGAACGTCACATGTTCCCTCAGCAGACACAGTGAGTTAGCTGGTGAACGTCACATGTTCCCTCAGCAGACACAGTGAGTTAGCTGGTGAACGTCACATGTTCCCTCAGCAGCAGACACAGTGAGTTAGCTCGTGAACGTCACATGTTCCCTCAGCAGACACAGTGAGTTAGCTGGTGAACGTCACATGTTCCCTCAGCAGCAGACACAGTGAGTTAGCTGGTGAGCATCACATGTTCCCTCAGCAGACACAGTGAGTTAGCTGGTGAATGTCACATGTTCCCTCAGCAGACACAGTGAGTTAGCTGGTGAATGTCACATGTTCCCTCAGCAGCAGACACAGTGAGTTAGCTGGTGAGCGTCACATGTTCCCTCAGCAGACACAGTGAGTTAGCTGGTGAATGTCACATGTTCCCTCAGCAGACACAGTGAGTTAGCTGGTGAACGTCACATGTTCCCTCAGCAGCAGACACAGTGAGTTAGCTGGTGAACGTCACATGTTTCCTCAGCAGCAGACACAGTGAGTTAGCTGGTGAGCGTCACATGTTCCCTCAGCAGACACAGTGAGTTAGCTGGTGAACGTCACATGTTCCCTCAGCAGACACAGTGAGTTAGCTGGTGAACGTCACATGTTCCCTCAGCAGACACAGTGAGTTAGCTGGTGAGCGTCACATGTTCCCTCAGCAGACACAGTGAGTTAGCTGGTGAACGTCACATGTTCCCTCAGCAGACACAGTGAGTTAGCTGGTGAACGTCACATGTTCCCTCAGCAGCAGACACAGTGAGTTAGCTCGTGAACGTCACATGTTCCCTCAGCAGACACAGTGAGTTAGCTGGTGAACGTCACATGTTCCCTCAGCAGACACAGTGAGTTAGCTGGTGAACGTCACATGTTCCCTCAGCAGCAGACACAGTGAGTTAGCTCGTGAACGTCACATGTTCCCTCAGCAGACACAGTGAGTTAGCTGGTGAACGTCACATGTTCCCTCAACAGCAGACACAGTGAGTTAGCTGGTGAGCATCACATGTTCCCTCAGCAGACACAGTGAGTTAGCTGGTAAACGTCACATGTTCCCTCAGCAGACACAGTGAGTTAGCTGGTGAATGTCACATGTTCCCTCAGCAGCAGACACAGTGAGTTAGCTGGTGAGCGTCACATGTTCCCTCAGCAGACACAGTGAGTTAGCTGGTGAGCGTCACATGTTCCCTCAGCAGACACAGTGAGTTAGCTGGTGAACGTCACATGTTCCCTCAGCAGACACAGTGAGTTAGCTGGTGAACGTCACATGTTCCCTCAGCAGCAGACACAGTGAGTTAGCTCGTGAACGTCACATGTTCCCTCAGCAGACACAGTGAGTTAGCTGGTGAACGTCACATGTTCCCTCAGCAGACACAGTGAGTTAGCTGGTGAACGTCACATGTTCCCTCAGCAGCAGACACAGTGAGTTAGCTCGTGAACGTCACATGTTCCCTCAGCAGACACAGTGAGTTAGCTGGTGAACGTCACATGTTCCCTCAACAGCAGACACAGTGAGTTAGCTGGTGAGCATCACATGTTCCCTCAGCAGACACAGTGAGTTAGCTGGTAAACGTCACATGTTCCCTCAGCAGACACAGTGAGTTAGCTGGTGAATGTCACATGTTCCCTCAGCAGCAGACACAGTGAGTTAGCTGGTGAGCGTCACATGTTCCCTCAGCAGACACAGTGAGTTAGCTGGTGAACGTCACATGTTCCCTCAGCAGCAGACACAGTGAGTTAGCTGGTGAGCGTCACATGTTCCCTCAGCAGACACAGTGAGTTAGCTGGTGAACGTCACATGTTCCCTCAGCAGACACAGTGAGTTAGCTGGTGAACGTCACATGTTCCCTCAGCAGCAGACACAGTGAGTTAGCTCGTGAACGTCACATGTTCCCTCAGCAGACACAGTGAGTTAGCTGGTGAACGTCACATGTTCCCTCAGCAGACACAGTGAGTTAGCTGGTGAACGTCACATGTTCCCTCAGCAGCAGACACAGTGAGTTAGCTCGTGAACGTCACATGTTCCCTCAGCAGACACAGTGAGTTAGCTGGTGAACGTCACATGTTCCCTCAACAGCAGACACAGTGAGTTAGCTGGTGAGCATCACATGTTCCCTCAGCAGACACAGTGAGTTAGCTGGTAAACGTCACATGTTCCCTCAGCAGACACAGTGAGTTAGCTGGTGAATGTCACATGTTCCCTCAGCAGCAGACACAGTGAGTTAGCTGGTGAGCGTCACATGTTCCCTCAGCAGACACAGTGAGTTAGCTGGTGAACGTCACATGTTCCCTCAGCAGCAGACACAGTGAGTTAGCTGGTGAGCGTCACATGTTCCCTCAGCAGACACAGTGAGTTAGCTGGTGAACGTCACATGTTCCCTCAGCAGCAGACACAGTTAGTTAGCTGGTGAACGTCACATGTTCCCTCAGCAGCAGACACAGTGAGTTAGCTGGTGAGCGTCACATGTTCCCTCAGCAGACACAGTGAGTTAGCTGGTGAACGTCACATGTTCCCTCAGCAGCAGACACAGTTAGTTAGCTGGTGAGCGTCACATGTTCCCTCAGCAGCAGACACAGTGAGTTAGCTGGTGAATGTCACATGTTCCCTCAGCAGACACAGTGAGTTAGCTGGTGAACGTCACATGTTCCCTCAGCAGACACAGTGAGTTAGCTGGTGAACGTCACATGTTCCCTCAGCAGACACAGTGAGTTAGCTGGTGAACGTCACATGTTCCCTCAGCAGACACAGTGAGTTAGCTGGTGAGCGTCACATGTTTCCTCAGCAGCAGACACAGTGAGTTAGCTGGTGAACGTCACATGTTTCCTCAGCAGCAGACACAGTGAGTTAGCTGGTGAGCGTCACATGTTCCCTCAGCAGACACAGTGAGTTAGCTGGTGAACGTCACATGTTCCCTCAGCAGACACAGTGAGTTAGCTGGTGAACGTCACATGTTCCCTCAGCAGCAGACACAGTGAGTTAGCTCGTGAACGTCACATGTTCCCTCAGCAGCAGACACAGTGAGTTAGCTGGTGAGCGTCACATGTTCCCTCAGCAGACACAGTGAGTTAGCTGGTGAACGTCACATGTTCCCTCAGCAGACACAGTGAGTTAGCTGGTGAGCGTCACATGTTCCCTCAGCAGCAGACACAGTGAGTTAGCTGGTGAGCGTCACATGTTCCCTCAGCAGACACAGTGAGTTAGCTGGTGAACGTCACATGTTCCCTCAGCAGCAGACACAGTTAGTTAGCTGGTGAGCGTCACATGTTCCCTCAGCAGCAGACACAGTGAGTTAGCTGGTGAATGTCACATGTTCCCTCAGCAGACACAGTGAGTTAGCTGGTGAACGTCACATGTTTCCTCAGCAGCAGACACAGTGAGTTAGCTGGTGAACGTCACATGTTTCCTCAGCAGCAGACACAGTGAGTTAGCTGGTGAATGTCACATGTTCCCTCAGCAGACACAGTGAGTTAGCTGGTGAACGTCACATGTTCCCTCAGCAGACACAGTGAGTTAGCTGGTGAACGTCACATGTTCCCTCAGCAGACACAGTGAGTTAGCTGGTGAACGTCACATGTTTCCTCAGCAGCAGACACAGTGAGTTAGCTGGTGAACGTCACATGTTTCCTCAGCAGCAGACACAGTGAGTTAGCTGGTGAATGTCACATGTTCCCTCAGCAGACACAGTGAGTTAGCTGGTGAACGTCACATGTTCCCTCAGCAGACACAGTGAGTTAGCTGGTGAACGTCACATGTTCCCTCAGCAGCAGACACAGTGAGTTAGCTCGTGAACGTCACATGTTCCCTCAGCAGCAGACACAGTGAGTTAGCTGGTGAACGTCACATGTTCCCTCAGCAGCAGACAGTGAGTTAGCTGGTGAGCGTCACATGTTCCCTCAGCAGACCCAGTGAGTTAGCTGGTGAACGTCACATGTTCCCTCAGCAGACACAGTGAGTTAGCTGGTGAACGTCACATGTTCCCTCAGCAGAAGACACAGTGAGTTAGCTGGTGAGCGTCACATGTTCCCTCAGCAGACACAGTGAGTTAGCTGGTGAACATCACATGTTCCCTCAGCAGCAGACACAGTGAGTTTGCTGGTGAGCGTCACATGTTCCCTCAGCAGACACAGTGAGTTAGCTGGTGAACGTCACATGTTCCCTCAGCAGCAGACACAGTTAGTTAGCTGGTGAACGTCACATGTTCCCTCAGCAGACATAGTGAGTTAGCTGGTGAACGTCACATGTTCCCTCAGCAGCAGACACAGTGAGTTAGCTGGTGAACGTCACATGTTCCCTCAGCAGACACAGTTAGTTAGCTGGTGAATGTCACATGTTCCCTCAGCAGACACAGTGAGTTAGCTGGTGAACGTCACATGTTCCCTCAGCAGCAGACACAGTGAGTTAGCCGGTGAACGTCACATGTTCCCTCAGCAGACACAGTGAGTTAGCTGGTGAACGTCACATGTTCCCTCAGCAGACACAGTTAGTTAGCTGGTGAACGTCACATGTTCCGTCAGCAGCAGACACAGTGAGTTAGCTGGTGAACGTCACATGTTCCCTCAGCAGCAGACACAGTGAGTTAGCTGGTGAACGTCACATGTTCCCTCAGCAGACACAGTGAGTTAGCTGGTGAGCGTCACATGTTCCCTCAGCAGCAGCTTCTTTACTTGAGTGTTTTGAATGCAGGTCTAATGACAGACTGTAGTGTTGATACTTTTACTTCAAGGCCGGTGTGTCAGATTCATTATCTAGTGGTGAGGTTACAGTACCCCTCCGCTCACTCCTCCCTTCCAAGTGTGTCACAGAACTACGCTGGCCTTCAAGTAGGGATAGCTATATTTAGTATGTTATTGCTACTCTTATCAATAATCTGTGATTCCTCATGTCTAAATAATTGCTTTTGAAAACGTGTATATAATTGTAAACACAGGATGATAATTTGTTCATATTCTAAATATTGTTTCTAGAGCAGACCGGTAATGTTTACAACAGCGAAGTCGCTACATAGAGTCATTAATAGCTAAGTGTAAAGAAAGATTCCTGAGTGAAGCTTCTAAAGAATGAAGGGTCAGTCCTTCCTCTGCCCTCGGCTGAGTGACTGGAGGTGCTGCAGGTACCGCTGGTAGAGGGAGGAGGTGCTGCAGGGAGGAGGTGCTGCAGGTACCGCTGGTAGAGGGAGGAGGAGCTGCAGGTACCGCTGGTAGAGGGAGGAGGTGCTGCAGGTACCGCTGGTAGAGGGAGGAGGTGCTGCAGGGAGGAGGTGCTGCAGGTACCGTTGGTAGAGGGAGGAGGAGCTGCAGGTACCGCTGGTAGAGGGAGGAGGAGCTGCAGGGAGGAGGAGCTGCAGGTACCGCTGGTAGAGGGAGGAGGTGCTGCAGGTACCGCTGGTAGAGGGAGGAGGTGCTGCAGGGAGGAGGAGCTGCAGGTACCGCTGGTAGAGGGAGGAGGTGCTGCAGGGAGGAGGAGCTGCAGGTACCGCTGGTAGAGGGAGGAGGTGCTGCAGGTATATATTTATAAATGAGTGACATACAGTTAGCCAATGAGCTTCAGCTTGGGGCAGAATCGATTCTTCCGTTCCCGTCCGGACGAGTCTCTACAGGCGAGCGCTGCTCCTCCAAGAGCCGTGTGAGAGGACGTGTTTGTCAAAGCTTTTTTCATGTTGGAACAAAAGTTAAATATGTAACTGCAATGTAGTAATACGTGTTTGATACCTTAATTGTTTTGCATTAAATCATTCTGGGATGTTTGCTGAAATTGATTGGATGTGGCTCAGCCCTACAGAGAACATGTTCCACCAGCTCCACTGCGTATAACCATCTGATACTAGCCCAGAGTTCAGCATATTCATCCAGCTAACTATACCTACCTTGGAGTGTTACAATAGCGAGTATCATTTTATTCAATGTGTCCATCAGGCAAATTGGTGGATCCAAATGTTGTAAAAAAAACCATGTATGATATAATTTCATTGTAATCATCCAAAATAATGTTAAGTGTATGAGTATTTTTCCAAGTAGGCCACTGACTGGTCGATACGTGCAATGCATTGAGTGGGCAATGCGCCGTGTATAGAGTGGGCAGCGCGCCGTGTATTGAGCGGGCAACGCGCCGTGTATAGAGTGGGCAACGCGCCGTGTATTGAGTGGACAACGCGCCGTGTATTGAGCGGGCAACCCGGCGTGTATTGAGCGGGCAACGCGCCGTGTATTGAGCGGGCAACGCGCCGTGTATTGAGCGGGCAACGCGCCGTGTATTGAGCGGGCAACGCGCCGTGTATTGAGCGGGCAACGCGCCGTGTATTGAGCGGATAACGCGGCGTGTATTGAGCGGGCAACGCGCCGTGTATTGAGTGGACAATGCGGCGTGTATTGAGTGGGCAACGCGCCGTGTATTGAGCGGGCAACGCGCCGTGTATTGAGTGGGCAGCGCGCCGTGTATAGAGTGGGCAACGAGCCGTGTATTGAGTGGGCAACGAGCCGTGTATTGAGTGGGCAACGCGGCGTGTATTGAGTGGGCAACGAGCCGTGTATTGAGTGGGCAACGAGCCGTGTATTGAGTGGGCAACGCGCCGTGTATTGAGTGGGCAACGCGCCGTGTATTGAGTGGGCAACGAGCCGTGTATTGAGTGGGCAACGAGCCGTGTATTGAGTGGGCAACGCGCCGTGTATTGAGTGGGCAACGAGCCGTGTATTGAGTGGGCAACGAGCCGTGTATTGAGTGGGCAACGCGCCGTGTATTGAGTGGGCAACGAGCCGTGTATTGAGTGGGCAACGAGCCGTGTATTGAGTGGGCAACGCGCCGTGTATTGAGTGGGCAACGAGCCGTGTATTGAGTGGGCAACGCGCCGTGTATTGAGTGGGCAACGCGCCGTGTATTGAGTGGGCAACGAGCCGTGTATTGAGTGGGCAACGAGCCGTGTATTGAGTGGGCAACGCGCCGTGTATTGAGTGGGCAACGAGCCGTGTATTGAGTGGGCCGGTCTGACAGTAAACTCCCGGGCCACTTTTTCCCCCCAGTCCGCCCCTACAAATACCACACATATTACGGTAATCAGCGTTGCATATGTGTCTGACCAACATTTTTTTGAGTTTTTAACATGTTTTGTTTGTAATATGTATAATAAGCATCATTTAGTTATCGCTGCTGAGACTTTAACAAACATAAAAACATGACGTAGATAGGTTTGCAGTTTTCAAGGTGTATATTTATAATTTCCGGCATGTAAGCCGCTACTTTTTTTCACGTGCTTTGAGACTGCGGCTCTTACAACGATGCGGCTAATGTATGGATTTTCATAGGCTAACTAGCTTTGCCCCGCCAAAGTCGGATACGGATGTGTGTTAGAAAACATGAGCCCACACCCGTGCTCGCTACTGGATTGGTCATTACCAGCCATGACGTCTCCGTCCCTGATTCGTCACACTCACTATCACAGGCAGGGCGACCAGTAATTCATTTCAACATGGATAACTCATTTCAAGCGTTGCTGCTAGCACAACAGCTAGCAGCTGTTGTGCTAGCAGCAACTGACGCCGCTGATGACGCCGCTGGTCACGGCGCTCGCTAATCGCTCCAATAACAGCTGATTCCTCCACAGAAATGCAGACTTTTACTGTACTGTAAAAGTCTGCGGAGGAATCAGCTGTTATTGGAGCGATTAGCGTGCGCCGTGACCAGCGGCGTCATCAGCCCTATTAAGCGGCCAAGCCAGTTAGCCGTAAATGCTATTCAGAGCTACGAGTTACAACAACAACAGTTATTGCCTTGTTGCTTTTAGATTCTAATGAGAAGACACGCTGCTTCGTTTTACTTCTTCCGTTTGGTAGCCTTGAGAGACCTTAGTCTGTAAGTATGTCTGTATGAAGCATGAAAAGATGTACGAAGATAGATTATATTCGCTAATGCTAATCCCGGTTAGCATTTCCCCATTGGCGGTAATGTTAAAATTAGCTTAGAAGCTAGCGAGTCGGACCTATTACATGATGTTCAGAGAAGAAGACAACTTTAGTACTGTTAAAAGCACTGTTCTGAAAAAAAGCATTTGCGGTATGTATGTAGTTGTGGATGTTACCGGCATTTATTTCATTAAAAGTTTAAAAAAATCTTTCCTGTAACATCTTGCCGTTCAACGGGAACACCTGCGGCTTATAGACAAGTGCGGCTTATTTCTGTACAATTTATTTTTTCTTTTACAAATTATATATAGGTGCGCTCTATGGTCCGGAAATTACGGTAAATATCATCTCTTCCACGCATGAAGATAAAGTTGTGAACACGGCTGAATATCTATGATCAAAATCATTATAACTGTGTTATAACTGCTGCTGTGTAAAGGGACACTGCTGCTAACAAGAACCTGATGTTGCGCATGTCATCAAAGTCTTTCTACTTACAACCAACATATGAAATCTGCACTCTCAATATACTCACTGGCATTGTTACCCAGAGGACCAGAAGCAGCAGGATGAAGAAGGATGCGGCTCTTGAAGAACACAGCTATCTTGTCACAAAAACTGGAGAAAGAAGAACTCTACTTTCTGTCCCATGTGCCACCCACGTGTTAGTTGAATACTGCACCATCTACACTTAACACTAGGTGGTAGTCATTGCTTCAAATAATATACAGTTCCATTACAGAAATAATAAAAGGGTTGCCTGTTACACACAACGTTCAGATACAGTTCATGCTGTACAGCGTGTGCACGGTTTCCCTCTGCTGCTGTTTCTACACCTGTCTGTCCTCCTTTCTCTCTCCAAAGTGCATTCACGCACATTTTTTGCCAATAGTTGTTTTTACCTTTTAAGTTTCTTTTGGAACCACACAGTAAAGTAATGTCATGCAACGTGAGGTTTGTGAAATAGAAGCTCTGAGATGTTTCTTCAGAGAAATCTTCATGAGTTGTGGTACTAAACATTGTGTTTCTCTCTTTTAGGTTGTGCATTTGTGACATTTACAGCGAGGCAAATGGCCCAGTCAGCCATCAAATCCATGCACCAGTCCCAAACCATGGAGGTGAACTTCAAATACACACTACAGACATGATGTGCTGTTGTAAGAGTGTGACCCTGATAGTGTCCCTGCTGTTACAAAGAGAAATAGTTTTGAGCAGCAGAGCTCTTTGAAATGCTCTTCAGTTTAAAGTGAACGACATCATGTCGGTACACCATGCTGTCAGTGTGAAAGGTTTACCGTCTGTGTTCAGGGCTGTTCATCGCCGATTGTCGTGAAGTTTGCAGACACTCAGAAGGACAAGGAGCAGAAGCGCATGGCCCAACAGCTGCAGCAGCAGATGCAGCAGCTCAGCGCTGCTTCAATGTGGGGGAATCTCACTGGGCTGAACAGCCTGGGGCCACAGTACCTCGCAGTGAGTGTGTTCAGAGGGCCTGTGTGTGTTGATGCTAAATGGAATGGTTTCAACTTCACTGTCACTTCAGCACGCTGTTTCTCATATTGCTGGCTTTAGCTCTACTTACAGCTGCTGCAGCAGTCAGCCTCAACGGGGAACGCACTCAGCAACCTGCACCCTGTTTCAGGTACGCACACACACACACACACACTCACTCACTCACTCACTCACTCACTCACTCACTCACTCACTTTAACAGACATTCCACCATGAAATGTCATGCAGTCATGTATGATGAAGATTGTTTTTTTGTGTGTACTGCTGAATGCTGAATGATAATCAAAAGGTCTGGATGTGCAGCCTCCAACATGTCCTTACATACTGTTCTTATACAATAGTGGTCAGATGAAGGGATGGGTGGAGTCTTCAACTGAACCGTGTGTATGTCTGTCAGGTCTTAATGCCATGCAGAACCTGGCTGCTTTAGCAGCAGCAGCAACTGCCACGCCCACAGGCTCCAGCGCCATGACAGCATCTAGTAGCCCCCTCAGTGCACTAACGAGCTCAGGTAAAGAACCTCCGGTACTGTCATAGTCCAGCTACATGCAGGAGGGCTGAGTGGTATGGTGACGGCCATGTCCACGTGAACACCTGTACATGTATACATGACTATGAGCCTACTCTATAATATATAAATGAACTCGTGAAGGAGCTGCCAGGTATCCACAACAATTGTTTATCAAACATTCATTCTTCAAATTAAAATTTTCTCAGATTTCGTATTTGATGATTTCTTCTGATAAACGCTTTGTCTAATATCTTCCAGTTGACTTTATCACAGCATTAACACAAAATGTTCCCGAGTAGGCTCCTCCCCCACCTCCGGCAGCAACTCATCAGTGAACCCGATGGCTTCTTTGGGGGCCCTGCAGTCTCTGGCTGCTAGTGCTGGAGCCGGCCTCAGCATGAGCTCCCTGGCAGGTACGACCCCTCGGCTGGACCCGTGCCCTTCACTGATGACATCACTGCTAGTCAGCAGAATTGATGTAAACCGTTGTCGTAAAGACTTACCGAGCAGACGAGGTTGTGAATCTAATGTCGTGTGAATGTGTGTTGAGCCGACCGTTATGGAGACTAAAGTAATGCCTCACTCAAACGTCAGTGGTGTGAGGCCAGGCCAGTGTTCATGAGTTATTAGTGGAATAACAGCGGTAAGATATGTTCATTTAGTCAACACGATGACATAACATATGACATGTATCGGGTGCACATCACTGCTGCTGCTAAGTTGCAGTGACATCAGTATGACTGATCATATTTGACCTTTCCTCCCGTGTATCGCTGATGCAGGCATGGCAGCGCTGAACGGCGGCCTCGGCTCCGGAGGCCTGTCGAATGGATCAGGAACCACCATGGAGGCTCTGAGCCAGGCCTACTCGGGCATCCAGCAGTACGCTGCTGCTGCCCTGCCCAGCCTGTACAACCAGAGCCTGCTGTCTCAGCAGAGCGGCTCAGCCGCAGGCAGCCAAAAGGAAGGTGGGTTCAGTGGGCTGGGGTTAGAAAGAAGGATGGCACGGGACAGCGGGGATGAAATGACTGTTGAAGGGCTGCAGAGAGCGCACGAGGAGCTGGTGATGTGTAGACTAGAGCATGCTGCTAAGTGTAAGGGTCCATCCCAAGTCTCTTCATTACACCCACGTTTCCCTCACTTACGTCTATTAAAGAATGACTTCAAAATCAGAATATCAGTAAATACAAATGCAGATAATGAATAAACAACATAAACGCATTCTTCCAGCAGAGATGGTTCCTGTGCCTCTAAGCAGGACACTGGAAATACAGAGTGCAGGTGGGTTTTCATGTGCAGGTGTCTGTTAAACAGGTAACAGGCTACAGTTACGTCATAACTTAGTTATCCAGCTTAGCCCCCCCCCCCCCCCCCCCCCAGGGATGCATAGAGAGACGCAAGGAAACCATGTGAGGAGAGAGGAAACGAGGAAATATATACATGAAAACATGAAAACCCATTATTAGGCTGAGTGTTCAGGGAAACATTGAAATGATGTAATTCATATGAAACCCAACGCTGAGGAATGATCAGCCTCACACGACTGAATGAGGGTAACTGAGGAGTTCTTCCT
Organism: Melanostigma gelatinosum; assembly: GCF_949748355.1. NCBI lineage: Eukaryota > Metazoa > Chordata > Actinopteri > Perciformes > Zoarcidae > Melanostigma > Melanostigma gelatinosum. The sequence continues at coordinate 4,278,788 of NC_136635.1, read as the reverse complement.
CACAGTGTCTCCCGCTCTCTCTGACTTTCATTTGATCCAGAGTAGACGTTAACGGGAGAAGGAAGCGATCAGTGGTAGAGATGTTTGTGTGCTGTGTGTTGACCTCACCTTCTGCTAAGAATTCTGTCCTGTTTCAAATCTGCTGCGTCAGCCAGCCACAGTCGCAGCACCGGTAAGACGTCGCCACCTTCTCTTTGCCATCAGATAGACAGCTGAAGACGTGTCCTGTTTGAGTGTTAGCCCTCCTATATGCTATGCTCTGCATACTTTACACTGATATGGTACTACAGAGCCCCCAGGGGTCATTGGGTGGAAAAAGCTGAATGTGGAAATTCCGATTGGCAGACCGCGCGCACAGCTTCAACTTTGTAAGCTCATTCTCACCGGTTGTGAAAATAGATATATATTCTGTGTCGTGAAATTCACTTTCTCTAGTTCCTGCCAATCACTCCAGATGATCAGGCCTCCACGGGGCCAGCCCAGAGGTCTGTCTGCCCGCTTATGTGAACGCAATATCTCAGGAACATCTGAAACACGTCCACTTCTACTCAAAGTTGATCTGATTCGAATGTGGAGGTCAAAGGTCACTGTGACCTCACAAAACACGTTTGTGGCCAAAGCTCAAACATTCAAATGCTAATTCGGATCATTACACACTAAAGGACAGCCCTATGAACACGAAGGTCTGTCCCTGACTGAGGGAGTGATGAAGTTACACCATTGGTTGGCGAGTGTTGAGTGAAACTAACAAACCTCCACATCAAAGTTATTTGCTGGTACTGGTAGTTTAATCCCGGGACTACTTGTATCAAGGGACAAAAAGGTTCTTCCAGCCCATTGTTGTTTTCTGTTTCCATGGCGGTGTAACGACCTGTGAAGGTCCGATACGCATGGTGGCATCGGACCAGGGCTGCTGCTGGACACACTGAGACGACGCATCGTATTCACTGATGCACGTTGGATGAAATGCAGAGGAGGAGCATTAAACTAAGAGCGTCTTTCTCCACAGCCAATCATCGCTTTGATGATTGCTTGTTGGTGCTTTCGAACATAATTGGGGTGACATAAAAATTTGGGGCGACCATGGCTCACGAGGTTAAGAGGGTTGTCTGGTAACCGCAGGGTCAACGCTTCGATCCGTGACTGGGACGTGTCCAAGTGTCCCTGAGCAAGACGCCGAACCCCTCACGGCTCCCCGGGCGCCTGTCATTGGCCGCCCACTGCTCCCTGTATACAGGGATGGGTCACATGCAGAGACACATTTCCCCTTAAAGGGATCAAGATAGTATAATAAATGAAGTCACTCTTCTTCTCTCCTCTCAGCTCGCTAGCGTGATCTCTCTGTCAGCCAACAGCAAAGCCTAACTTTACCTTTAGTCAAACATAGAAACATGGCTGTAATGTTACTGACAGACACTTGCAAACCTTGTGAAAAAATAATCGACATAAATTGGCTAAAAATACCCGAACAAAGCATTTGTTGCTGAGATACAGAGATGGTGTGCGGGGAAGGTACCATGTGGAACAGTAGCCAGGTAATAGACAGAAAGACACCGAACGTAATCAAAGTAGAAGTAAAGGGATTACTGTTATCCGGACTACACATTGGTTACATCAGACAACTGACACTGAATGTGATGAAGCAGCAACTTGATCCTGTAACATTCAACATGCTCAGCCACCACTGTGTCCATGTTCTACAGAGTAAGATGCAGATGTTTCCCCCTTTAGTTCTTCATTACATTATATCACGTGATCATCGTTAAGGTGTGTGATAACCATAATGCTCGTAACTGTACACACTGTCCAGCTGTCCACTACAGCTTTTGGGCATGTTGGCAACTAGATGCTGTCTTTGTCTGAGTTATACAACATTGTCAAGCAAAGTCCTGAGAGTTTGGTCATTTGTACCTTCAACCTTCTCCACACACACAATGCAGTAGCAATGCTATGGTTGTGGATCCATGTAGTTCTGGGGAAAGCACGACATGGATTTATTGAGTCGTGTGCAAATGTTACTGTTTGATGTTTGATTGGTAAAGCAGATGAATTGATTGGCAGGTCCAGAAGGTGCCAACTTGTTCATTTACCACCTGCCCCAGGAGTTTGGAGACCAGGACCTGCTCCAGATGTTCATGCCCTTTGGAAATGTCATCTCTGCTAAGGTCTTCATTGACAAACAGACAAACCTCAGCAAGTGTTTTGGTGAGTTCATGCAAGCCACTATATATAAGCCGCTTTATGATCAATGAAATACTTCAGTAATCTTGTTGTATACAGTTTCAAGTTGGAAAGTGTGAGCGTTGGTGAGTCTTCATGTCCTCTGAGTGTCCCAGTACCTCAGGGTCCTGGGACAGGATGTCCGACAGATTGTAAAGCCCTCTGGGACACGTCTGTTATTTGTGTACAAACATATTCAAATCAAGAAAATGTTACATTGATAGTGACCATCAATATCACAGCTAACTAAACTAGACAATTCAAGTGAGCATCATCCCAAGTCTCTGTACGACCAGGTTCCTTTCTTTTTGTTCCCCCGACAATGTTCCTGTGTTGAGATCGTACCGAGAGGGCTGAACTTTAGAGAACACCCACTTCATTTTAGTGACTCAGATGGCTGGTACTGTATTAGGAGCAACTAAAGTTAGGATCAGTTTTTGTCCTCCAAATGAATCGGTGCACACAAGGCCAAATATCACCAGCTTCTGTCGAGCAATATAGCAGTTAAAAAGCCATCTTTAAAGTCCAGTACAGTGCTCATTCCACATTAAGCACCCCAGGGCTGCATAACACCACCTCCAGAAAGATTGTTTTCACCATATAGTCTCTGGTCTAACTCCGCTGGAACAGAATCCGTCAGCACGTTAGCATGGCCTTCCCTCCCAAGCCTGTTTGCACTTTAAGCATTCTTGCAATTCGACAGCTTCCTCAGTAATTGTTGGAGGACTGGAGAGGATTAGACGGGTTTTTGTGAATAATGTGGGGATGAGTTTCAACTTGTCTTCTGTTTCCTCCTTCAGGCTTCGTGAGCTATGACAACCCCGTGTCATCACAGGCAGCCATCCAGTCGATGAACGGTTTCCAGATCGGCATGAAGAGGCTGAAGGTGCAGCTGAAGCGCTCAAAGAACGACAGCAAGCCTTACTGAAGGTGCTGAGGCGCTGCAGACTTGGTTAGGCAGGGTGGTGTTATGGTAAGTTGAGTATGAATAACCCAGACTGGTCTGCTCAGAAACCCATCGATGCCTCACAGGGTGATGTCTGCTGTGCTGCTTCTTCTGGTCACTCTACCGTGTCCAGGCAACGAGTCACATGAAGCTCCATGCAAGCGTGTTCAGGCTGGACCGGCTTCTCCTGCGTTGTGTTGTGTTCATGCACTTTGTCTTCCTCTGAAACCAATAAGAGGAACGGGTGTATTCTTATTTCAGTTGAGATGTTACCAGTTTGCTGTGTGCTGTGTGCATAATACACATATGAGTTGATTGTTAGTATATGTTGCACAGTCAGGTCACATAGGTGCCAAATCCACCACCCCCCCCCCCCCCCCCCTCCTCCAGCAGCTCAAGCAGAGAGACACATTGAGTTAGGAAACAGAAATAATGAAGAGTCACAAACCACAGCGGCTGGTTTCCCTACATTTGTTCTAGATATCTGTGTTAGCCTTTGGAACAGGTATTGTGTGTGATATACACAGACAGAGGAGCCCCACTTCAACATGCACATGCCACGTCTACGTTTGTGTTGTGCAGCAGTCCAGATGAGTAAACCTGTGAACATGCTGTTCCCTCTGATCTCGAGTCACTGGAGTCAGCTGACACCTCCGACCCACGATGGTTGCTCTGGTGACTCATCTTAGCTCTGTGGTCTGACAGGACTGCCATCTGATTGTGTGCTGCATCTGAAGATGACGCATTAATGCACGGTTATGGGAAATGGAATTTACATCGACACGCATTAATACAATGATGGTGGCAGCCTGCGCATGAGGATCTGCTCCAAATGCAGTTTCATGTGGGCTCTGGTGGAAGGAGACACATTCACATGTGGCTTGTGTTGAGTTCAGACGAGCTGGACTTCATCTCTGAATGACGTGGATGTAATATCTTTGTCACGGCTCGTGGCATTGATTGTATTTGTCTTCATCAGGAGGTGAAGCGATGCAGGTGAAGCTGCATGTAAATCTAGTTTTCTGGAGGACTGAACACGGCATGTTGTAGTGGTGCTCCTCCTGTGCTGTTGCACTCTGAGTGACAGGTCAGAGGTCGGCCTGTTCATCCACATCCCTCGGTTACTGTGCTACTAGCGAGCAGCTCATCTGTGGAGGGCTCCACCACTGTGTCTCTCCCTGAAGATCTCCTGTGACTGGATCATTCATATCAATGTCAAACTGCTCAAGGCAACCTGTGAGTTGCTCAGACTAAGTAGGAACCAAGACAATTGTTAAGATGTATATTTAAACTATGATGCCTTTTCTATTTTTATATAGGTTTTATACTTCCCCTGTGTGTTGGGGAACTATTTATTGCCTTAATTATTTATCTGAATTGAAATTATTTTGAAAGTCCAACAATTCCACTCGATCTCCTGGTGTGTGTGTGCTCTCCTCACCTGGTGTGTGTGTGTGTGCTCTCCTCACCTGGTGTGTGTGCGTGTGCTCTCCTCACCTGGTGTGTGTGTGTGTGCTCTCCTCACCTGGTGTGTGTGTGTGCTCTCCTCACCTGGTGTGTGTGTTTTCCTTTTGGTGATGTGTACTTTGTGTCGTTGTGGCATGGACTGTGTGTAGGATCCATCAGTGCTGCTACACACTTCATAGAACCCCTCTCTGTCATACATGCCTTCATCCAAATAAAATACTAATTTTCCAAAAACACAGGACCCATAATTTATTCTAAAAGTGAAGTCTAACATGTTTCTGTTGCTCCTGTCTTTCTATGTGATCTTGTGTGTTTCACCAGGCGAAGTCGTGTGAGTCGTGTGCACATAAGCTAGAATCTAGCAGCACTACAACGTGTTTAAAAGTCACGTGTCTCGTGTAATGTTGTCCCATTTACTCACTGTTCTGTTGGCACTGCAGCTTTCTTGGTACATTGTGTATAAAGCATGAATCTGTATCAGGGACTCTGATCAGCTGTTGTCTCTTCAGACCACTGCTCTCTCTCTCGTGGGGAGTTGGCGGTTTAAAAGTGACCTCCAGAAATCTAAACGTCAGCATTATTTGCACAAAGGTCAGCTGTGATGTTCTGATGTGATGGAATACATACGTACTGGTATGGTGCTTCAGTTGAAGCAGCAGCAGTGTGGAGCAGTTTACTATATACTATGCTTGTTCTACTATTTGAATTGAAATGGTATAATTGAATTGCCAGTTAACAATGTGTCAGAAGAACAGATCAGTAGAAGTCAATATTCCAGTAGCTCCACCCTCCATGTGTGACTGCTGGACTGCAGCTGCTGCTCCAGGACTCTGGAGGCCTCCTGTGACCTGCATGTGGTCACGGGTTGTGTGCAGTTTGACTTTGTGTGTGTTGTGTTCCTGGCAGCATGTGGTTGGTCCTCCCCGTGTTCAGACTCTAGCTACACACACAGCTGCTCATCCTTGCTTTCTTTTCTCTTTCCTGTCTGTGTTCCTTTGCGGTTTAACCGAGGTGTGTCTCCCTGTTGTGTTTGTCTTTTTGTTTTTTCCAGATCTCTTCCTGTTTGCCCTAGCATGTTGATGTGGCGTCACAGTTCATCGTCCAGTCCTTGTCTTCTGCGCTTCTCTGACGCTCCCAATGTCGCCGTTGACCTTGTGTTTGGCATTACTCACCAGGAGGTTTCAGTTCTGTTCTTTCCCACATGTCCTCTGTGCTTCAGCAGGGGCACTGGAAGGACTGCCCTGCAACACCGTTCCATTCAAATCATCACGAGCAAAGAATCTATTTTTCGAGAACAGACTCGCATAACTAATCCATTTTTGCTGAATGAGTTCGACAGAAGTCTCCCCTTTAGCTTTGTTCTGTTTGCCTCCTGTGTGGTGGAGCCGTCCTCCCGGGCCCCCGTCCTCTGCTTCTGTTGGGCTTTGTGGTGTTGTGTGTGAGTGCTGGTGTGTGTGTCCTAAATTAGAAACACTCATCAAGTGATCATGTGTTGTGAGATATTCATTAAATGCAAGGCTAGCTCCGGGTTCATCATTCAAGCGATGAGGAGGTCACATTTGTCGCTGTAAAAATCAGTTTGACTTTTCGCCTATTGACTGAGCTCAGCACGCACATGGTGCTGCTGAGCTCTCTTCTTGTGTGGAGAGTCGCACACGATCCACAGAGGACAGACCTTTGTCATAGGTTATAGGGTATGCATGTTTTTTGTTTTTTTTACATAACTGCACTGAAATTCTTGGCAAAATGTGATCTTATTTGTGTTAAGTTAAATGATGAATAAACTGGTGCCAAATGTTTTGCACAATCAGTATTTCATTGGACTGGTCTGACTGGTCTGACTGGTTGCAGCAGCATCGTGTGCAGAAGGCTTTCCTCAAGAACCGACGAGCTGCAGCATTACTGTCTATTGTGGAAGTATGCAGACCCAGAGCGCTGACAGACCAATATCACACACAAGTGGCCGACTCACACACAGCGGCGTGTGTTTTCATTGAATATAACCCAGAGACCCACTCTGCTGCCCAGTGGACCAACATACTGAGTAATCATTGACCCATGACCTCACCCTGAGTGAATATACGGTGAATATACGGAATATACTTCATTTTACGAGTCCCGTAGTTCAGCCCATTCAAAGGCTGACGTGTGATGGGTTGGGGTTGTCTCTGTGTGTCTGGCCTGGTCAATTCATTCATTCCCATTCATTGCTTGTGTAACTCAAAAAAAATGATTTGATTAGAGCATACTGGGTCAGCTGGGTGAACAATACAAATTAACATGTTGAGAATAACATTCCCAATAATAAATGATGACCTTGCAATTAAGATAAGATAAACCCGTATTGATCTCCAGCGGGGACATTTGTTTGTTCCATTACAAGGTTCTATCTGCTTCTGGAATGATTCCTCGACGTGTCAGTGTTTCAGTCTTATCTCTAAGTTATGTAAGGGTCTCTCTGCAAAGCTCCAATCAGTGACCCGCATGTAGACAGGAGGAGCGATGGGGTTCTGCCTCTTTACCATGTCGCCTCACTACTCCATGACTAAGGTTAAAACAGCTGCAGAGATCAAGAAATATTGTTTGATCTCATGTTTTGAAACCTCTGCATTGATGAGTTTATGGAAAGACTAAACTATCTGCTTCTTTCCCAAAGATGGTGGCCTTCTGTAAAGCCTTTAATATATTCTCATTCCAAGGCTATTGATAATGAATGACTCTACCAACAAATTCAAATAACTTAATCTCTTTGGTAAATTCTTCAGGAAATTTTATTCTAAATTTGAGTAAATTAAAGACCCTTTTTAAATTCAGCATCACCAGAATATTCCTGGAACACGTATTTAATTAAAGGACCATAACGGTGTTTCAGTTGCAACTAACAATTATTATTATTTTTAGCATACCGTACTTATAAATGAATATATTCATGTTCACCTACAATCCAGTTTTTCATAGAGCAAAATAACCAAAGTTCTGTTTTCTAAACACAAGCACAAGAACTCAATGAAATATCTCAAAATGGCAAAGGATATGAATGCGGTCGGAGACGGCAGGACCTGGAGGTCGCTGCAGCACGGAGGCGGCAGGTGATGAAGAAAATCATCATATAGCTTTTGAATCCAACTGTTGCTCCAATCTTAACTTCCATGATTGCAGTAAACACGAGTGTTCCTCTTAAGTCAAAATATCCAGAATCATTTGAGACGTAAAACCTCATATGACAAGTAAACAGTGAATATGTAACACATATTCTGGTACCAAACAACATTCTTAAGACGAGATTAGGAGCAGACACGGGGGCACCAACCAAACAACATTCTTGAGAGGTGAGCACAGCGAAAGAGGCGTGAATTTTGACTGTAAGAGTGATCTGTGAAAAGCAGTACAGGGGAGTCGTTTCAATATACTGAACTGGTTGATGTTGGCTTGATCTTATTAAAACACTACCCGCTGGTTGCAACTCCAGTTCGCCGTCTCTTCTCGTCATTTTGCCACAACACTGTGGTCGCTGCGGCACGGAGGCGGCAGCGTCAGGAACTGGAGGTCGCTGCGCTCGGAGGCGGCAGCGGCAGGAACTGGACGACGCTGCGGTCGGAGGCAGCAGCGGCAGGAACTGGACGACGCTGCGGTCGGAGGCGGCAGCGGCAGGAACTGGAGGTCGCTGCGGTCGGAGGCGGCAGCGGCAGGAACTGGAGGTCGCTGCGCTCGGAGGCGGCAGCGGCAGGAACTGGACGACGCTGCGGTCGGAGGCGGCAGCGGCAGCGGCAGGAACTGGACGACGCTGCGGTCGGAGGCGGCAGCGGCAGGAACTGGAGGTCGCTGCGGTCGGAGGCGGCAGCGGCAGGAACTGGACGACGCTGCGGTCGGAGGCGGCAGCGGCAGGAACTGGAGGTCGCTGCGGTCGGAGGCGGCAGCGGCAGGAACTGGAGGTCGCTGCGGTCGGAGGCGGCAGCGGCAGGAACTGGAGGTCGCTGCGCTCGGAGGCGGCAGCGGCAGGAACTGGAGGTCGCTGCGCTCGGATCCGGGGGTAGCTGCGGCTCGGAGGCGACAGCTGGAGTCGGCCGGACCGCCGACATCGTCCATAAACACAAATACAAGGTTTTCAGCTGTGAAAACCAAAAAGCTTACCTTCATCACTTCAGTCATTTGCCACACACAATAACACATCAAATGTAATTGAGTGAAGCATTACATGAAGTAATAGTATGCCCAATAGACGGCCCACGGGACGTCAATAGGAAACTAGGAATAAAACGTAAATAAGTGTGAACGGGGTTGGTTGTCACACTTTCTACTCTAGCGTGAATTGCTCATCATCAAAACATCTTTCAACAGTCATTCCTACATTAAACTGAAGCTTACGGTGCTGGCTTGAAATGTGTATCCCTCTCATTTTCCAACTTATTATTACAAAGAGGTAATTAACTATCAAGACACTCTGACACATTGTGACAACCAACCCCATCACGGGATGGTTGTCACAATGCTATTTTAATGGGAAAAATCTTAAAAAGAAGGCAGAATTGAAATGATCTGGCTGAGCGTGAATGTGGAACTGAGAGTGGATGTGGAACTGGAGTAGATATACTGTGGGGTGATGAGTGGATTGAAGGCAGCTGTGTGGACTGGGCAGGTGAGTTGAATGAGTGCAATCAGGAGGAAGCAGGGAGGAGACCAGGGCGGAGCCACACACACACACTGAGACTGAGGAGGCAAAGTCTAATCGTGACAAGTTTAATTGCATTGATAAGTTGACAAATACATAACTTAATGAAGCTTAAAACAAAATGAGCAAGGAACATGAACAGGAAACATCTTTAGGCCAGCCTATATAACAACATGAAGAAGAAAACAAATAGGCCGAACAGTAATAGCCTACTCAACTATGCTACACCTATTCACTGTCTGAATTACAGTGATGGCAAATGTAGGGCCTGTGCTCTCCAACTATGCAGAGCTTGTGTGCCCACTGGTTGCACATGCAACACTTCTCCCACACCTCCCCTGAACGGCTTTGGGAGAATGTTTCCATGCAAACCAAGCAAAAACAATCCTCACCGGATGACGACGACTCCTCCTGTCTCTTTCTCTTCATTTTCTTCTTGCTGGCTCCAGCTGGGGTGGAGTGCACTGGGATCCACTAGGTTTGGCTGCTGGTCTAGGCTGGGATGCACTGGCTCGTTGTGATCCTGCTCTATTCTCTCCTTCTCTGGGGTGTCAGTGAGGATACAGCTTGACATTCGTTTTGGTTTTTGAGTGCCGTTCCTGGCTGCAGCCTTTGGATAAGGCCTCAGCTCTTCTGGAGTCACTGTTCTCTGTACAGAACTAGTGGATGGCTCACATGTGTATAGATTGTGGCAAATTTGATTTTGGACTATACAAAATAAAGTGAATTGAAAAATTGAATTATTACACTGATATTACCCCATTAGTATTTTGGTAACTTGAAACTAATATTACCTGAATAAAGTACTGTGTCTGACTCACCTGAGACATGACAGTAGCAATCTGTCATTGTTCCTCATTAACAGCAACAGCTGGCAACAATCAGCAACAGTTCAAACTCCAACATCGACTGAGAGAGGACAGCTTGATGAAGGTAATCACCATAATACCGTCACTTTAACCTGCATCCAACAATGAATGTGAGTTTTATTGCTCGACTCAAAGTGAAAGTAAGTGTCACAAGTGATCGACTGGGATTTCTGCCTCGTGGTTCTTCAGCTTTGCTCGGAGACAAAATGTTGTACGGCTCGTGGGAGGATCTCTGCTGTCCAGTCTGCCGTGACACTTTTACAGATCCTGTTCTGTCGTGTAGCCACAGCTTCTGTAGAGATTGTCTGAAGAACTGGTGGACAGAGAAACAACTACAGGAGTGTCCAGACAGTCGGAGCCACAGAGGATGAGCTATTCCTGCAGAACTACAAGGCTGCAGTGGAAAGAGTCCAGCAGCCTGCTGGACAGAGTTTCGGTGCCCAACCCAAGTCAGTAGGTGACACAAGCTGCCAGAGAGTGATGCAGGGTGACAGAGGGTGACACAAGCTGCCAGAGAGTGACGCAGGGTGACAGAGAGTGACGCAGGGTGACACAAGCTGCCAGAGAGTGACGCAGGGTGAGAGAGAGTGACGCAGGGTGACGCAGAGTGACACAAGCTGCCAGAGAGTGACGCAGGGTGACAGAGAGTGACGCAGGGTGCCAGAGAGTGACGCAGGGTGACAGAGAGTGACGCAGGGTGCCAGAGAGTGACGCAGGGTGACAGAGGGTGATGCAGGGTGACAGAAGGTGACGCAGGGTGACGCAGAGTGACACAAGCTGCCAGAGAGTGACGCAGGGTGCCAGAGAGTGACGCAGGGTGCCAGAGAGTGACGCAGGGTGACAGAGAGTGACGCAGGGTGCCAGAGAGTGATGCAGGGTGACAGAGAGTGATGCAGGGTGACAGAGAGTGACGCAGGGTGCCAGAGAGTGACGCAGGGTGACAGAGAGTGACGCAGGGTGCCAGAGAGTGACGCAGGGTGCCAGAGAGTGACGCAGGGTGACAGAGTGACGCAGGGTGACAGAGAGTGACGCAGGGTGCCAGAGAGTGACGCAGGGTGACAGAGAGTGACGCAGGGTGCCAGAGAGTGACGCAGGGTGACAGAGAGTGACGCAGGATGCCAGAGAGTGACGCAGGGTGCCAGAGAGTGACACAGGGTGACAGAGTGACGCAGAGTGCCAGAGAGTGACGCAGGGTGACAGAGTGACGCAGGGTGACAGAGAGTGACGCAGAGTGCCAGATATGGATGTATTTAATGCAGGTTATTTCATCTGATATTTGATGTTGATGGTTAATTTGCAACCAAGTTGTAGACATCATGTATTTACTTGTTATTTGTATGTAATAGAAAAGTGAGCATGTGTAGTTCATGAAGCAATAAATAATGACAATTGAAAAATATAGAGAGATGTTTGGTTCATTCTTTTCAAACACTAAGCCTAATTTACCTGAGTCATTGATTTAATTGTCACACTTAAATCCTGAATTGACTGGTGAAACAGAAGAAGTTAAAAGGCCAAGATGAGAAGATATAATGTTGCTGACAGTAGTCAGAGCTGCCACAGGACTGCCACTAGATGTCAGTTTATTTGAAAAATACTTTTTGTAAGGTTCTGTTTAGCTCGATTTAGGTTCTGTTTTGTTGTTTTCGATGAAAAGTGCTGTTGAAACTTGTTGGATGTAATTAATGTGATGGTGAACAATTCAATAATCGTCAAAATTCTGTTACAAATGAAAGCACAAGTGTTTGCTGAATCAATAAAGCTGCAGTTGTCACGGGTGGGAACACACGAGGAATAGAACCAGACGCAGAGACAGTCAGGAAACAGGGTTGAGAGAACCTATATAACCTTTATATCTGTTAATTGGAATCAAAATAAAACTGAACAAGTCAAAAAATAGAATAAACTCCAATTGAACATAAAAACAACATGAGAATTTTACAAATGAATAATTAAACATGGCAAGAAATTCTGACCAAAAAACTGCAGTGTCTAGCGGTGTACTTGTGTTAAATAAACGTAGTTGTCCTGTTATGGAAGTCATCACAATATATAGCAGTACATATAAAAAGCAGATAAACAAGTTGAATACAAGTTTGACAACACAGTATATTATTATCATTGTTAGTATATGTTACCATATGTATTGATTGTTTTATAGGCTACGTTACATAGGCTACTACTTAACACATGTACAGCAGGCCACATCATTATTTTCGTTATGTTATTGCCATCACACTACTACTATAAAGCTATATTAATAAATGCACGTTAGAAGAGTGCTCTTTCAGGAACAATTAAGCCATCTGAGGCTACAAAATGGACCGATTGCTTGCAGCGTGATTCAGTTCCGAGAAAGAAAAGAAAATTACATTCAATATAGTATTACAAAATATTAAAAACGTGGCAGGAAATTGCTAATATTATAAATGTATAACACGTTAATCTCATCACTGCACTCTATTATTAAACAGCCTCTAGTGGACCTTGCTTTAGTTACCATAGTAACACAATCAGTGATATATTTTAAAAATAGCAACACTTCTGACAGTCTGCATCCACCTACAGCTCCAGAGATCAATCTTAGGGGTCACAAGACAGTTAACATGACAGCAACGAAGAAAGGAGAACACAGTCATCTTGTTTTTGCTCTTGTCTTGTGAGATTCGGAATTGTTTGACTATTCTAGAGTCAAACTTTCTATATCTCAATGCCAATAAAACTGAATAAATTGAATTTGGACCACAGTATTTGACCAACATTATATCTTCTCATCTTGGCCTTTTAACTTCTTCTGTTTCACCAGTCAATTCAGGATTTAAGTGTGACAATTAAATCAATGACAGGTAAATTAGGCTTAGTGTTTGAAAAGAATGAACCAAACATCTCTCTATATTTTTCAATTGTCATTATTTATTGCTTCATGAACTACACATGCTCACTTTTCTATTACATAAAATAACAAGTAAATACATGATGTATACAACTTGGTTGCAAATTAACCATCAACATCAAATATCTGGCACCCTGCGTCACTCTGGCACACTGCGTCACTCTCTGTCACTCTCTGGCAGCTTGTGTCACTCTGCGTCACTCTCTGTCACCCTGCGTCACTCTCTGGCAGCTTGTGTCACTCTGCGTCACCCTCTGTCACCCTGCGTCACTCTCTGGCAGCTTGTGTCACTCTGCGTCACCCTCTGTCACCCTGCGTCACTCTCTGTCACCCTGTGTCACTCTCTGGCAGCTTGTGTCACTCTGTGTCACCCTCTGTCACCCTGCTTCACTCTCTGTCACCCTGCATCACTCTCTGGCAGCTTGTGTCACTCTGCGTCACCCTCTGTCACCCTGCGTCACTCTCTGGCAGCTTGTGTCACTCTGCGTCACCCTCTGTCACCCTGCGTCACTCTCTGTCACCCTGCGTTACTCTCTGGCAGCTTGTGTCACTCTGCGTCACCCTCTGTCACCCTGCGTCACTCTCTGGCAGCTTGTGTCACTCTGCGTCACTCTCTGTCACCCTGCGTCACTCTCTGGCAGCTTGTGTCACTCTCTGTCATCGGTTCAGGCACCGTTCAGGCACCGGTATCGTTTTAAAAGTATCGTTTTAGCACCGGTATCGGAAAAAAACCCAAATGATACCCAACCCTACTACTGACATACATATACATATAAGTAATCACTCTGCATCACCCTGCGTCACTCTGCGTCACCCTACGTCACTCTCTGGCAGCTTGTGTCACTCTGCGTCACCCTGCGTCACTCTCTGGCAGCTTGTGTCACTCTGCGTCACCCTGCGTCACTCTCTGGCAGCTTGTGTCACTCTGCGTCACTCTCTGGCAGCTTGTGTCACTCTGCGTCACCCTGCGTCACTCTCTGGCAGCTTGTGTCACTCTGCGTCACCCTGCGTCACTCTCTGGCAGCTTGTGTCACTCTGCGTCACTCTGCGTCACCCTCTGGCAGCTAACCCTTGGATTGGACATTTTATGTCTTTTAATTTTAATTTTAATTTGTATATATACTTTTAAATGATTATAAAACGGATGATTTATTTTCATTATTTTAGCCGATTGTTGTAAATGACTATAAAAGTAATAATTTGGAAAGTGTATTATGTTCCATTTTGTTGCAAAACCAGCAAAATCATACTTAAATAAAATGAATGAGAAACAAAAAAGTACAACGTACTTACTCTAAGGAATGCCGACAGAGAACAGGGGGCTCCGGTGACTCAACTAAAATCATAAAACTGATTTATGGAAGCTGATCTGTCGTAACAACAATGGGTGTTCTCAGGAAATGTGGCTCCGCCCCCTCAGCTCCGCAGCTTCTTGACGGTTGCCGAACTATGCTCGCCTGCCACAGCTGACTCTTTCCGCTGAACTGCCACAGACTGCCACTGAGTGCCACAGACTGACGCCGAGTGCCACAGACTGACGCTGAGTGACGCTGAGTGACGCAGACTGACGCTGAGTGACACAGACTGACGCTGAGTGACGCCGAGTGACACAGACTGACGCTGAGTGCCACAGACTGACGCTGAGTGACGCTGAGTGACACAGACTGACGCTGAGTGACGCAGACTGACGCTGAGTGACGCAGAGGTGCCAGTGCCACAAGAAGGATCTCGCTGTCGCTCACGGAGCGGCTGTCTGAAGCTACAGTTAGCAATAAATGCTGTTCAGAGCTACAGCTACAAACAGACAACACAGAGGAAACTCATGAGAGACGAGTGATCGACGCTGATTCGTTTTACTTTTTCCGTTTGGTAGCCTTGAGAGACCTTAGTCTGCAAGTATTTCTTCATGGAGCATGAAAATATGTACGAAGATATATTATATTCCCTAATGCTAATCGCGGTTAGCATTTCCCCATTGGCGGTAATGTTAAAATTAGCTTAGAAGCTAGCGAGTCGGACCTGTTGCATGATGTTGTGCCCTAAAAGATGGAGCAAATGCCCTAAAGCAGCGGTTCCCAAACTTTTTAGGCCGCGCACCACCTTCTACATCCCGACCGGGTTCGCGCACCCCCCCCCCCCCTTAATAAAAAAAAAAAAAAAGAAGCAACAGAGCCTTTTAAGCCTTCATAGCCGCATAAGAATCGGACCAATGAGAGAACAGTTTGCTCGCGCGTGGCATTTGTTTACAAGATTTAGTCCGCTGTTAAATGTTGCAGTGTGAACACAAACCGAACAAAGGAGCAACTGCAACAAAGCAAACGAACTGAAGGTGTGAAAACGCCCTGAAACACTGCAACAAAGTTTCAATAACTTTCAGTGACACAAGGCGTCACTTTTAAAGAGCAATACGGATGCGAGGACACACGCACAGGCTCAGAGGCAGATTATCACATTTAATTTACAATTAATGAGCGACTAATGTAGCCAGGATGTCTTCGGACAAAGCATCGATGCGGCGCGACACAGTGTTGTTGGACACCGGGATCATGTCCAACTTTTTTGCTTCTTTCTCCCCAATCATACATTCCACCATCTCTCTGGCAGCTGGCAAGCTCACGTCTTCGGCGATTGTGTGCGGTAGCCCCTTTCTCGCTATTCTGTAACCAGATATGAAGCCCGTAGTGCGTCATTTATAGACCAACACATGAATGAGACTCCAGTTGTTTTTGGCTGTTTTGTAACTCCTCCAATTTGGATATAAACAATGTAAGGGGCTTTTGACTTGCACTGGCATGCTTGGTGTTCAGGTGGTGACGTAAATAAGAGCTTCAGACTGTTAGCCAGAACCTCGCTGCACACCACGCACTGTGGCTTTGGGCAATCTGCGTTGCCAATCCAAGTGAAGCCCAGACACAGATACTTTTCATCATATTTCCTCTTTTTTTCCCAGTCTGATGCTCACTCTCGTTTCCTCTTTTTTCACCTTGACTCCGCGATGGGCCGATGTGCTCCCGATTTGTCTGTGCTATCCCTTCCTCCTTTTCGGTCTCCTCCGTCTCATCTTCCTCTGACTCTGGCTCGATTTCTTCTCCCGGTCTCTCCCCAACGCACCTCTCCGTTCCCCTCGCCTCCGATTCCTCTCTCTCTCTCTCTGTCCCTCTCCTCTTTTACGACTGATAGCTTCAGATGTCCCACCTGACAGTTTTTAAATTAAAATTACATTTTCTTTTTATATTTAATATTATTACACCATCAGACCGCCATTACACTTTTCCTCTCGCGCACCCCCTAGAGGCAGCTCGCGCACCCCCAGGGGTGCGCGCACCCCACTTTGGGAATCCCTGCCCTAAAGAATTGATAGAGGGCGAAGATGATGTCCCTGTTTTTTCTGCTGGGTGACCCAGCTTATCCCCTGATGCCGTATCTCATGAAGGAATACCCCAATGGCGGAGCTAACGTTACATTCATCAGCCCCCACGACAACAACACATGGAAGCGAGTGATCGACGTGTGTTGACCACATTTATGGACCATAATCGAGTAAATGTTTCCGTGTAAGTGTTGATTTTAAAGTAAAGTTGATGTGAGAGAGAGAGAGACCCGCAGCGCCGTAACTACGTCTGAAAAATAAAACTTCTAAAACTTTCCACGAACGCTGTCTGTTTGAGTTTATAGAGGAAGATCTTAAGTATCAAATACAACCTTTCATTATTAAAGACTACTTCATTACTCTGTCATATTTTTTTAAAACTAAGCAAGCAATCCACTTCCTGTTTACACCATCACGCGCATGCCCAGTGTACGTTAATGGTCACGTGCTGTCCGCCTTCGAAGGCTGCCATGTGGATGCAGATCAACTTGAGAATAATGCTGAAAACTCCCGTGTGGACGGAGATCGGTTCTATTTGACAACTCTGCATCCAACGAGACACGGACTAGTGTGGATATGGCCTGAGACTCAGCACGTGTCTACTCGACAATAGTACTCAAACGAAAGTCCCCCAAAAGTTGAGTTTGGCATTTTGAGCCGTCGCCATCTTGGTTTTTTGGAACCAGAAGTAACACGAGAGGATGGACTACAACGGACCAAAATATTGAAATTAACTTTCATAAGGGACGAAGTGGATAGCAGGGCCGTCCTTCAATCAGAGGATCGGCGGTTCGATCCCCGGCCCAGGCTCCACTAGTTGCTTGTTGATGTGTCCTTGAGCGAGACACTTAACCCCTAAATTGCTCCTGCAGCTGTGCATACGGTGTAGAATTGTGATAGAATCTGAATTGTAAGTCGCTTTGGAGAAAAACGTCTGCTAAATGACTGTAATGTAATAAACAAAACAAAATAAAAGTTCAGTTCTAAGATGGAAACACAGACAACACCATACATGTGTGAATTTCATCATAAATGTATTTTTTGTCACCAGTTTGGTATTTTGAAAGGCCTCAGAGTCCTTCACACTTGGCATTCCTTGTGTGAGGATGCTTTGGGGGTGTGGAGGTTAAGATAAGATGAGAACTTGTATTCCCAACACTCTGAACCAAGGGCTACACACAAACATGTGTTGTTTCCTCCGAGGGAATGTGAATACATTATTCTGTATGACTCTGGACATACTGTATAAAGCTGGATATCTTGTTACTTTAGGTTTTTGGTATGAGTGTGTCTATGCAAGCTGTGCCAAATCTTCTCTGGCCAGAACTATGTTGTATCAAACATATATGGGAATGTAAGGTTATGAAGCTTATGAAGTTTGTTTTATTATTCATCCAAGTGAAGATTGACCAGTACATGTGTCCACATCAGACAACATGTGAACTCCACACATTTACTATGTCGGTATGTTTTACAGCCATTACAAAGAAGATTTGTCTGTTCTACAAAGGAATGTGCTTGTTTGGGTTGTTGGAGTTGCCAGTTAATAGTAGTGCAGCTTTTAGTGTCAGTATTGCAATGTGGTAGCCATGGTGCCTCAATAATCATTTGCCATCGATCATAACAAAACTTATTAGATGCATTGTCTGTCAGTGGATTTGTGAATTAGTGATGTATTGATGAGGAAAACAGTGTATTGCGAAAGTTAATGGTGAATTGTTATATGATTCCCGCTGAGCTAACAAAGCTAGTTTCCTAACTAAGCTCATATCCTATCCTAATTTCTTACTGACTTATCAGCATAAAGCAGGAACAAATTGCTTTAAGATGTCAATCCTTCCATTGCTTGTTTTTGATGGACCATGAGTTCCAACATAGGCCTATACCAGGAGACGCAGGAACACGTGTGGAAATGTTGTATTGTGCGAGTTATGAACCAAAATGTGTTTACGTTGACAATAGAGCCCCCTTATGGTTAGGATGGTTGTGTTTTTTTTTCTAAAAAATATTTGCAAGTGCTGCTAGAATTACTGTCTGTTAAATGTTCACCTTTGCATCGTTGACACGACCATTTTAACAGAATAATAATGCTAATAGTAATAATAACAACGCTGGTGCTTGGGCCCAGAACAAACACAATATGGTTTCATTCAACACCGTTGGGTTTTAGACATGTCAAAGAAAACTGTATGCAAAATGATTCCATTCCATTTGGTCAAGTCTTCTGTCTTCCTTTTGCGATTATCAGTCAGGCTGATGAGAACCAGAGTGAGGAGTCTGATATGTACCATTTTACCATGGTACCTGAAAGCAACACACCAGCAGAGGAACTCTCCCTGCGCATGCGCTCAGTATGAGCATTACTAGTATACTCTAATGTCTGTTTGTGCTTCTAAAAGGTGTGTTGTCATTCAGCCACATCGGTGTGTGTTCGTTGCACGCATAAGTTGGTGTCCGTCCATGTATCGCAAAGAGAAGCTGTAGCTACCGCACAGCCGAGGAAACGGACTATGTCTGCAAATAAAACAAAGAAAGTCAAGATGGCTACTAAATCTTGTCCTGAATGCGACCAACAGGTGAGGAAAATACACATTTTCAGTGTTGAACGTTGTCGACAGTGAACCGCATGTCACGCTGTGTTCATAGCGCTGTGTTGGCCGTCTTCACACGTGCAGCGGCACGTTGTGGAAACGAGAGGAAAGCCAGACCTGTGTTTGTGTTCAGAGGAAGCCTCCGTGTTCTCTCATCTGCTCATCTAGTTGCACATCTTTTCACTTGTTTCGTCTGTTAGCGTGTTTTTAATGTTATGTGTTATATCATTAGTTGTCCGAGTAAACGTCCATATAAAGCCACTTTGCAACTTCTAAGTCAAATAATTCAACCACGTCCTTTTTGGTTGCTGTGAAATGAAGCAATGTGAGATCTCTTATTCCTGACAAGAAGAAGAGTTCACAGAACAATGTGACTTTGACTAATATTTGAAAAACAGTTACAGTTATTATTTAATTGTAAATCCTAATATTGACTCATTTAGAATGCTAAGAACTTATAATCAGGGATGTTTTCAGGACGTTGTTTTTGAACATTGCTTCAGGAACATTCTTAATTCATAAGGTCCTCAGAACCTTTTATTCCTAACGTCCTCAGAACCTTTAATTCCTAATGTCCTCAGAACCTTTAATTCCTAACGTCCTCAGAACCTTTAATTCCTAATGTCCTCAGAACCTTTAATTCCTAATGTCCTCAGAACCTTTTATTCCTAACGTCCTCAGAACCTTTTATTCCTAATGTCCTCAGAACCTTTTATTCCTAACGTCCTCAGAACCTTTTATTCCTAATGTCCTCAGAACCATTTTATTCATAAGGTCCTCAGAACCTTTTATTC
Organism: Melanostigma gelatinosum; assembly: GCF_949748355.1. Taxonomy (NCBI): domain Eukaryota; kingdom Metazoa; phylum Chordata; class Actinopteri; order Perciformes; family Zoarcidae; genus Melanostigma; species Melanostigma gelatinosum. The sequence goes on along the minus strand of NC_136635.1, from coordinate 4,258,969 downwards.
CATAGGTCCTCAGAACCTTTTATTCCTAATGTCCTCAGAACCTTTTATTCCATAGGTCCTCAGAACCTTTTATTCCTAATGTCCTCAGAACCTTTTATTCCTAATGTCCTCAGAACCTTTTTATTCATGAGGTCCTCAGAACCTTTTATTCCTAATGTCCTCAGAACCTTTTATTCCTAATGTCCTCAGAACCTTTTTATTCATGAGGTCCTCAGAACCTTTTATTCCAAATGTCCTCAGAACCTTTTTATTCATAAGGCCCTCAGAACCTTTTATTCCATAGGTCCTCAGAACCTTTTATTCCTAATGTCCTCAGAACCTTTTTATTCATAAGGTCCTCAGAACCTTTTATTCCATAGGTCCTCAGAACCTTTTATTCCATAGGTCCTCAGAACCTTTTATTCCTAATGTCCTCAGAACCTTTTTATTCATAAGGTCCCCTGAACCTTTTATTCCTAAGGTCCTCAGAACCTTTTGTTCCTAACATCCTCAGAACCTTTTATTCCTAAGGTCCTCTGAACCATTTATTCCTAAGGTCCTCAGAACCTTTTGTTCCTAACGTCCTCAGAACCTTTTGTTCCTAACGTCCTCAGAACCTTTTATTCCTAAGGTCCTCAGAACCTTTTATTCCTAAGGTCCTCAGAACCTTTTGTTCCTAACGTCCTCAGAACCTTTTGTTCCTAACGTCCTCAGAACCTTTTGTTCCTAACATTCTCAGAACCTTTTTATTCATAATGTCTTCAGAACCTTTTTATTCATAAGGTCCTCTGAACCTTTTTATTCCTAGGGTCCTCTGAACCTTTTATTCCTAAGGTCCTCTGAACCTTTTATTCCTAAGGTCCTCAGAACCTTTTATTCCTAAGGTCCTCTGAACCTTTTATTCCTAAGGTCCTCTGAACCTTTTATTCCTAGGGTCCTCAGAACCTTTTATTCCTAAGGTCCTCAGAACCTTTTATTCCTAAGGTCCTCAGAACCTTTTATTCCTAAGGTCCTCAGAACCTTTTATTCCTAGGGTCCTCAGAACCTTTTATTCCTAAGGTCCTCTGAACCTTTTATTCCTAAGGTCCTCTGAACCTTCTCGGAAAGTCTTCCTGGTGATTTCAGGAATCTGGAAATATCTTCGAAGTCTCAAAACATATTCTCTTCCTTACGTCTCGGCAGCTTCAACGACCAATGGTGTGTGCAGTCTCTCCTGCTGTCCCCTCTGAACACCTCTTAAACGGTTTGCCATAAAGGCGATGGGGTCACTCCGCTTAATATTGCTTTTATAGTAAATGTATTTACATCGGGTCTTTCTAGTCTTGGTTTGCATAAAACACAATGCAAATGGTTGTAGATTAAAACACCCTTTGACCCACTGTTTTTAATCTGTGGTTCACATGGAGCGGGATCCGTATGGAACACCAACCCGCTTCAGTCCCTTACACCCCCAAACACAGGAGCACACATTGTGAACATACAGTACAGTCACTTGGGCTACTTTTGAATTATACCTGTCCTTTAGGTTCACATGACACCAGTTCCACATGTATGTAATATATTGCATCATTAACTGGCTGATAGTCCTGATAAACACATTGATGCCATCCTTAGGTCAAAGCTAACCTTTGTGTTTCCCGGTTGATTCTCTCTAGATTCCAGTTGCGTGCAAGTCCTGTCCGTGTGGTTACGTGTTTATAAGCAGAAAACTTCTAAATGCCAAATTAAATGAGCGCTCTTCTCCAGCTATAGCAGGTAAGGTTCTACCTGCATAAATGATGCCTGAAAATGTTCAAAATGTTAGTTTGATTCTTCTCCGTGTGTGTTGAGCAAAGTCAGTTAATTGTATGACATTGTTCAGTACTGCTCTGTGTTTTGTGAAGTCCCTCTGTCTGCCATGGAGTCATGAAGACTCAGCATAGAGACCTCTGGTGACAGCACAGACAGGACCGTAGCCAGGCTTTTAAAATCAGAACTGTGATCTTTAAATGGACACTATTAAGAAGGGGCTCTGAGGGGCCTCCCCCGGGACATTTGCAGCATCAAGCACTGAAAACCCGTCAACATCTGAAAAGGAAGAGTGGGGATTAGATTTAGTGCAGCAGACTTTGAGAGGATCACCGCCGACCGACCAGCCACACCTGCCGGACAAACGCCACCAAACTGCCCCAAGGAAGAGAGGAGAGCTGAGATGGAAGCTAAGCTAACCCAGCTAGGACCTGAGGCCACTCCACTAACCAGCGGGAGGTCAGTGACTGTTGAGCCCACATCTTCACAGAGACCTGGATCTATCGTGGTCCAGGATCAAGCAGCACTTGACGGGTGGACAGCAGGACAGAGAGCAGGACTCTGGTGGACTCTGTATTCACGTCATGATGCTTGGTGACAATGATTTCCTCATGTTGATTTTTTAATGTGGAGATGTCGGCCATGTTTTCTGACCAGATAAATGTATTTGTTGCTGCTGTTTACGTTCCTTATCATGTAAATTGAAGAAATGCACGTGAGGAAAGTACTGCTGTTGTGTTTGTTGTGCTGTAAATGTGCTACAACTGAATTTCGTTGTGCATCCCTGTGTTGCATAATTACAATAAATGATCCTTGAATTGTTTGCATTCTGGTGACTTTTCATGGTGGAAATGTCTTTATTTATGTTAAGAAAAACAAAACGCTGGTGAGAGGCACTCTGTATTGCTTTTAAGTATTTCCGGTGGATCGACTTCTTCATTGCATGTTATCTCTGCTCAGTCAACAAACATGTAGGCAGGATTTACTCTTCCTCTTCTGTTTGGGGAACAAACCTCTAAGAATGTTCATATTATGAGAGTCAACCTGCCCGATAATCTGCCCTTATCTTATTGCTCTGCTGGTATAGTGCCATCCCCTTGAGACTTGGGATTCTCTCTGGATGAAACAAGCAGATATGATCTACTGTGCATATATCACCAAGTGTGACTTCAGTTTGTGTGCAGAGCACTGGACTGCCTTCTCCAGCCTCCCCAGCCTGAACATCTTACACCACAGACAGCCTTGTTATCGATAACCATCAGTTTCTGGCAGTGTTTTTTTGAAAGAAAAGGGTCACTGAGGTCTTGCCCTCTGTGACCTCATAGCTGGCTGTGGCCATGATCACAAGTGTTGTCTCGTGGCCACCATTAGCTCCGACTGCGTCCTCGCAACACGGCACAGCTGTGCCCGCTGGACGCTACTAACTTCCACAAACCTCGGTCAGAAAAAGGACTTATGACTCTACTAACATATTCCACTTAACAACGGGATGGCAAGTATGGCACGTCAACCCATCACAGAAATCATTAATCATGACAAATAAAAGTATGTTTTATGAATATGGGGATAACTCAGGCAAGTTGCTGGACAATCAGTTGATTGGTGTGAAAGGCAATCATTTTATTATGAACATCTGAATGGATAATGAAGAGATCACCTCGGAAGAAGCTGAAAGTAGCAAAGCATTAAATGATTAATGATGATCATGATCAACTTTGGTCATAAATCCATGACAAACGTCACCAAACGTGTTGGATATTCTTAACTTGAGCTGTTGAAACATGTCCCCAAATGGCATAAAACATGTCTGGCAGGACTTTGACTGAGTAATCACTAAAAGGTTGCATGCATTATGAAGATGATACAAGTGTTTGTATTGCGCTCACTTCTTCAGACAGAATTGAACCTTCTCAAGTGACTGCTCAGCTTTGAGTCGCTGCTGCCTGCAGCTTTGGTTTAGGCAAATGGCTGCTTCCTTTTGTTTGGCCAAAATGGCCAATTGCGGCTATATGCTATTAATTGTTGGAATGCTGTTAAGCATTCCAACTATTGTTATCCTGTTTCTTTATTCAACTGCTATTTCGTCCATCGCACCGCTTCTCCTTCATTTTTTAAGCTACAGAAACCGTTCAACTATTAAAATGTTCAGCTCCTTCACCAGAGGTGTGCTATGACTTTATATTTCTAACCTTTAAACTTTTTGAATTATTAAGCTTTTTATTTTTTCAATAGGATCTCTATGGAGAATATTTTCAAATGGCTTCAGGCACACAGGTGTTCGCGATTGAGCCAATTAGTGATGTTGATAAACACACAGACTCACAGACACACGCGCACATACACTCCTCTCTCTCTGTGTCTCTCATACAGTCATTCAGGTCTTAGGGATCTTTAGAGGTCTCACTCACTCACTCATTGTTGGAATGCTGTTAAGTATTCCAACTATTGTTATCCTGTTTCTTTATTCCACTATTTCTTCCGTCCCCCGTTTCGTCGCAACGCTTCTTCTTCTTCATTTTTTAAGCTACAGAAACCGTTCTAACTATCAAAATGTTCAGCTCCTTCAGCTCATGTCTACTATGACTTTTTCTATTTCTAACCTTTAAACTTTTTGAATTATTAAGCTTTTTGCAACTTTTTTTGAATGGGTTTCTATGGAGAAGATTTTCAAATCCTTCAAAAACTTCAAAAACTTCTTCAACTTTCAAATCCTTCAACTTCCTCATACTTTCAGCGACAGACACCATTTCAACTTTCAAATGTTGAGAAAACCCTCAACTATTGCCAACATGATTCAGCTTTTTGATATCTTTTAAACTTTTTGAACTGCAGCAATTTAACTTTTATGATTTTTCAGCCCTTTTCTGACTTTATAATGGGTGTGTATTGCGCAGCTTAGAGTGCGTGATGTCACCGCTAGAGTGAAGAGCAGCTTGAGATTCTTGTGAAAAAAACTTGCCACTGTGTCCACAATCTTCACTCTTCATGCATAATGTCTGGATGTAGAAGTAGCTAATATTGTCCTTGTCGTAGAAAAATGACTGTGGAATCCCACAGATTTCCACATTTGACACAGGAGCCGTTAATTGAGAGGAAAACCAACTTTCTGCTCCATAGAGACCAATGTTAAATTTTGCTTCAAAAACATCTTCCACAGAACACGGTACCCCATTTCTAGATCGCCAGTTAAGCCACATTTTTTACACTACAGATACAATTTTTACAGGATCTGTTCTTCAACTCATTCTTCCCCTCAAGTATTAATATCGGAGCAATAGGAGCTACAGTTATGGGAGTTTTGATGATTTGTTTGAGAGGTGTTTTCCTGTTTTATCTCCATGAAATGGCTTCAGGCACACAGGTGTTCGCGATTGAGCCAATTAGTGATGTTGATAAACACACAGACTCACAGACACACGCGCACATACACTCCTCTCCCTCTCTCTCTCTGTGTCTCTCATACAGTCATTCAGGTCTTAGGGATCTTTAGAGGTCTTTCCCCCCTCCTCTACCCCCCCCCCACACACACACATACACACACACGCCATTTTAAAATAAAAGCCCCACAGAATGAATCCTAACTGAAATGCTTGTGATGAGCCTGTCATTTAATAACCGGTTTGTGTTTATCTAACATTATGATTCTGTCTCCTCTCCCCTTCTCCCCCACACTCCATTTCAAAATAAAAGCCCCCAGAGAGTGAATTCTAACTGAACTGCTTGTGATGAAGCCTGTCATTTAATAACCTCTGTTTATGTGTCAAACATGATGATTATGTCTCCTCTCCCCCTCCCTCCCCCACCCAGTCCCACCCTTTCAAAATAAAAGCCTCATGGATTAACTGTATTTCAACGTTTAGCTCAAAATTAGGCTTTTTTGTTGAAATAATGAATGCTCTTACTAATACTGCGACAACTACTACTATTGCTAATATTTCTAGTATTACTACTACTACTACTAATTAAACTTTTGCTGTTGCTACTATTCCTGCTACTGCTATTACTGCTACCATAAATAGTATTACTACCACTACTGCTATTACTACCACTACTATTATTACTTATACCACAACTGCTAATACTGCTATTCCTGCTACTACCAGTACTAATACTACTACAGCTATTAGTACGACTGCTACTAGTACTACTACTACTGCTACTTCAAAAACTGACTTTACTATTACTATTACTACTACTACTTATTATACTACTTCTGCTGTTCTATAAAATACTACGACCACTACTACAGCTATTACTACGACTACTGATACTACTACTTCTACTACAACTTCTACTACTACTGCTACTACAAATATCACTCCTGCTACAACTAGTACTTATTCAAATGCTACTAATACTGATACTGCTAATAATACTTCTCCTACAACTACAACTTCTACTACTACTACAACAAATATCACTACCGCTGGAATTCTTTTAAGCTACAGAAACTGTTCGAAGATCAAAATGTTCAGCTCTTTCAGGAGAGGGGTGATATAACTTCATATTTGTAATCTTTCAACTTTATGAATTACTAAGCTTTTTGCAATTTTTAAAAAATTGGATATCTATTTTCAGCAATGTTTTTGAGATTCATTTCAGCTTTCAGCATTCCAACGCATTTTCAGCAGGAAATGCATTTTCTAGTATTATGTATTTCATGTTCTTCCTCATATCTATTATAATTACCGTATTACTCACTGTAATCACCATTTTTTCAATAAACAAATCAGAGATGTCTGCCTGGAACCAGTCTAACCCACACTTATGTTGTTACCTTTTTTACTGTCAATGTTCTGTTTCAGACAAGCTGGACTTTAAGCGGAGGAGGACAGAACGCATTCGCAGAGAAAGGATAGACTCTTCTTTAACCAGTGACATGGAGAACAGGAGAAGATCCCGAGCCAACAGCCAATCGGATCCCATTCGGAGGGGACGGGGCAGACCAAAGACGGTGGGTCTGAAGAAACAGGAAGAGGAGAAAGGTAAAAGGAGTGACTAGTCACAGTTTCTTATTACAAGTCTCTTGTGATTAGGTCTGTCATGATAACTACATTACTTGGGAGATGCACTGTCACAGAAATAATAGTGATAAACGTATTATAATTCAAGATTATTTTATTCCACGGATTATAGCATAATAATGTAAGTACACTATTTCAAAGAGCAATGAACTTTGAATTCTTGAGAATATTCAGACAGTATGTGAAAAAAGACAAATAAAGTCCATATATCATAAGATAAGTCGATAAAATAAAACTGGTCGAAGTCATGTCCATTTATCGTACGATGAGTCGATAACGTAAAACTAGTCGAGGTCGTGTCCATTTATCGTACGATGAGTTGATAACGTAAAACTGGTCGAGGTGGTGTCCATTTATCGTACAATGAGTCGATAACGTAAAACTAGTCGAGGTCGTGTCCATTTATCGTACGATGAGTCGATAACGTAAAACTAGTCGAGGTCGTGTCCATTTATCGTACGATGAGTCGATAACGTAAAACTAGTCGAGGTCGTGTCCATTTATCGTACGATGAGTCGATAACGTAAAACTAGTCGAGGTCGTGTCCATTTATCGTACGATGAGTCGATAACGTAAAACTGGTCGAGGTCGTGTCCATTTATCGTACGATGAGTCGATAACGTAAAACTGGTCGAGGTGGTGTCCATTTATCGTACGATGAGTCGATAACGTAAAACTAGTCGAGGTCGTGTCCATTTATCGTACGATGAGTCGATAACGTAAAACTAGTCGAGGTCGTGTCCATTTATCGTACGATGAGTCGATAACGTAAAACTGGTCGAGGTCGTGTCCATTTATCGTACGATGAGTCGATAACGTAAAACTGGTCGAGGTCGTGTCCATTTATCGTACGATGAGTCGATAACGTAAAACTGGTCGAGGTCGTGTCCATTTATCGTAAGATAAATCGACATATCAAGGTAATGTCTACATCTTGACGATGAGTCTGTTACGTAACAATGATCAAGGTCATTTCCATTCATAACTTTCTGAACTTCCCTCTAAAGCTCTCTTTTCATTATTACACAGCTGTTTCTGTCACTTGTCATGTGCTACACTATGAATGCTTTCCAGAATAGAATGTCTGAAAATGTGCACCGCTATCACCAGATATAAAGGACAATGCATCTCCCCCTTCTCGATGAATATCTCTATGGCTTGTTAGTTACTCTGCCTTCAGTGTGGCTGTTCAGAACTATAAACCCTGATTTCCGACCTGGTTGGTCAACACGTCTTCCTAACGAGTTGTGATCGAGGCCCTTCTGCAGGTTCCTCCATGTCTGACTAACTCCACTCAACCGTGCTGACATTTTGCATGGTTTACTTTGCCATAAGAGTTCAATTCAGTGTGTTGGTCCAGTCCAGTGGTTCCCAAACTTTTTAGGCCACGCACCCCGGTCTACATCCCGACCGGGTTCATGCACCCCCAATCCCCCCCCACACACCGTAAAAAAAAAAAAAGCAACAGAGCCTATTTATAGCCGCATAAAAATCGGACTAATGAGAACAGTTTGCTCGCGCGTGGCATTTGTTTACAAGATAAAAAACACAAAAACTCTTCCTGTACCGTGCCTTCGAAAAGGTAACGGACGTTCACCAGAAGATTGGCCAGTTTGGCCACATCTGTAGACTCGTCTACTTGCAGAGAGTGAAACTCACTCTTCTTCACGCGACCGACTAATGTAGCCAGGATGTCTTCGTACAAAGCATCAATGCGGCGCGACACTGTTGTTGGACACCGGGATCACGTCCAACTTGTTTGCTTCTCTCTCTCCAATCATACATTCCACCATCTCTTGAACATATTTTTCCCTCTCCACCACCGCCTCTCCTTCTCCCTATTACGCGGTCGGAATACTACCACAACACGCCGCCTGTCTCCGGCAGAAATGCGCTCATCCACGCACGGGAACAACACCGAGTTGTAATATATACCTCCATAACACCCCGCCACTCTCGGCTCATACCTCCCCAGCAACGAGGCACATCACCCGGTCACAATACCTCCAGAATGTCCCCCGGGTGAAATCCGGGACTTGGTTTTATGGTTCCGAGTGGCGGGCGCTCACTCGTTGGCGCCGGGACGCGAGGTCTCCAGCCGCCCCCGCCGTGAGGCACCCGATCGTCAGGTCTTCAGCCCTCGGAACAGGCAGCGGGGCAACAACTTGTGGGTGGCGGGGTAGAGGCGAGGCAGATCACAGAAAAATAATTAAGACTAGAGTATGGCAAAGATATGTTGATGAGAAACGTATTTGTAATACGTCAAACACAAATGTAATCAGGGAGAAAATACGTTCATGGTCAAACGTAATTGAGAATGCATTTTAGTTTTGGGGGAACTTAATTTTTAGGAGACAGGACTGCACCACCATTACATTGTTCTTCTTTAGTAGCGTGGTTGATGGTTTCTGGTCCAAATCTTGACATTTTAGTGCAACGTATTTAAATTCCACAAATATTTTTTACAATAGTATAGTATAATGTATCATTATAATAGTGACTGCCCTCTGGTGTATTGGTTGATCTGGAGTATGTGGAGCCAGCTTTGCCTCATGTCTCGCTCCTAGGAGTGTCACGGATCACAAACCTCACGGTTCGGATCACGGTTCTTGAGTCACGGTTCGGATCAACAAAGAAAAGGGGATGAAACAAATATAACTTTGCTTTCCATTTATTAATTAAAGAACTTCAAGAACACTTAAAGCAAAGAACTTTGGGCTATAGTCTTACATGAAAATAAAAATATTGAAGATGTCCAATTTGAAACAAAATGAAATAAATAAATAAAAATAAAACATTCAAGAATACTCAATTCGGATATCCTCGTCCTTTCATCAATATTGAAAGAAAGAAACAGCTAGTGAGCTAGCTTCCACTGTTTACACTGAACTGAACTGCTCGGCAACAACTTGGGTCTGTGTTTACTTCCTGTCAGGTTATGCCATTCAAATACACAATGATGTTTACCATTACTGTGACATTACTTTCAAAAAGATGAGAATATCTCCATTGTCTGGGGAGAGGGTCGACCTTTCTGTGGTGACTGGAATATTATTGGGCCTGTCTCGCTTCCACTCTGATACTTCTGTCAGCACCTGAAACAGGTGTGTGTCTGTGTGACTCTCACAGAGGGGGCGTGTCTACAGCACCGGACTAAGAATCACTCCGCCGTGGTGAAAGCAGTCTCTGCAGTCTTTTCCTTCTCATAGAGGTCTGGAACAGCTTCACACTGAAGTGGGTGCGTGAGTGGACGTCGTGTCGTGGCTCAAGCATTTTAACCAGATTTAGAAATCCTTTGTTTTCCACACCGGAGTGTCCCCGTCGCTGACAGACGGGATGGTGTCTCTTCATGTGTGGACATGCCGATGTTTTGCCGTTGTCGTGTGTCTTTCTCTTTAAATAACGCCTACATACCATAACACTTTGTCCACCACCCTCATCCGTCATTATACGTTACAGGGAAGACAATATGCTCCCAAACTTGCGACTTAAATGACGCCGCGGCTTCTGATGTTCCACCGCTCGCCATGACTTCACCGTTAAATGCTTCTAAGCTGCTCCGTTCACGTGAACACACGACTGCTTCATATCAGTTCACTGACACTCAGCATTGATATTCAGGGACTTGTTACTTGAAAAGGAACAGCAGCAGTAGAACTTTACACACTATGATGATTACACTGTAAAAAACAAAATTAAAAATACTCGATTGATCCGCGGTTCACAAGTGATCCGAACCGTGAGGGGTGATCCGAACCGTGAGGGGTGATCCGAACCGTGAGGGGTGATCCGAACCGTGAGGGGTGATCCGAACCGTGAGGGGTGATCCGAACCGTGAGGGGTGATCCGAACCGTGAGGGGTGATCCGAACCGTGAGGGGTGATCCGAACGGATCACGGATCGATCCGTGACACCACTACTCGCTCCTCACCTCTCTTCAACTCTCCCACTTGTGCATGGGGAGGCAGGCATCAGTGTGAGGACCTCTGCCTCAGATTGAATTTGACATTATTGTTGGAATGCTGTTAAGCATTCCAACAATAATGTCAAATTCTTCTTCTATTTCTTCCGTCGCACCGCTTCTTCTCCTTCATATTTTAAGCTACAGAAACCGTTCAACTGTTAAAATGTTCAGCTCTTTCACCAGAGGGGTGCTATGACTTTTCATATTTCTAACCTTTAAACTTTTTGAATTATTAAGCTTTTTATTTTCAATGGGATCTCTATGGAGAATATTTTCAAATGGCTTCAGGCACACAGGTGTTTGCGATTGAGCCAATTAGTGATGTTGATAAACAAACAGACTCACAGACACACGCGCACATACACTCCTCTCCCTCTCTCTCTGTGTGTGTCTCTGTCTCTCATACAGTCTTTCAGGTCTTAGGGATCTTTAGAGGTCTTTCCACCCTCCTCCACCCCCCACACACACACGCCATTTTAAAATAAAAGCCCCACAGAATGAATCCTAACAAATGCTTGTGATGAGCCTGTCATTTAATAACCGGTTTGTGTTTATCTAACATTATGATTCTGTCTCCTCTCCCCCACACCCCATTTCAAAATAAAAGCCCCAGAGTGAATTCTAACTGAACTGCTTGTGATGAAGCCTGTCATTTAATAACCTCTGTTTATGTGTCAAACATTATGATTATGTCTCCTCTCCCCCTCCCTCCCCCACCCAGCCCCACCCTTTCAAAATAAAAGCCCCATGGATTAACTGTATGTAAACATTAAGCTCAAAATTAGGCTTTTTTGTTGAAATAATGAATGCTCTTACTAATACTGCGACAACTACTACTGCTAATATTTATAGTATTACTACTACTACTACTTCTGCTACTACTTCTACTACAACTTTTGCTGTTGCTACTATTACTAGTGCTATTACTGCTACCATCAATATTATTACTACCACTACTGCTATTACTACCACTACCACTATTACTTATACTACAACTGCTACTACTGCTATTCATGCTACTACCAGTACTAATACCACTACAGCTATTAGTACGACTGCTACGAGTACTACTGCTACTTCAAATACTGCCATTACTTTTACTACTACTACTACTACTACTGTTATATTAAATACCACGACCACTACTACAGCTATTACTACTACTACTGATACGCGGCTACTACTTCTTCTAAATACTAATACTACTTCTAAATACTAATACTTCTACTACTAATAATACTACAACTACGACTTCTACTATTACAAATATCACTACTGCTACTACTACTACTTATTCTAATGCTACTAATACTTCTACTCCTAATAATACTTCTATTTCAACTACAACTTCTACTACTATTACTACAAATATCACTACTTCTGAAATTTGTTTAAGCTACAGAAATTGTTCAAATATCAAAATGTTCAGCTCTTTCAGGAGAGGGGTGCTTTGACTTTTCATATTTGTAATCTTTAAACTTTTTGAATTAAGCATTTTGCAATTTGCTTTTGAATGGGATCTCTGTGGAGAAAATCTTCAAATCCTGTTATACTTCAACTTTCAAAGCCTTCTTCTTCCTCATACTTTCAGCTACAGACACCATAGTTAGACATTTCAACTAGAAGGTTTTTCAGCAGTGCAATTTAAATGCTTTCGGGCTTCAACATTTTTCAGACAGTCTCCCATTTCTTAATTTTCAGCAATTTTTTCACAATTAATTTCAGCTTTCAGCATTCCAACGCATTTTCAGCAGGAAATGCATTTTCTAGTTTATTATTTATCTTGCAATTTGTACTCTCATTTAGCATGACCATAGATGAATATCGTATTGGCAAAATGAGTTTTCTGTGATTGACTGTGTTCTATTGTGTTCACAGAGAAACAAGAGAAGGAGGTGGATATGTATGCCAGTCTTTCAGATGAGAAGGCCTTTGTGTTTTCTGTGGCCTTGGCTGAGATCAACCGCAAGATATTGGGTCAAAGACTCATCTTATAGGTTAAGGCCTGACTGCATGAGGATCCTGGCACAGAGAACCTACCATATACAAACTGTCAAACAGCAAGGGGATAACCAAAGAGGGTAGACCTGCCTGGAGCTGAACTTTGATCTGGATGTCTTTCACTTGGATGATGGGATGAGATTGAGAAACCTGCTGAAGCTTCAGACTGAAGTCGAGGGTGTTGTCGTTGGGGGATCACAGCTCTTCAGCACCTTGTATTACACAGACATGCAAATATATGTTTCTAGAGTATGGAAAAGGAAAAGAGGCATAGATGATATTTCCCAACTTTTCTGCAGATACAAATATGACATTTCACTAAAGAAATACGACATTCATCTGAAATAAAGACTGTTATCAAGTGAACATCCTCAATTGACAGCAGCTCCATGTTAATGGAAGGGACCAAGATATTGTGGGAGCTGCGTGCTTTCTTATCAACTGAAGATGCAAGAAGTATTTTTTTTAATTTCCATCAAGTGATCTATTAGTAATGTTGAGCACGTAGTGCATCCTATGCACAGTACACACCATGTATTTATTAGTTTCTTTCATAGACTGTCAAATGTTCCTATTGAAGATTAATTTCACCTTGCTTTGAATTAAACTAGATAACACAAACTGCAATCGACTAAAGACGGTGTCCAGCTTTCCTAGATTCATAAAGGAAGTCAGATTGTGAGGTTGTGCTGATGCAGTGAATACCTTCTTTTAAAATACATTAAAGAAATTTCATCAATCTGTCCAACTTTGATTCAATCAGCAATTGTTGTCATGTTCTGTTTGATGGGCCATGTGTGTGTGAATATATATATATATATATATATTATAATATTAATAATTATATTTTCCACATAAATAAAAAGACACCATACACCCAAAACAGACTGTCAAGGCACAAAAACATCCTCCTTTGCAGATGTTTTATTTCATCGTCATGAAATTCATTTCTATTACTTCAGAATATTAAAAACAATGAGAAACGCTTTTAAGTGTTTTCGGTTTAGTTACAGATACAAGATAAATACCACAGTCCACTTCTGTGGATTGAACCCGTTCGGGACATGAACTATGACGCGAAAACAAACCCTTCACTAAAAGCAAGTTGTGGATGATTTTTGGATTTTAATACAAAATTAAAATGTTAATGTAGTCCCTGAATGTGTCACATGGGTCACAAATCTTATGCTATTCTACTCTTTTCTGGACTGTATACATTCTTTTTTTAAATGCCTTTAATCCTCTCATTTTAAGCAGATGATATAGAAAACTGATATGTTTTGAGACAAAATGGATTGTTTCAAATTCTCACTAAAGACAACCTCCATGTAAGAATTGTATCCTTACCTTATATGACCCTATATATATATATATACATATATATATATACGTATATATATATATACGTATATATATATATATATACATATATATATGTATATATATATACATATATATATGTATATATATATATATACATATATATATGTATATATATATACATATATATATGTATATATATATACATATATATATGTATATATATATACATATATATATATATTAGTGCTGGGCAACGATTACAATTTTTAATCGCGATTAATCGCATTGTTATGGCAATACGATTTGGTTTGCAAACACTTATTAAAACATGAGGTGCTTGTTAGCAGCAGTATTCTCTTTACACAGCAGCAGTTCTATCGCTTCTATATCTGTGCTCAGTGTGTGACTGTATGTGAAACGTTCCACTGCTGCTGAAGAACATGTTTCAGCACGTTTCAGCTAAATGTGTGTCTTCATGACAGTCAGAGCATGTGAATGCAGCTCTACTGTTCATCAATAATAATGATGCTGTAACTCAGAGGTGATGATGGTGACCCAGCGATCAAAGAATAAAGAAACTTTACCCACAATTTAGGTGTATTAGGTGCAGGTAGCATGTTTTATACTTGTGTATACTCATGCGACTATAATTCATACTTTGTTATCTTATTCTGAAATATCTTATTCTGAAAACCGGATGTTCGTCTGAAGAAACCGGATGTTGTCTCACATTAATCTTTCCGCTAACTTTCTTAGCTCATTCTTGAGGCTCATACGTGCCGTCATTCATTGCGATCCTAAAGGTCACACCAAACGCGATGCGAATACTAATCGATACTCATCAATACTAATCGACACTAATCGACACTCATCGATACTAATCGATACTCATCGATACTCATCGATACTAATCGATACTCATCGATACTCATCGATACTCATCGGTACTCATCGGTACCAATCGATACCCATCGATACCCATCGAAACCCATCGATACCCATCGATACCCATCGATACCAACCGATACTCATCGATACTCATCGATACTCATCGATACTCATCTATACTAATCAATACTCATCAATACTAATCGATACTCCAAAGAGCCGGTTGTAAATGTAAGACGGTGTAAATGTAACTACTCATAACATATTGGTAAATAACTGTCTCTGCATTTGATTATTGTTTATTTAAGTGTAAAAATATTGTACATGCAGTTATATAAATGAAAAATGACATTTAAACACATTTCTGTTGTTATAACTTAAATCCTTTTAATTTAGGGTTAATAAACCCACATTACTCTATCAAAGATCAAACTATTAAAGAAAATATCAAAGACAAATACATGTCAAATGTACAGTAACCAGCCAAAGAGCTGCTCCTATGACTGTGTTTAAGTATCTCATAGTTATGACTTTCTATCTCATAACTATGGGGATATTATTTTTATCAAATCAAATTTAATATATATATATTTTTTGGCTGGCTGGCGGATTCGCGGGCCACATAAAATGACGTGGCGGGCCGTATTTTGACACCCCTGCACGACACTGAGCAGACGCCATGTGGATAATGGATGACAATGGATGACTGTTAAAGATGACATGTATTTTGAATACAAGGAGCTAAAGATCAGTGTCGTTATCGATGTAATGGCCTTATTGGTAATATATATCATCTTTTATCAGTCTCTCGGAGGCCAACTCTAGAAAAGTCTCCATCTTTACTTTCAGCCGTTCTGTTGTATATTCTAAGGGTGTTGACGTGTTTCACTATTTATGTATAATATTTTAAACAGTGTAACATTATCTGAACTATGAGAAGATGATCAACATGTTAGCATTTAGCTCAGCTAGCATGTGGACTCTTAATCTAGTTTACTATTTACGATGTCAAGAACTGTCACGCTCCACTGTTTATTATATTTGATAAAGTTTTACAACTCAACCATGGGAAAAAGTGTAACGAGCTTCTGTATTGGGTCAACCTCACAATCTGTGGCTCCGCCCCCTCCAGGTTCAGAACGATATCATCGAGATCGACTCAGGACGGTTCAAAGAACCCAGTGGTCAACAGCACAATCAAGATTTGGGTCAAATTCAGGAAAAAACCTGATGCTACTTTCCGCAGTTGGTCAAAAAAAGGTATTTTAACACTTACCGACATATCTTTTCATCTTTTCAGGCGTTTCTTTTTGGTCATCATGCCTCGGACACTGGATAAAACGTTACTCAAACATTTGCACGATGGGCCACCTAGTAGCTACGTCACTGGCTCTTATTCATGGGCTGGTAAAGCTCATTTAAAGCTCACATTGATGCCGTCACAAGTCAGTGGACGGAGGTTTATTGAACTGTGACCAGCAGCTCTAAAGCTCACTCAGTCAGCCCGTCTGCACTCTTAGGCCACATTTCGCTCAATGAGTCCGATATTTGGCAATAAGGTCAACTGTGCGGGTGCGAAGGTGTTTCTGTGCTCATGCTGAATGGCAGTGGGAGTGGCCTATAACAACAACACATTTTGTGACTGAACCGTTCGAGGCATCATTGCACGAAGCAAGAGCTCCCGGTTCATTTTGCCACGGCGGTCAAGTGTGAGGGTGCATCTGTGTGTGACATTAGCAAAATGCAAACATCTATTGTTAATATCAGTTTTATTTCAGCAAATGACAATGATAATTGCTATTTAATCTTTATTTGATTTACAAGTAGGTTTACACAGATTTCAAAAGGGGAAATAAATTGGTCAATAACAGATCAACAGTAATAGCGAAGTAAGAGAAATCAGCAGACATGTACATCAGAAGGTCCTCAGTATGGCAACTCTCATACAATCCTGAGGAATCACTGCACCCCCCCCACAGAGCAATCCCAGACGACAGGGTCACCAAGCAACGGGATTTCATTGATCAACAAAATGATGAAGAGTCAGACATTGTAGTTGTTGGTCCACTGACAGCAGGCGTGTTAGTAGAAGCACACCAACGCATGCACACATGCTGCACTTCTCACGCCGTCAATCCATTGAGTCGAGGAAAAAACGAATGCATCAACTATGAGTCCATAGCGGGATGGACAGACAAATCTGATTTGACTTTTTTAAATGAAGAGCTGCTGAAGTATGAGGAACAATATGACAATTTCTGAGTTGTTTTTGGTAATAATTTGTAATTTCTCTGCAGTCCAGTTGGAATGGCAGAGAATTAAGGACCGTGCTAAACTTACACATTATAAACTGCATCGACAGATCATAGTTTGCTTCTGCTTCGATTTGTCTGCTCTTCAGTTTGGTTGGTCCCAACAAAGCATCCGAGAGAACAGCAGCGCTACAGATGAGCATTAAGATGGCTCGCACAGCTGGAACACCACTCCTAGCTTCTGGAGCCGTGATACACTCACTTCTCCATACGGGAAGATGTGAACAAGTGAGGCGACACACCTCTGTCAGCTAATACGCCTAATGTGACAATACAATGATACAGGTTAGAGAGAAAGTAGTCGAGCAGGACCTCATGAAGGAACATGAACCCGTGACTCACACTGAACCTGGTGCAGTGCTGCTGTAACATCTCCAGCCTGCTGCAGAACACAGTCCTGCTAGTGAGGGGCCGTGAAGGAGAAATGATGCATGAACAATAATTATAATAAGAAAAGGAAGGAGCGAGTTCTTTGAGCTCTTGACATTTATTTGTTATCTCTGGCCTACAGGATGGGATGTTGTATATTTATGATCGAGTGAAACATCCAAGGATGGACTTCCTTCCAACCTCCAACCTCTTAAAGGACCAGGCCCTCATAGGCGGGGCCCTCCGACTCGGGGGATTCTCTCTGCAGGCGGAGATGCTCCAGTGTGTTGTGGAAGTGTTTGTTGATCTGCTCCGTTTCCTCGCTGGCCTCCAGGTTAGGGAGATCTTCCCTGATCTTCTGGATAAGTTGGTTTAACACCTGGACGGTCACCTGGAGGGGTGGAGGGCGAGGGACAGTGTAAGAGACATGAACTGACTGCATTCACATCACGTCTACGTGCTGTGAAGGTTCAAGATGTTGCTGCTGGAAGACGTATGTGCCCATGCCGACCTGAAGTCATCGCAATAACAAAACTGAATGTTACAATGAGTCAACAGATTTAGACTGTTAGAGGCAGTGGAGTTAGACGGTGAAGAAGAACGCCAGCTCGCACACAGGGGTGTAAACACTCAATGGTAACAGTGTTGACGTTATCCAATCTGTGTGTACGCATAGAGCACTCGTAACCACGGAGACGTTAGAGGTGTCCTACCGCATCGTTCTCCCTCTCATAGAAGCACACGTATCTGTTGAGGATCTCAATGAAGAGCTGGACTTGCAGCGATGGGTCCATACACTGGTTGGCGATCTTCAGGGCTTTCTTTAAACACTCCATCACCCGCTTGCCATCACGAATCTAAAAATGCAACACGAGTATTTAACAGTGACCGCTGAGGAAACAGATTGCAGTTCAACTGTGTCGGAACAATGAACTTACTGGGCAAGTATTATATATATATATATATTAATGACAGAAGATTGCTGGAACACACCTCTTCGCCACTCTTGTCGGTGCTGTGACCCGACCAGAAGAGATGGGCGCAGATACTGACAGCTCGGCACTGATCGGGCTTCTTCAGCAGCTTGGAGGCCGCCAGCGCACACTGAGTCCTCAGCGGCTCGTGGTTTTCCTCGCTGAAACATCGCATTCGCTCAAAGGTACCGATGATCAGTGTGATGGCTGCCAGCTGGGCTTTAGAGTCACTGATCTCATCCTCATACAGAGAGAAGGCCTGGGGGGGGGGGGGGGGGGGGGGACACGAGAGCTCGAGGTTTAGTGTTTACAACTCTCACCACCATGGTCTCTGGAATTTATTGAATTGCTTTTTGGTCTTGGTTAGTTGCCTAGTTTGCAATATTACTGCACTCACATTGGTCAGTGCTTCCTTTTTAGGAACAACATTTTTGCTGTAAAAAAATAAAACTCCAAATGTTTAAATTAAAAAAGCCCAAGTTTGAGCTTTAGCAAATCTACTTGAACACAAAACACAGTGTTGGCTGAAGCCAACTAGTCACTGGTTGAAAGATGTTTCCCTGTTTCCCGACTGTTGTCTCAATCTGTTCGATTTGTCGAGTAACTAAGAACAATGTGTGAACCCTTCGGAGTTGTTTGGTGCATCATAGCTTTCCAACCAATCATCACATTTAACTGCTGTGTAGACATGGTAACGCCTGAATGTTGCATTAAACATTGTACCTGCGACATGAACTCGTAAGCTACGGTCTCGTGGTTCTCAAAGCCGACCTCGCCTGCAGCCAGCGCCCCCTGCAGGAAGAGTCGGAGAGGCAGCTCAGCAAGCTCAGCTTTGATGAGCGCACTGATGGTCTGATGGGCGAAGGAGAAGATCTTCTGACACTTCTTCTCCCACTTGTCATCCTGACGGGAGACAAATTTGGGCCAATTTAAAAGGATGGACAACACTAGAAATACAGCAGGTGTGATGTAGTAAAAAGGACATTTGCACACCGATGAAGAGTTCTCTTTGTATCTGAAGGCCAGCTGGTAGGCAGCGAACACCAGCGGAGGGAGGGTGTAGCGAATCCGTAGGTTTCCACCCGCCCCAAAGTGTTTCCGGGCTGTGTTCAGAATCTGACCACAAATCAGAGTTAACTTTAACAGCAGCAAACAGGTCAATTACAAAGTCACAGTTTGGGATGAGAAGGTTATAGAAACATGAGTTTGAAATGCTCTGGCGAAGTCTTTTCTCTATCTGGACGCAGAGGATGGTTGACTGGACACCACTTGCTACGCTACCTTAAAGAGGAATAGAGTATTGATACCCAGCCCTCAATCACAGTCCACATCAAGTCTGAATTGACCAAAAGACAAACACTACAGCATGATTTCAAAATGATCTGCAGAGATATGGTAGAGCAGTAACAGTTAGGAGTGTACACATCTAGTTTGTTCAACGCCATGCTCATTTGATGTTGAGGAAAGAACCCACAAGATATTGTTGATCAGGATCATCAGAGTGGAGCAGATGGATG
This sequence comes from Melanostigma gelatinosum, assembly GCF_949748355.1. NCBI lineage: Eukaryota > Metazoa > Chordata > Actinopteri > Perciformes > Zoarcidae > Melanostigma > Melanostigma gelatinosum. Next base: position 4,238,830 of record NC_136635.1, on the reverse strand, counting down.
AAACGACCCACAAGGCTCTGCTCCTCAGCAAAGTCCTCAGGGTCGGGATCGTCAGCAGGTTGGTCTGGCTGGTCCTGTATCAGTGTGGATACCAAGTTCAAGATGGAGTCCACCTAGAGAAAGCAGGGAGGGAGGAGTTTACAGACTGTGAGGCTCCAGTGACTGTTTACAGCCACAGCGCTACACATGTTTCCTTGGTCACATTAGTCGAGGATACATTGCTGATACTTGATTCATAGCTTTATGTTAAGGGCTTACAGCACAACTACTCCAATAAAGACATGCGCCTCTTCAGAACTGCAGCTACACATTTGGATCAAGGGAACCGCAAAAGCTGGTCACTTGTTCCTTCTGCCTGTAGCGGTTGTGGACAGTGAAGACAGCAGAAGGAAGTTGAAGAGAGATTCAACAGTCGGGGACATACATCTTGCTAACAATGAACCGTCTCCACAGCATCGGCTGCGAGGGACGGCCATCGTTTTACTACAACACTCATCCGTACTGCTCATCTCTTCACTTCTTTTGGATTATTTAGTGAGAAAAGAAAAGACTTTTGGTTTCTTATTCTTGTGTGTAAACAAAGTCCTTCTGGAGGAACAATACAAAAAGTTCCAAACACATTCACAGCTAAACAATTAGCTTTCATATCTGAAACTATTCTTATTAGCAAAGTCCATATGGCATCACTACCGTGAGGGACAGTTGCCAGGTCGGTTAGATCGGCTGCAGATTGGGAAGAAGCAGGACATGTGATCAACTGACGATACCCCATCTAGTGCGTTGTCAAAGGGAGAACTCGGACACTCGTCTAACCCTACACCAGAATTATCTCAGCTTGCTTTCCCAATAACTATTGCGTCAACTATTATTTTGGCTTATGGTCTTTCCCAACGACCTTCAAGTTGCAACCCAATCCAGTTCTCTGGAATGCAGCAGCAATTTACGTCCACAAGCAATGTGGTGTGCCAGTGGCCGGTGTAGGGGTCAGGCTTCATGACTGATGTCCTGAGGAGTAGGTAAGCATCAGACCTGTTCCTGGGCCAGAATGGTGGTGTTGTAGTCCAGCGTGTTGCTCAGCACATAGCAGCTCATGCTTTTGCGCGACTCGTAGTCAAAGTACTCGAAGAGTGGCGGGAAGTGCTTGAGTTGCAGCACAGTCAGGACGTTGCTGTAGGTGTCCACCGGGATCTTCAGCAGTCGGGTCAGTTCCTTTGACACTGCGCTGCTGGTGGCTATGCTGGGGAGGGAGAGGGGAGAGTGAGACACAAGCGAGGCAGAGACTATTTCAACTGTCAGTCCCTGTACCCATGCTATCCTTTGTGTGACCAGGTCTGTGACTAAACTGCATTTGGAGTATGCCGGTATCCAGGTTTCTGATCACGGTCACAGATCTCTCCAGCTCCAGTGGCTTCCACTTGGTTTTTCTCATTTCTGTTTTTAAATTCTCTCTGGTGTGAACACGCACAAGTCTTTTTTCTGGGTCTCACCTCCCGATACCTTGGGGTGGATCGTTTGTGTGTTTATCAAGGGGGTCAGGTGTACTCAGGTCTGGGCCCGGGTCCCCGATGTGAAAGCACCCTTTGCCTTCAACTCGCACACGCTGAACAGAAGCTCTGCAGTTAAGCCTCGGCTTTGCTGTCCACAGGGAAGGAGCCGATTCTATTCTTGTTGATAATATGCCAGCATTTCACTGACTTGACTGTCAAAGTAAGAATTATGGCCATCGAGCAACCGTTTAATATTTACATTTTCTTAAATCAAAACATTATCAACATTCGGCCTATTGTTCCCTGCCGTGGTGCATAGCGAACAGTGGACCTTTCCTACACTGTTCGAGACATTCATTCTATTTCAGGACGTTGAGGACTTACTGTTCCAGGTTGAGCTTGTTGAATATCTCCACAGTGCTCTCCAGGACTTTATCGACATAGTCAACACGGTCTGGGTAGCATTTCATGGCTAAGTTAATGAGAGAGACCTGAAGAGAGACCACGTCCTCTGATGGCATGTCCTGGCGAGACTGAAGGAGGAATCACAGAAGAAGAAAGCGTCAGTTTGTTTCCAACGTAAACTTAGAGTCCACATAGCTTGGGAGGGAGAAGACTGCTCTACTGGATCACCAGTCTGTCACAGTTGACATGAATGAGAATTGAAAGTTTAAGTTGACTATAAATTACACAAAAACATCTGTAGGGGCAGAAATAACAGGTTTTAGGTTCATCTGACATGAATCTCTTGAACTCTCCTCTACACCTTAAAATCGGCTCACTAAAAATATTGAATGGTTTTTCATTCATTTACATTTTTTGTGCAGAAAAATACAAATTAAAAGAGCAATAGCTACAGTGTTCAGTCCTAGAAAGACATGCATCTGGATATTTCATTGTGTTGCTGTCTTTACACAGAACATCAAGCCATCCCTGGAGCTGTGACCCTCGATCACTCAATGGTGGAGGCTATCGCAGGCCAAAGTCTGGCCACACATCACTCAGGTTGCTTATTGTTTTGTGTGGAACCATTTCCCTACTGCCCCACTCCACCTCCCCCTGTGAGAGTACACCACAGCCACGAGAAACAGTCACATTCCTCGTGTGGTCAAACATACTTGACCAATAAAGCTGATTCTAAATAAAGCGACTGCATTGGATCCATAGAGAAGCCATGTAAGACGTGGTATGGCAACGATGCGAGGTCTCGTCCAGTCAGATTGCTGCTGTGACTTTTACACTCCTGATTGAAGTGGCTGATGTCATATGAAGAGAACTTGAGAAGTCAAACATGTGTAGTGCGTACAGACTGACCACATGGTCCTGCTGACTGCTGAGTCATGAACCTACTTGAATGACAGTGGCCACTTGCTGAGAGAAGATGTCAAACAGTTTAATCTCAGCTGGAATGCCAGGGCCGTCTTCTCGATGAGCAAAGAGAGCAAGTCTGAAAAACAGAACTGAAATTAGAGAAAATCTGAATACATTCACACACATAGGTAGTCTTGTTCAGATCCACTGTTTGAGTTAGTTCATTAAGTGTACAGTCACTTTATTACACTGCTGATCCTCAGCACATTTTATAATCTGCTACACCTGGGAACAGAAGGAGTGAATTTCTGTTTCTTCTGCTCATCTACAGTCAATCACAGCACACCTGTCAATGAGGGCAATGATGATGTTCTTCACATTGACGTGCTGATGCAGGTCAGCACAGGAACGCAGGAAAGGGTTCAGGGTCTGGAGGTGGAACTCATCTGGGAAAACCTTCCAAGAGACGAGATTTCACTTCAGCAGCTTCACTTATTATTAATCTAGTGTACTCTTTAGCCATCGGCCTCATCACACGGATTAATACCCAGGACAGCTGCTACTGCGCGCGCACACACACACACACACACACACACACACACACACACACACACACACACACACACACACACACACACACACACACACACACACACACACACACACACACACACACACACACACACACACACACACACACACACACACACACACACACACACACGCTGGACTCCTGGACGTCTACCTGAATGATGCACTCCATTAGATACTCCTGAGCCAACGAGTCTCTGCAGTTCACAACCTGTTCCAGCACTCCAGCAAGAACAATCTGTGGAGAGAGAGAAACAAAGAGGAAACCACTTTGACCAGCCAGATGACAAACAGACCAAACAGCTCAATGATTGTACAGTATTTCAGTGTCAGATGCCGCAAATAAGAGTTAAGAGGGAAAAGCAGAGACAACCCAGAATCAATTGAAACTAAATTCTTTGACTTGAAAGCTGAAACAAAGAATTCTGACAGACTCTCGACATCACTATTTTTACAAGTAGCTATTTCAGTAGATTCAGAGGAATGTTGTTCTACAGAGCACACGGAGCCTGGGAGCTGTGCTGCCACACTGACCTGTGTTTAAGTAGTATACAGTAACAAACTAACTGAAAGGAAAGCGGTCACCAGCAGACTGTTGTACACAGCATGTGCTGAAAAGTGTCACGCTGGAGATGAGGGAAAAAGAGCGATTTCTCAGCTGCTGCAGCAAACTCTCCTCTTCAGAGTTTGATATTGTTAGAACGGGTAAAATTGCAAAAAAAGAGTCAAGAATTGACTATCGACTATTCTTGTTCTATATTTTCATAAATACAACAAACTATAGTTTTTGGATATATAATATAACTTTATAAGCTGTGATGTCAAATAGCTTTTGCGGCTCCAGACAAATTGTATTTGGTGGAAAATAGAGCAAAATGGCTCTTTGGATAGAAAAGGTTGCCGACCCCTGGTCTAGCCTAATCCTGCCTGTCTCACTAAACCTCTCTCTCTCTGAATCACTAGTTGGGATGCAAGCGCAACAGCGCTGTGGTATCAAGGATGGACAGGGGGAACACATCCGTTACATGTGTCCAGTGCCTCTTGCAGAACAGTCAATGTATTGATGATATGCAGGCAGAACAGCATCCAGTGGACGGTGGCCCAGAAGGCGCATGTGTAGATATCTTGAGGTGATGTATAGTGCCTCCAACTAAACTTCATACTCAGCTAACTTCAGACCTTCTCCTAACATTGATTAATATATTTATTAGAATTAGCTATAGACCCAAATAAAATCACTATAAACTGAAATTATCATCTTACTTTACTAATCTTATTGGAAACAACAGACATACACAAACACACCTGTTTGTACTTCTCCACGTTGACGCCCTCCAGCTGGCTGAGGCGAACTAGGTTGGTTCCCACCAGAATCCTGAGTTCCTGTCGTTCCTTTTCTCTCTTCTCCCGGTCTCGGCTGTGACCCTGATGCTGCATTCGGACCCATAACTTGTTCATTTCTGCAAAGTTCAGGAGGATGAAGTCGATTGAGTCATTGATATCACCGGTCATCTCCTCTGTTCCCCTGTGGAGTAAATGCAACAAGTTTAGAAACGGGATGCACGTCAAAACATTCAGAGCCTGGGACACATCGTGGCACGTATGTGGGCCAGACAGGTCATCTAAACTGTAGGTACCGTTGACAAACTGACACAATGATGACATCATGTGGTGCTTTCACCACGAACTGAAATGAGAAGCTAGATATGAACCCAGCTAGTGTTCTGCAGTTGCGTTGAATGAGGTACTACTCAGCTACAGTGGATAGCAGGCGGCACCCTGAAGAGGCAGACAGGTCGGACACAGAAGCAGAGTTATGTATTGCTCTGGACGGGGGCAGAAGCAAAACAGATCTCAGCCACCGCAAAGAAAGGCCCACCTAAATAAAAGAAGATATACTCCAACGGGAAACTGAAACTTATTTATAGTGGGTTTAAAGGAGTTCTGTGGCTCTGAAGGGAGCAACCCCACCCCAACTAAAGACGATGACTATGGATAGAGCCAAGACAACCCCACCTCAACTAAAGACGATGACTATGGATAGAGCCAAGACAACCCCACCGCAACTAAAGACGATGACTATGGATAGAGCCAAGACAACCCCACCTCGACTAAAGACTGACTATGGATAGAGCCAAGACAACCCCACCTCGACTAAAGACTGACTATGGATAGAGCCTAGACAACCCCACCTCAACTAAAGACTGACTATGGATAGAGCCTAGACAACCCCACCTCAACTAAAGACTGACTATGGATAGAGCCTAGACAACCCCACCTCAACTAAAGACGATGACTATGGATAGAGCCAAGACAACCCCACCTCAACTAAAGACGATGACTATGGCTAGAGCCAAGACAACCCCACCTCGACTAAAGACGATGACTATGGATAGAGCCAAGACAACCCCACCTCGACTAAAGACTGACTATGGATAGAGCCTAGACAACCCCACCTCAACTAAAGACGATGACTATGGATAGAGCCAAGACAACCCCACCTCAACTAAAGACTGACTATGGATAGAGCCAAGACAAGCCCACCTCAACTAAAGACTGACTATGGATAGAGCCTAGACAACCCCACCTCAACTAAAGACGATGACTATGGATAGAGCCAAGACAACCCCACCTCAACTAAAGACTGACTATGGATAGAGCCAAGACAACCCCACCTCGACTAAAGACGATGACTACGGATAGAGCCTAGACAACCCCACCTCGACTAAAGACGATGACTACGGATAGAGCCAAGACAACCCCACCTCGACTAAAGACGATGACTACGGATAGAGCCTAGACAACCCCACCTCGACTAAAGACTGACTATGGATAGAGCCTAGACAACCCCACCTCGACTAAAGACGATGACTACGGATAGAGCCTAGACAACCCCACCTCAACTAAAGACGATGACTACGGATAGAGCCAAGACAACCCCACCTCGACTAAAGACTGACTATGGATAGAGCCAAGACAACCCCACCTCGACTAAAGACGATGACTACGGATAGAGCCAAGACAACCCCACCTCGACTAAAGACGATGACTACGGATAGAGCCAAGACAACCCCACCTCGACTAAAGACGATGACTACGGATAGAGCCAAGACAACCCCACCTCAACTAAAGACTGACTATGGATAGAGCCAAGACAACCCCACCTCGACTAAAGACTGACTATGGATAGAGCCAAGACAACCCCACCTCGACTAAAGACTGACTATGGATAGAGCCAAGACAACCCCACCTCGACTAAAGATTGACTACGGATAGAGCCAAGACAACCCCACCTCAACTAAAGACTGACTATGGATAGAGCCAAGACAACCCCACCTCGACTAAAGACGATGACTACGGATAGAGCCAAGACAACCCCACCTCGACTAAAGACGATGACTACGGATAGAGCCTAGACAACCCCACCTCGACTAAAGACTGACTATGGATAGAGCCAAGACAACCCCACCTCGACTAAAGACTGACTATAGATGGAGCCAAGACAACCCCACCTCGACTAAAGACTGACTATGGATAGAGCCAAGACAACCCCACCTCGACTACAGACTGACTATGGATAGAGCCTAGACAACCCCACCTCAACTAAAGACGATGACTATGGATAGAGCCAAGACAACCCCACCTCGACTAAAGACTGACTATGGATAGAGCCAAGACAACCCCACCTCGACTAAAGACTGACTATGGATAGAGCCAAGACAACCCCACCTCAACTAAAGACGATGACTATGGATAGAGCCAAGACAACCCCACCTCGACTAAAGACTGACTATGGATAGAGCCTAGACAACCCCACCTCGACTAAAGACTGACTATGGATAGAGCCTAGACAACCCCACCTCGACTAAAGACTGACTATGGGTAGAGCCTAGACAACCCCACCTCGACTAAAGACTGACTATGGATAGAGCCTAGACAACCCCACCTCGACTAAAGACTGACTATGGGTAGAGCCTAGACAACCCCACCTCGACTAAAGACTGACTATGGATAGAGCCAAGACAACCCCACCTCGACTAAAGACGATGACTACGGATAGAGCCAGGACAACCCCACCTCGACTAAAGACTGACTATGGATAGAGCCAAGACAACCCCACCTCGACTAAAGACTGACTATGGGTAGAGCCTAGACAACCCCACCTCAACTAAAGACTGACTATGGATAGAGCCAAGACAACCTCACCTCGACTAAAGACTGACTACGGATAGAGCCAAGACAACCCCACCTCGACTAAAGACTGACTACGGATAGAGCCTAGACAACCCCACCTCGACTAAAGACTGACTATGGATAGAGCCTAGACAACCCCACCTCGACTAAAGACTGACTATGGATAGAGCCAAGACAACCCCACCTCGACTAAAGACTGACTATGGATAGAGCCAAGACAACCCCACCTCGACAAGGAAACAACAAGGAAACAAGGAAACTTGAATGGAAGCGTGACTTTAAACTCAGATTGAACTAGAAAATGCTAAAGACCTTTAAAGATCCCTAACCCTGAATGACTGTATGAGACACAGAGAGAGAGAGGGAGAGGAGTGTATGTGCGCGTGTGTCTGTGAGTCTGTGTTTATAAACATCACTAATTGGCTCAATCGCAAACACCTGTGTGCCTGAAGCCATTTGAAAATATTCTCCATAGAGATCCTATTGAAAAAATAAAAAGCTTAATAATTCAAAAAGTTTAAAGGTTAGAAATATAAAAAGTCATAGCAGACCTCTGGTGAAAGAGCTGAACATTTTTAACAGTTTCTGTAGCTTAAAAAAATGGAGAAGAAGAGGTGGGACGGAAGAAATAGAAGAAGAAATATTCAAAGACCAATACTTGGAATGCTTAACAGCATTCCAACTATGATGAACTGAGAGTCTTTGCCCCGTTTAGAGCTGGAATCAGCACTTCAACCTATGATTCAGTGAGTGAGCT
>NC_136635.1:4167990-4225490 GCF_949748355.1 Melanostigma gelatinosum | reverse complement strand
ATTTCAATCACCTCTAAATGGTTCTCAGCATGGCGGCGCCTGAGCCGGCAGCTTGTAGCTAACGGTGCTAACTACGGCAAAGGTCTTGGCAGTGCTAACAGGGGGTAACCGGTGGTGGGGGGTTACACTTCCACGACGACGCTGTCTGTCGAGATGGTGTAATCGGCTGTAACCGCCGTATGAGCGCAGTGCAGAGCGGCAGAAGCGAGCCAACCAGTGGGGCGCGCTCACATGCGTCAACGTGCACTAAAAGAACTGTAGAGGATACAAAGCTCATAGTAGCTCTTTGGGGAAAGCATGGAGGTCCTCAGCTCACCCAGCATGTTAGAGGCATGCTTCAGAGCATCCATCAGCTTGTTCTTGTCCTGCAGACAACAGAATTAACCTATGAACATGCAAAAGAATCACAACGAGACATGACCTCCAACGTTGGACATTCAGCTGAATCCCAAAATGCAGCATTGACTCATACAGAGCAGTAGGCGGTAGCTGGCCTTTCATCATCGATAGCTTTGTGGGCGTGTTGCATTGAACATGTGATTTACATACTCGGACTAGACAAGGAAGTCCTCATTCTACATTGTGCAATTTGTTTCCCTGAGAACAGAATTCAATGACACAAACACTTCCAGCAGACACAGGGCTGAGCTCTGGGTCTGTGCTGGAAGTGTTCGCCACTCCTCCTGTGGTGAAGGAATTCGTGCTTCCGTTTCTGAGGGAACGCAAACCAGTCAGATTGGCTCGCATATGGTTGTTGCTTGCAGTGTGCCAAAGCATATTTGCAGAATGTTGAGGCGTCCTTTATTGTCCTCTGTAGTGCCGCTGAGCACCCTTTCAATCTCCACACCTCAGCGAGTGGTGTCGGGCTGTAACGCCAGGCCCCACTCAAACTGAAGAGCAGATTATTGCTCTCCAATCTTTTCAGCATGTATTTGTAAGGCAGGTTTAGTCTTCCAAAAGAAATCTGAACCCAATATTACACATTGTTTTGAAAGAGAAATTGAGTTTACTTTATAAATCCAGACCCCTAAAACTCTTGGTGGAGCAGGTGGTGAGCACCGAGTTATTCCTACGCCGACAGTATGAACAAATGCTGCTGTCTAAGATGCATTAGTGAGCTGAATGACTTGAATATTGATTTGCAAGAAATTGGTATGTGGGCTACGCACAGGGCTGTGAACCAATGGTTTAAACAATGATCACAACCATAATGATATCTATAACACACTGAAAGCAGCCTACCAGGCATCGCTTCATCTGGAACGACTGGACCTTGACAGCCTGCACAGCTTCATCAAGAAGCTTCTCCTGTTCATCCTGGGGAGACTGCTGTGTGGTTGGCTGTAACACCAAAGAACAGAAACACTTTTTTCAATATTAGCTTCATTTACAAACAACTCTTTTTCTTTTTCTTTACACAGTGCTGAATAATGAAGAATGCTGTCATGCTATGCTATGCCACCTTTGTATTAGACATTACAGCATCTAGCTAGCTTAGGGTACTGACTTTGCTCCATAGGACTGGACTGAATTACAAAACATAGAACCATGGAGGACCTCAACAACATCACCTCATCACGTTGTGTTCCTGTCATCCAATTCAAAGCATTCGGGTGTTCGTCCTCACAGTCGCTGTGCAGGATGTAAAACCCTGGCTACCCAAAATAAGTGCATTTCTCTTCTTAATCCCAATTTGCATTAATGCGCAATCAATGTAATCTAATGTATCTAATGTAACATTAGCTTACGTTACCTAAATGCTCGCGAGTGGCGCAGGCATGTCCGCAAGACAAATATCCCTACAGTAGTAACGTTACATGTACGCAATGTATGAAGTATAGCATGCACGCTCAGGCCCTTTTGCAGTTTGGCATCGCACTGTGCCAACCAGCTGACACAACTTCTGTTTATCTCACGCGGAAACTAGCTCAGGCCATAACAGTTAGCTAGCTTCAGTGAAACACGACACACCAAGCGGAAGAGTAGCGCTACGCTAACAACAGCTAGCGCTAGCTAGCTGTCACACTGTCACTTGTGTTGTCCTGAAAACCAGAGGCTAACGTTACACCAACTGGCTCGTTTGATCCAACACATACCACGGACTTTAAGGATATGATGAATGTATTATAGACAACGTGAATAAAATACGTTTCGGTAAAACTGACGTTAGCTTGTAGCTTGCAGTCAGCTGCAGGTTGTTAGCCTAGCTAGCCGCTGTCTGACGTCGCCTCGGAAGCGTTAGGCCATAGTGCCGCTCGCTAACACGTCTTATTTAAGACAGGTTAAGGTACACACTTGAAATGAGCTGTTCCATTGACCCAAAGTCAACACAGGCGAGTAGCCAGAGCAAACATGCAAAGAATATAATCGTTCTGTATTTGGAAAACTGCTTACCATGATTATTAGATGTGTGTCAGATCAGTCGGCGAGGTTGGCCTGTCATGTGACTCACATTAATGCTGCCTTCAATGTCTGCACTCAGCTACCACATGAGAGAACAGGCGTGGCCAGTGATCCACAACTTACAAGATATGAGTGAGTTGGACAAAGTCATCATTGCACCATTCACTGGATGCCATCCGCCATAAACTCAAGAAGAAGAAGAAGAAGAGGAAGAAGAAGAAGAAGAAGAAGAAGAAGAAGAAGAAAGTCATCATTGATCTGCTCAGAGAATCTAACACCACCACGAGCAGCACAACACATTATAACAGTAAAATACGAGTGCTTGAAATCGTTAAAACATTTAAAAACGTTTAAAACAGAGGATGTCTGTATGTCCTGTGCTGTAAAGATTGTAAAGCCCTCTAAGCCAAATTTGGGATTTGTAATATTGGGCTGTATAAATAAAATGGATTTGAATTGAATTTTGCATTTTGATAACTGAACTTCGATGTGGCGTGATTTCTTGAATGTTACTGTTTTAGTTCAGATTTCTTGACTCAGTTGGTGTCCAAACACAAGAAAGGAAATGACATATTTAATATATCTACTCTAGCTAGCACCAACTACAATGAGCATTAGTTCGCTTTTTATCAATAATTAAGATCATACTTACACATGAGATGCATCATTTTGTAAATATCTTCAAAATTACACCAGCAAATTCAAAATGTAGGTGTGTAGAATTGAGTTGCGTCTCGTGGAAAGGACTTGTCAGAATTGGTTTGATCCCGAGGTGGCTGGCCTTTCTGTGTGGAGTTTACATGTACTCCCGTTGTCAGAGTGGGTTTTCTCTGGGTTCTCCCGCTTTCTTCCACAGTCCAAAGACAAACCCTAGACTCTGAATAGGATACGCGGTTACAGATGATGGAAGGATGGCTGGATGGCTGGATGGGTGCTTTAAAGATCCAGTGTGTAGGGTTTGGCGCCATCTAGTGGTGAGGTCGTACATTTCAACTCGTTGAAACTTCTCCTGTGCCAAGTGTCTTCGGAGAACTACCTACGGTGGCCAATGTGAAAACGCGAATGTTTTTGTAAATAGCATATTGGCCCAATCCCAACGTCCCCCCTAAAGCCTGAACCCTGAACCCTCAGGGACTCACTGACGTCACCTGTCAGTGGGTGAGTGTGAGTGGCTGTGAGGGCTTGAGATGGTGTGAATAGGAACGGGTCAGCACTTTACTGCAACATATCACGTTGCCATGAAAACGACAACAAATATGATGTATAATTGTGTGTATTTATTGTATACTTTGTACTCCCTGATTTGAACGTCTTCAGGCTCTTTGCTCACAAGATGAGAGGTAACTTTATATCATCAATTTACTTGTTTTTGTCAAAACAGCTTCGATGACAAAATCAAATATTTGATGAATAAATGAATAAATATCTTCTGATCTCAAGTTTATTTGTTGTTCCATCTTTAACCCTTAATGTTTCTGAGTAGTTTAATACTCCAGGCTGAACACACTAGTATTTCAGTATTTTCAAGTGATCGATGTCGTCACAATGGGGACATCTGGTGCACAACACCTGCTATTGCATCTGTATGGAGGAAGCTTTCATCCTTGATATTTTGTTCAATATTATATAATAAACATTGACTGATTTTAAGTAACATACGACTCTGCTTCTTAATAATGTGACAGATTCACTGATGTGTAATTCTGGGCATGCTAAAGCTCGGCATCGACACGCCTGATACCGTAGGATTCAGGACACACACCATGATCGGATGAAACATGTTCTACTTCAAGCGTAACATGACTCGACTTACCTCCAGGAGTCGGTGTCTGGGTTGTACATCTCGACGCTGTCTAGGTTGGTGCTGATCTCCTCATCTCCACCAATGGCATGAAGATGCTCTTCGTGTACCACCACTGAGAAGCTGCTTCTAAACTCCTGCATGTCAGCGAGCCTTTTCCAGCTGTCCTGCCCGGGGTCATCACTATAGCATGTGTGCGATGAAAGAAAACAGGTAACGATGGAAATGTTCAGACCCCGGCTGTGCATCTGTGGGACAGTCTAGGTTATTCAAAGTATGAAGAGGATATTTGTGCAGCAGTTGTGTCCTTTTACCTGGAGGCAGATTTCATCATGTCATCCTTGCAGTAGTAGTAACATCCTCCAAACACATACAACTTTCCCACCATTGCTGCTACCCCATGCCTGAACTTTGGCTTGTCTGGCATCTCATCCAGCCTCCTCCACTCAATCTTCTTCACCAAACCTATACCACTGCGTAAGGAGTTTGCAAGCCACAGGTCCCTGCTTGGTATGCGCTGTCCCACATCTGGGTTCAGCTGGTCTCCCCGACCACAACCAGGGCGTCTGTGGGAGGTCGGACTGAAGTCGTAGTGTCACACAAAGTGTTCTGTGCACTTTCTTTTTTATTACACACAATTATGAATGATGAATGATTTTGCTCCTGATTGGTTTTGGATCATCTCTTTCAGGCATTTCTCTGCTGCATTACGTCTCTAGTCTTGTTCTGTCTAATCGTGCGCATTGGCCTCCATTGAAAGTGCACTATACGGGGTTCAGAATGGCATTTCTGTGTTTGAGCACCGCGTGACATACTAATGATCTTAATACCACAGACCTCGATCCATTTCTTGCTCAAAAGGGCTCATTTTGTGGGCAAGTATTTTTATATAGAATCTGCATTTACCTTGGAAAAAGAATCTTAAAGAAGGTTTTCCTTTTTGCATTGCGTGGCTGTTGCGTGAACCAGCACAAGTTTGGATTGAGCTATGTTACATGTGAGAATAGTCAGAGAAGTCTACACATGGCAGAAAATCACAGAGAGAGGTTTGGTGGTTTAAAATGCAAAGTGCTGCTTTATATGCAACAGGAAACATCACACATACAGAAAACAGTGCATTCAATAAAGCATTCAAGGTTTCACAGTCAAACTGCTCGACCTTTAAACAATTAAATAAACACAACTATAACACTGCAAGAAAAAAGACTTTTTGTCAGGCATGGAATAGTAGTCATCTCTTTAACTTACTTAATATTGCAGTTCATTTGACGAACATGCTGATCCTCATCTGCAGGTAGAAAGTAGTGAGCCTCCTCTTCACTTCACTGAGGCAGTGTGCCCTGAGACTCTCATGTGCTGAATCACTCGTTGTATAAGATGGCAAACAAGTCTGCAAAATGTCTGATGGCGTTGGTGCTCCTTAGTGTGGCTCTACGCCTGCTGATCAAACACTGTGACCAATAGTCTACTATTCATTCCCTTTTTCAAGTTTCCATGGGCGCTACTCGTAGTTGATCTATGGTCAGCCATCATGTTACCTTCTCTTCATTCCAAACAGACCAGAGGGTCAAACACATCCCTCCCTGTGGGCCATAGGCTGCTTTTTGGGGAGGAAGAACGAGAGAACGTTGGGTGTTTGTAAAGGTTGTTCCTGAAAGTGACGGAATAGAACATTATACTCGGTACAGGTGTCGTTCTCCTCTCTGTAGGACTCTGCACTTGTATTGTGTTCAGTCATGTCTCACTGGACAGAGCTGGCAGGATGTCGCGGCAGCCTTTCCGGCTGCCGGCTGGCTGAACGTGCAGTCAGTTCCTGGTTCTACAACATGCAGTGAGGAGTGCAGGTTCTCAGGCCTAAGACAAAGTAGAACAGTTCATGATACATCCGTTTACTGGTGTCTCAGAGCGCCCGGCTCATCTCTTGTGGAAGCTGGGACTGTGAATGATCTGAGAGAGCTTTCCAAACGAGTCCATCGAGTCCACAGGTTCTTCTGTTTGTGCTGTGCTCTGCTGCGGCTGGTCAGGTATGTCCAGTCCGGGGGACGAGGCCTGATCCACGGTGCTGATCCTTGGGAGGAACTGGGCCAGAGCCGGTACGCCCCGGTCTCGACCCTGCAGCCTCTGCCTGGGGTTTCCCAGACTGAGCAGAGCTCCGTGTCTGTCAGAGACATAGATGTTGTAGCCGTCCGGCAAGATCTGCTCTCTGAACGTGCAGTCATCTCTGCTGTAGGTGTGCTGGAAATGATGGGACATGTCCACATATAAAGATAATCATCTTCCACAAAATATTGAAATGACACTTGGTTGTGAGGAGATGACACCTGAGGCAAATGACTTTGTTTTGAATTCATTGTAACTTTGGGAATGTATTGCTTTTATTTGATATGACTTTCTGTCAATGTGGTCCCAGATTTAAGTTGTCCTTGATCTACTCTTCTACTAGCAGCAGACTTTCCTCCTTGCTCCTGTTTGTTTTATTTTTTCTTCCAAGTCAGCAAATTCGCTACAGTTTCACTGTGCATATATTCTTAAATATATTAGATTGTTGTTGATTCTATATACTAAATGCTACTGGAGATATGAAATACTTCACGTCACCTGTGACCTCTGTTTCTGCAGAACAAGATTTCACAGTTCTTTAATATTTAAAGCAATACTATGTAACCTTTGAAGGAATCACACACTCTTCGTCTTACAAAGGACAGCTTCAATTCACAAGTAATAAAATGCACCTTTACTCATTTCAATATGGTGCTTCAGCCTCCAGCCTCACTGGGTCTGGTAGGTCCAGTAGCGTATGCTGTTGGCTAATGTTAGCAAACAAAAGAAGACTGGATCGATACTACACCATGACAGACATTACATCACTTTGCTCTCCTCATGCTGCTGCTGACTCTTTTTAATCTCTTTTTTTTAGAACCAATTGATGATGTTTTATTAACTGAACAATTATTAAGAAAATAATCACCAGTTAATCACTAGTTGCAGCCCTAAAATATATTAAAATACAATAAACCATCGGTCATATTATGCTCCTGTGCACGTATTGCACAGTCTAGGAGAAATGCAGCGAATCCTGATACAATGGTTCCGATGACATTTTACCAAAAGTTACTCTTCATTTTTTGTGCATTTTCTTACAAAAGCCAGTGAAACCTGTGAATGTGCTCGTTACATGCACACAGTCTTTTCAAGATAAACTTCAGTCTTCACAGGAAACAACTTAGTTAGGTTTAGGAAAAGATCATTGTTTGGTTTGAACTTACTATGGTTGCTCAAGTACCCAAACTATGTGACAAATAAATCAAAGTAGCTTTCTCATTTCACATGTGGAATGAACAGCTGTCTCCCTGATGACAGATCAGAACCCCACAGCCCTCCTCTCGGGGTGGGCATACCTACCATTGGATTTGAAGGGATGTGTATGTATGACAGCACATTATATGTCTTAGATATAGCTACGAATGCTAATAATAGGGTTCCGACTCCTTTTTGCCGCAAGGCTCCCCAGCAGGTTAATTAGGCTATCATCTTTTACAGCCGAACCATGACCTTTTACTTGTTATTTGTTTTTTTTAATGATTTATTTACCTGTATTTGGTCCATCTTGGTCAATGGTATTTTTTCAGTTTTCTTTACTCATATCCATATACAGTAGCCTACCGTAAATTCCGGCATGTAAGCCGCTACTTTTTTTCACGTGCTTTGAGACTGCGGCTCTTACAACGATGCGGCTAATGTATAGATTTTCATAGGCTAACTAGCTTTGCGCCGCCAAAGTCGGATACGGATGTGTGTTAGAAAACATGAGCCCACACCCGTGCTCGCTACTGGATTGGTCATTACCAGCCATGACGTCTCCGTCCCTGATTCGTAACACTCACTATCACATGACCCGTACCCGGAAAAAAACAAACAGGCAGGGCGACCAGTAATTCATTTCAACATGGATAACTCATTTCAAGCGTTGCTGCTAGCACAACAGCTAGCAGCTGTTGTGCTAGCAGCAACTGATGCCGCTGATGACGCCGCTGGTCACGGCGCTCGCTAATCGCTCCAATAACAGCTGATTCCTCCACAGAAATGCAGACTTTTACTGTACTGTAAAAGTCTGCGGAGGAATCAGCTGTTATTGGAGCGATTAGCGTGCGCCGTGACCAGCGGCGTCATCAGCCCTATTAAGCGGCCAAGCCAGTTAGCCGTAAATGCTATTCAGAGCTACGAGTTACAACAACAACAGTTATTGCCTTGTTGCTTTTAGATTCTAATGAGAAGACACGCTGCTTCGTTTTACTTCTTCCGTTTGGTAGCCTTGAGAGACCTTAGTCTGTAAGTATGTCTGTATGAAGCATGAAAAGATGTACGAAGATAGATTATATTCGCTAATGCTAATCCCGGTTAGCATTTCCCCATTGGCGGTAATGTTAAAATTAGCTTAGAAGCTAGCGAGTCGGACCTATTACATGATGTTCAGAGAAGAAGACAACTTTCGTACTGTTAAAAGCATCTTGCCGTTCAACGGGGACACCTGCGGTGTATAGACAAGTGCGGTTTATCGATGTACAAATTCTTTTTTCTTTTAAAAATTAGCAGGTGCGGTCTATATACAGGTGCGCTCTATAGTCCGGAAAGGTTAAAAAGTTGCTCAGACAGCAAAATAAATCCTAAAGTAGAATGGCAGTTTCCCTTAGGATTTGCATGAATGCTGTTTTTAGATAAAAGGCCCCAAAAATGGTGCTGCAAGTTCTTCGACGGCTGTTTACTTTGACCACAGAGAGACAGTCAGAGGTCAAGGTTGTTATTGCTGCTGCTGGGTCTCGTCATCCAGGTTTTTCACTTTGCAAACACATCCTACCCTGCACCGCACTGGACAAAGGTTGATGAACTGGTCGTCTGTTTCAATGAATGACTGACTGGCATGCAGTGTTTTCTGAACATGGAAGCTGATGAACAACATATGGAAAGCAGCAGGAAAGCTCAGGTCAACAGTTCCTGCAGAAATATGTCCTGGAACATCTTTCGACAATGTAAAGCATTGTTTTAGCTGCATTGCTAAATTTAGAAAATGTAAAATCTAATAAATATCACATCATTGTTTTACTCTTATTCTTTGTAACAATAGAGCAATTATAGGTACAACTGTGAGTTTCATTTATATTTGAGTCATATTGTATGAGCAGTCGAGGTGTAACATGGTCTATCTACTTATTTATCATCTTACAGAGTTCAAAACAGCCAATAATAATGGAATCAACTAGAAAAGCCTAAAAAGGATACAATGTGACATGTGCAGAGAACACAGTCCCATGCACAGACACACAAAGTACCTCATGCATATATCTGGCTCAACAAGGCAACATGTGCTATCAAGCAAAGAGCTCGTGTGAAGAGCAGCATGAAGTATTCAGAACAAACTGGGCTGTGATGTGATGTCAAAGATGTTCCCTGACACAAAGACACAGATATGAAGAGTCTCCTTTTCTTTGGCCGAGCACTAAGCAGCAGCTGATCGGCTGAGAGGCTGACCGGCTGACCGGTGACGAGGTGCTCATTGGTCACAACTCTTTCTCCAAAAGTGACATCGTGAAATAAAACTGTAGCAGTAAATAATGACACTATGAATACAACTCATTTTCAGAAGGCATCATGTCACAGAACTGACCTCTAATAAAACGATGGCAATAGTAATGACATCGTCACATTAACAATAACTTGGTTATTCAGTTATTACTTATTGCTGTAAGTTATTCCATTACTTCATCGTACATTTCCATATTTAACTTGATGTACTGTATTTATTCACATGAGTTATTTCATTGAATCTCTTTGATGTTGCTGTTCTGGTATTCCTGCTATATTCAGAGACTTGAATTGAATCTGTTGGGTAAATAAATGTTTGTGTAATGGATTATACATTTTAATGTCAGATCATTTTACTCATTTGATAAATATGTGTCTAATCACTCTGCAGTGGTAATCAGACGAAATGAACTTTGACTTCTCGTGTCATTAAGTAATCCCCCTTCATGACACGTGACTTTTCATAAATATGAAAAAATAAATCAGGCTAATGAACTATTTTTGGATGAATAATAACATTTGCAACTTTAAAAGTATTTCCATACCACCAATAAACAACAAATGTACAGTAGTAATAACAGACGGGTTGTCACTTTGTCACATGAATCCTCACCGATGAGTACAGTCTTCCATCGCCTTCGATGCAGAGAAACCGTGCGGTTGCTACTCCTCTGATGACAACAGAGCCGGGATCCACTGGACTGATCTCCAGCAGGCCTGCAGTTCAAACGTTCATCGGTGTGAGAATCCCACCAAACCTCCTCCAGTCATCACAGTGTGGAGCCTGTTAAGGCTGCCTCTTAAAATGCCTGACTTACTGTACGGAGTCTGGAGCGCAGAGCCGTGGATCTGTCCATCCTCACTGATCAGCAGGTGTAGTCCCGGCCTGGCGGCGTACAGGTGCTTGAGTCGGACCGACTGGCCCCAGCTGTGGGCGATATGGGGACCCTGGTCCGATAGGGGCACACAAACAACTCCGAAAGCTAAAAACATATTGCCAACGGATACGGTGACTGCGAGCAGCAACATGGTGCGTCAAATCCTCTCAAAGCGCTCTGTCGCTGCTCCCTCCAGTAGGCAGAGTGAAATAAGTTAGTCTCATCCTAACCCAGTCTTTTAAATATGCCCTTATCAGCAGCAGATAACCCCTTTTCCCAAATCCAGTTCCTAGAAGCAGACCACAACACACCCCTGAACCACATCCAACTGATAGCTCTCCATTGGCCATGAGCGAGCCCCCACGCGAGCCTCTGTCATGTCTGTGATCACTATACTCTGTTCAAAACTCTGTCAATTCATTGTGCTGTTAAATATTATTAAATAGCACGCTCTCTAAAAAATACGACTCAGAACATGTTATAAAGCATCAGGAAACCCTTTTCTATACGACATAGGTCCATATATCCGATAACACAGCATGACATTATTCTTACTCACAATAACTTCATCCGGCTGAGCAGATGTCGTGGGAGCGTGCCTGCATTCCAAATTCAGAAACTGTCATTGTAACCGTTTCTGGGTAAATGATTTGCATGTGGAATGTGCCAGAAGACACTAATGATGCATGTAGTTGTAATTGTGTGTGTATGGGAGGCAACATACACTTTTACTCTTCTAACCTCTTGACTGAACTCGTGTGGTGGCTGCACCCGCTGCTCCAAGGGCTCATCATGGGAATGATACTTGATGTAACTTCTGTACCATACTATTAAGCTACACAGTTTATCTTAGTGGAAGTTTGTGGTACACCTATTTGTACTTGAGTATTTTCATTTGATGCTACTTCCTACTTTTCCTCCACCACAATTCAGAGGGGAATATTGTATTAAACATACAAAACGCGATAAGCTTACAAAATATGTTGTACTGTTATATATCACAACAAGTAGTAGTAGTAATAGTAGGATGTTGCAAACAGTCCAGCTGTTGTCGTATTAATAGACGTAGTCGTAGTAGTAGTAGTAGTAACAGTAGTTATATTGTTGTAGGTTAAAAGCAGTCTAGCAGAAGGAGCAGAAGAACCAGCCTCAGTCAACCTTGGCTTGTGCCTATAGACTCTATGTCTTATATTGATGGTCACGTTGCATGATGACGTTACATAAAGTGCCACCAAATGCTCTGTCAAATTGCACGCTTTTTATTTGTGGATCGGGTAAAGTATACAGATTGGTCTGAATCCAAGCGGAGCTGTAAGATTGGATCACTCCGCCTTAAAAATAACACACTTCTTTCCGCTCTTATCGCGTTCTGGCCTGTGCTTCCGCTCGTCGGCCTTGTGTTTACGTAAGAGTTAAACTATAATGGAGAGTAAACATGACAATTCACCAAAAGGCTCCGATTTCAAAAGCTTATCTTTTGCTTTTTAGATTTTTAATTGATCTAGTCTGTGTTTTGGCACTTTGACAAGTGTTTTTTTCCCCTTGTGCCTAAAATATGTGCACAGCTTCTGTCACTAGATGGCAGCCTAGAATAGGAATGAACTGGATGAGCTAACTTCAATCTTTTTATTTCTTTAACACAACCAGAACCTTTTACAGAAAAAGTGTTCGGTATCATTGCAGTTTATAAATCTAGATGTATGTTTTTTTATTACTTTATTTCTGTTTTGTGATTTTCATGTATTACTTGAAAGAGTCTTTTAAAGTGATCTATTTGTCTACTAACCCTAACCCTTGAGACTTTTCTTAATTGACATCTCGCTCCTTCTTCCCACTCTCCTGTGACCTGTCAGGGTGGGACAATTTACAAAGTTATCATTCTGATCAGTACATTATGTACAGTTCTGTTGAGTTTGACCTCATGTAATTCCCAGCATAGCTACAGATTTCAACCTGAGCAGATATCAGCCGAAAAAACAAAAAGCACTTTAAGCAGACACTTGACTCACACTGAGCGTTGAATAAGAACACATTCGCACTCCTTATTTGTCAAACACCAATGTTTCGTCAGGGGTACCAAGCTTCAAACTGTGCAGCTCTAGGTGCCTCTCTAGCATCAGTTTTGGACGTGGTAGGGACGGCAGTTTCCACATATTACATGCATACTGTTTAAAAAAAAGAAGTTTGATTCAAGCAACAAAACAGCTTCGCAGTGAGTCACAAACGAGTCACGTGACGAGTGGCTCATGTGACGAAATGTCAACATTTACTTTTAGTTTCTCGTGGGACTCAAAAGAAAGTGTGCTGGATGAATCTAGCGTCTGTCCTGCCACGCTGTGCAGACTATCTCGCTCTATATACCAGGTCAGTCGCTCTGACGTCTAACAATGACGCAGCTGGATTTACATTGGCGACAGTTAAAGCGCGGTGTGGCACATGCAGACGTGCCTCCATGTGAGGGGAACGGACCAACCGTCGGGTTGGGAGTGACCCTGGTTTGCTAATAACATTACCAATTACTTTGTTTTATTCAACAGTAGCGATGTTTAAAGGCACACTAAAATTGCACTACAATTCAGAATTTGACAATATTGTAAAGATTAAAAGGGTCATGCAAACATGCAGAATTGAGACACATTGAGAATACACCAGTATGACCAACAACTTCAATATGCTCATCTTTCCCTGATTTAAACAGGAAAACAGTCCTGCCCAAAACATGCAGAGCAGTTAATCAATGTACCATTACATAAATTCCAGCTCTACCTAACGACAAACAGCTATTACTACTGTAAGAAATTTGAGTAAAAAACTGTAGTTAGTAGATATAATAAAAGTGTTTAATAATTCATAATTAATAATTCATAGTTAGTCATAATCATAAGGGTTTTGAGAATGCATAATTAAGATAAACATAAGCATAAACATAAACATGCAGAAGCATGAAACTTCTGCCAAGTTGCAGAAGTATAACTTTCATTTTGAAGGATTATTATAGAAGGGTTTAAAACGTAACTGCCAGTCATTGAATGTGATAATAAACTCAGAGCCAGACAAGTGAATACACTCCTGGAAGGTAGCCAATAGCAATTGAGATAGACGGAAGGGGAGGTGTGTCAAACAGGGGTGGGAGGTTTAATTCAAAAGTATTTTTCCTCGCTCTCTGTGCCATGGCTCCCGGACGACAGACGTGTTTTCACCGGAGGAGCCGAGCGAGGTTTTTTGCAAATGGGGTTTTATTGATTTAATATGTCATGGGAGTACATACTCCAATGTATAACTGTAATCGTGCTTACATCAGTGGAATTAAATTCCTTATAATTGTAAATCAGTTTCGGTAATGTTTTTAGCGCCGTGTGACTGAAAAGCTATCATTCCACGTGGGCTAGCCGGCTACATTTTCATTGTGAGGAGATTTTAGCCTCAACAAATTTGGCAAACACACGAAGGGACAGTCTTACCGGCCTCGCTGTGTGTGCTGACGGCGGCGTTAGTCAAGCAGACAATCCCGGGCCCACAATATCGGTAGGCAGAGCCGTTTCATGAAATCTGTGAGTTAGCTTCTAGGAATCGTAGGGGAATCTCTGCTTGGCTAAGCGCTGCTAACGGCTAACGCTCCGTTGCCGGTGGGTACGTTCCAGGAGCAGGCCACGTTCCACTGAGGTAGGTACGATTTACTGTCTGAAGTATGATGAACTTTAGGGATTAGTCAAGAGTATAAGGATCCTAAGAATTAATTAAAGACGGACAGCGCTGTGTAAGTAAATCACCACATTGGAATCAAACAAGCTGTGGTACAGGCGAACTGCTTTGCTCATGCTGGGAGTCTCCTTCGGCCCAACATAAGTATTGTTAGGCCTGCAGATAGCTAGTTTAAAGCAGGTATGTGACTTGGCGGACTGAAATATCTTGGCATTCCGGCTTAGGGGTGCGATCCTTTGTTGTTGTGGCCCAAGAATTTTCGGGCTTTGAGCATACGCTGCTTAGAGAGCTAGGCTAGCGGGAGTTAGCTTCTGAGGCCGCAGGCTCCAGGAAAGACACTCTTGCTCGCTTTGGCTGTGAATATAATTAGTGGATCGTGTGGGTGATTCAGAAGACGTAGAATAAGGGCTTTTGGTGAAACTAGACAGACTGGGTGAGTGGTTTGTGGCGTTGGCAGTGAATAACTCGCGTTTCATATACGTAACAGTGAGCTCGGGTCTGGATGAGCTAAAGCCTGTTAACCGGAGGTTTAAGGGTTAATAAAACAATAATACGTGTGACTAGTCTGTGTTTTAGCAGCGTGGAAATACGTTTAAAATGATGACTAAATAAGTCCAATAATACGTGTGACTAGTCTGTGTTTTAGCAGCGTGGAAATACGTTTAAAATGATTAATATTGCATGATCGCGCTGTGGGGAGCTAACGCTAGCTACGTGTAGCTCCGGCGTTGCGGTACTCTGTATGTAAAATAAGTGCTTATAAAATAAAATAACGGCTGGATTGAGAGAGGAGACAGAAGGCGTATGAGTGGAATTAAAGTGTGGGATTTTGGTGATACTTGTGTGTGCGTACGCTTTATTAGAAGCTCCGTTTTTGTCGTTAGCATTGCGGTTAGCATATCTGTTACAAAAAAGCCGGTTTCATGACAACTTCCGGTTTGGCGCAGAACAACTTCCGGTTCGGCGCAGACGGCAAGGCAAGTTTATTTGTATAGCACATTTCAAGGTGCTTCACATAAAACCATTGGAGGCATCAAAACATAAGGCAAAAGAAAAGGAGATTTAAAAACAATTAAACAGAAGGAGTAACTGCAGATAACTGTAAATAAGTGAGTAGAATCTGAATTTTTCAGAGATTCATTGTCTAAGAGCTGTGAGCTTATATCCTGACCTTAGTTTTAATTAAGCATTATAACTTTAGTCGTTGACTTTGGTTTTAGTTCAGCATTTTAACAAAGATTAATGGTTTCAGTTGTGTTTCTTCAATTCTTGAACTTAATTGTGACTCATTATTGTGCAGACCAGAGTGTAAGTGCAGTTCAACAGTTTGACTTACATTGGTATTTCTGATTGAATATCTTTGAACACAGTTATTGATTTTTAAAGTTGAATTTAATATTTAATTGATTAATTATTCATTGTTTTTTAATTTCATTTTACTTCCAATTTTAAACCTTTCGAATTCTGATTTGGAACTGGATTGTGATTGTGATTCTGATTTAGATGTTGAGTTTGATTTCGGAATTCCAGCTTCAATTTTGGATTCGAGATTCCTTCACATATCCAGTATTGACTAATTTTGGTACATTTACTAATTTACACAGTTCCTAAGAATCAATTTTGACACGGACGGCGCAAACATATTTGAGAGATCGTTGACCTCTCTTACACTACAGACGTATGCTAACATTTACTGCTGAACTTTTGGCAGTTCTGTGTTTGTTTTAGTCAAGGTGCGTGGTTGAGTGGGTCCAGATCTGGGAAGTGGAGCAGCGGATCCCAGTTTTGGAGTCAGCGGCCACACGCCATACAGCACAGAGGGTGAGTTGACTTTGATTCATGTGATGACAAGCATGCACATTTAATACACGCATTTGAATACTCCTAGGCTGCATAATGTTTACATTAAAGAAGCAG
Source organism: Melanostigma gelatinosum (assembly GCF_949748355.1). Lineage (NCBI taxonomy): Eukaryota > Metazoa > Chordata > Actinopteri > Perciformes > Zoarcidae > Melanostigma > Melanostigma gelatinosum. The sequence goes on along the minus strand of NC_136635.1, from coordinate 4,209,209 downwards.
AGTAAGGAAGTAGGAGAGCTGGTAAAATCCAACGGACAAGCTGAGTTTGTGCCATGGGGACATCGAGACATGGACGCACTGGAAAAGGCGTTGCCACCGCTGGCAGGTGGAGCCAATCCGTGGATCCGTGTCTTTGAAAAACTCACAGCAGCTGATAAATTGGCATTGGGAGACATCCGTGCCGTGATGATCCACACCGAAGGAACAGCCAAATTGAACATTTTGGAGGTAAGTACAGGAACGACCAACAGGGGGGATGAAACCCCATTTGACAACTTTCGAGGAGTTTTCTGGTCAGCAATGCGGAGAATCTGGGCCAAAAAACCAAAAACGAACTCTCTTTCGGGACTGAAGATAAAACCAGAGGAAGAAACCCATCAGTACCTGAGGAGAGCTGAAGAAGAGTGGCAGAGGGCAACAGGGGGGAGACATGACGGCAATGAAGCCACCACTGTAGTATGGCGACACACTGTGCAGATGGGCCTGCCTCCACCGGTACGGACAGCGCTGGGAGAAGTAGTAGGCTTGAGCAACATGAAAGATGCCATGTGGAGGAAACACCTAACTCACTACAACCAGCGACAGCTAACTGAGAAGACAAAAGGACAGGAAGACATAGAGAGAATGCAGCGGCGACTGCTGAAACTGCAAGTAGCAGAGGTCGACAGAGAATTAAATAGAAAAGTTCAGGCCAAGAAACAGATGATAGCAGCAGAAGCCCAGCAGCAACAAAATCCAGCAGTACCAGCCCCCACGGTGGTGTACAATCAGCCCCCACCACGATGCAGAAGTGGTGCATCCAACAGAGGGAGAGGTAACGATAAAGGGGGGCGTGGGGGTCTTGTAAGTAAAGGAGTGTGCTACGTATGTGGGAGAGAAGGTCATTGGGTGAGGGATTGCCCTCATAAAAGAGCAGGAGGACCGATCAGTGCACCACCACAACATGCTCCGTTCCCACCACAACATCAGCAGTACCTACGACCAGGTCCATCTGGACCTCCTCCCATGAGACATCAACAGATGCCCATGCTGTCACCAGGACCATGGGGGGGTTCAGTGTATAGCCAGCCATGTGATCCCTTACAGCAGAGATATCGAGGTGAAGGGGAGATATGGTAAGGTGTCAAACATTTTTTGTAGATCCACATTTAGAATAGTTTTCAGTAAAGGTGCGACTCACAATTTTTGAGATTTAATGACGTCATGATAAACCACAACTAGACTTGCTAACTCTAGAAATTGAGAAATATACGGGAGCTCTAACTAACATGAGCCGAGTGTTGTTTTCTCAGGTGACAAACGCAGAAGCAGCAGCTGACGAAAGGAAGCAGGCTGACGTGTCACCAGGCAGTCTGGTGTGGATAAAAGTCCACGAGCGCAGGTGGAGTGAACCAAGGTGGACCGGTCCATGGGAGGTAGTATTGGCAACCTCACATGCAGTAAAGGTGAAAGGTAAAACTGGAGCTACTTGACACCACCTCACTCACTGTGCAGCAGCGAAGGTAACGAGTGTGACACTCGCAGAGACAGGAGTGAACATCAGACAGGAAAATTTGAAGCCAAAGACACCTCAAAAGAGGGGTTAGACAGTACTGAAGATGACGTTTTTCCCCACAGTTTAAGCGAGGGCGTCCAGTAGGAGACTCTAGGTTCAGTGGGTTATGGAAGTCTGTAATTATTTTATTCCTGAGTTCAGTAGCTTCCCTCTTAGTATGTGGAATTAACCACAGACAGGAACCAGATCACATGCATGACTACATCAGGATTCGACATTTAGCCTCAGTAGCTAATCAAACCGATCTTAGACCACGTAGAGAGGCTTCTCTGACGACACTCACCTATGAAAATGTAACTCTCACTCTTATGTTCAAAGAAGGTACAACATCAACGGTCCAGTTCGACTTCTGTGAAGTAGTTTCCAGTCCCAAGTATGAACACGCCTGCGGGTGGATGACCAAAACCGTGTGCATCATAACTGACGAGTGTGGGCCTGCCACACATAAGTATGGGAAGCTGTTATCATATTATGCCTGTGATGTGTACAAAGGGGGTGGGTAGATGTAATCCTTTAAGACTTACCTAAATTGACTGACTGAGGACTTTACGTAATACAGGGAAAGGCTACTGATAGTCCTGCCCCACAAGGGCTCATTAGGATTATTGTTAAGCCTGTAAAAAGACCACGTTCGACATACGACTGACGCAGAGAATGAGGTAAGGGGTGGAAACTGGAATGGCAGATGGGAATGTATGGTGGGCACAATATACGGCTTCAAGTCAGTAGTACAGATTGTATTGTGTGTTCAGGACCTAGCAACACCAGTTCCTTTAAGATTCAGACTCATAAGTCCTGAATTTAGTTGTATTTTAACTCTGTTTACTGATGACACTTTGCCCCTCCATCACACTTGTCAGAGGCTACACTGAGATTACCCACCTGTATAATATAATACCCCACCTCTGTTCAAGGTTACAGAGGGTCCATTTGATTGTATAGTCTCAGATACAGCTATGGGGCCCAATGTAGGTAGTATTATTGCAAATTGTAGCCACAGTCACAATGCTAGCGACTATCTATATAACAGTGTGTTAAGACAGACAGCACCTAGAGCTGATTTATGATGGTGGTGTGGAGGAAGAACCATATATCCAATCCAGCCTAAAGATTGGACCAGTAGATGTGCGTTGATGCAACTTGTATTGTCATTCTATATCTTGCCTGTCACTGATGCAACTTATAGAGAACTCATCGCTCCACGCCCACATGCTAACAGAAGATCCAAAAGAGATGCCGGTGGCCCGAAGGGAGCCTTTGATGACCAAGTGTACATAAGATGTCATAAGACTGCCAAGGGGGGTGTCTAATGACTTTCAAGCCAGAAATCAAATAGCAGCAGACTTAGAATCTGTTTTCTCTCAGAGGGTGACGATTAATAAAAATGTCGATTGGATCAACTACATTTACTATAACCAACAGCGTTTTGTAAACTTCACCAGTGACGCCATATCAGGACTGCATGCACAGCTGGCGAAGACTAGTTTAATGACCTTGCAGAACAGAATGGCATTAGATATGATTTAGCAGAGAAAAGTGGCGTGTGCCAGATGTTTGGGTCTGCGTGCTGTACTTTCATTCCAAATAACACAGCTCCTGATGGATCGGTGACCAGGGCTCAGGAGGGACTGACAGCACTCAGCCAAGAGCTAGCGGAGAACTCTGGTGTCACGAATCCATTCACCGACTGGTTGGGAAGTATGCTTGGCCAGTGAAAACATACATTTTTGGCAATCGTAATTATTCTGTGTGCTGTCGTCATAGGCCGCCTAGTTGTCTGTGGATGGGGGTTCCCTTGCATCCGTGGACCTCTACAGGGGTTTGTTGCTTCACCGATGAGCCAGACACCAGTCCAGGCAACCAGTTATGTGACGAGGATGAGGACGAATTGGAGCTTCTGATGGCCACAGTCTAGATGAGGCCACCAGAGGGACTTCACGAGCGGTTCCTGACCATCCTCTCGGAGATCCTGAAGGACCTGATAAAGGCCCAGATGGACTTCTAAAACATCCACCTACAGGCTGTATCCTGATCCTGCCAGCCCCAAGACATGGAAGGCAGTGACTTTCAACGCACTCTATCTTGAAACGAACTGAACAGAAATACTTGAAATGATATCTGTGTGCATGAATTGTTTGCCTCTGTTTAGATAGATAGGAAGCCTCTCCCTGGATTGAGTAGGGGGGAGGTCTCCAGGGACATTTGAATAACCAACTACATTTGAAAAACTAACTACATTTGAGTAGCTAACTCACAGTGAACTGTGAGTTAGGGGGGAATTGTAAGAAATTTGAGTAAAAAACTGTAGTTAGTAGATATAATAAAAGTGTTTAATAATTCATAATTAATAATTCATAGTTAGTCATAATCATAAGGGTTTTGAGAATGCATAATTAAGATAAACATAAGCATAAACATAAACATGCAGAAGCATGAAACTTCTGCCAAGTTGCAGAAGTATAACTTTCATTTTGAAGGATTATTATAGAAGGGTTTAAAACGTAACTGCCAGTCATTGAATGTGATAATAAACTCAGAGCCAGACAAGTGAATACACTCCTGGAAGGTAGCCAATAGCAATTGAGATAGACGGAAGGGGAGGTGTGTCAAACAGGGGTGGGAGGTTTAATTCAAAAGTCTTTTTCCTCGCTCTCTGTGCCATGGCTCCCGGACGACAGACGTGTTTTCACCGGAGGAGCCGAGCGAGGTTTTTTGCAAATGGGGTTTTATTGATTTAATATGTCATGGGAGTACATACTCCAATGTATAACTGTAATCGTGCTTACATCAGTGGAATTAAATTCCTTATAATTGTAAATCAGTTTCGGTAATGTTTTTAGCGCCGTGTGACTGAAAAGCTATCATTCCACGTGGGCTAGCCGGCTACATTTTCATTGTGAGGAGATTTTAGCCTCAACACTACCTTCCAGGTACAAAGGGGCTGCAAGGATGTGATACTCAAAAGGACAAGCCCTTAGCAGGTGTGTTTTGCATGGGCAATGCACTAGTTAGGTAAAAAACACATGGATAATACACCAGTATGACCACCAACTGCTCCCGCCTCACTCTCTGCAACAGGGAAGGGATGAGATGGAGCGTTGGAAAGGCATCAAGCGGCCATGGCACATATGCACAATTGTCCCACCCCCCAGAGGTGGATCCCCCTGTGCCTACATAACGGTCTTCACCATCACCATTACATTCCACCATATTTGCAGACTGCTTCCAGCAGAGCCGCCCGTCTGTAGTCCAACAAAGCAACCCACAGACTGAAGGTTGCAAAGCAGATGGGAGTATAGAGCAGTGGTAGAGCATTTGACTGCAGATCAAGAGGTCCAGTTCAACTCTGGGTGCCCCCTAATCAGGTGTTGGGAGTTCAGAAGCACTTGCTTCTATAGAAGTGAAAAGTGGCTGTGCAAGAGTTTGATACTCAAAAGGACAAGCCCTTAGCAGGTACGTTTTGCATGGGCACTGCACTAGTTAGGTGAGAATACACCAGTATGACCACCAACTGCTCCCGCCTCACTCTCTCTAACCAGGAAGGGATGAGATGGAGCGTTGGAAAGGCGTCAAGCAGGCAGTGGGTGTTAAGTCCATTGGCATACAAACCCCTGTGCCTACATAACAGTCTTCACCATCACCAATGCATGTGTTATGCAAACAGGAAAACAGTGAATAAATGTATCATTACATGAATTCCAGCTCTTCTATGTAAAGAAAAACAACTATTACTACCTTTCAGGTCCAAAGTGGCTGTGCAAGTGCAAGAGTGCAAGAGTTTGATACTCAAAAGGACAAGTGCTGGTAGCCAATGACATGAAACACGTGCACAGGTTTGTATATTATAAACTGTGACCCGAGTGTGTGATGCCACCCGTCTGTAGTCCAACAAAGCAACCCGCAGACTGAAGGTGACAAAGCAGATGTGGGTATAGCTCAGTGGTAGAGCATTTGACTGCAGTTCAACTCTGGGTGCCCCTAAAGCAGGGGTGTCAAACTCATCTCCACTCTGGGCCACATCAGCATCATAGTTTCCCTCAAAGGGCCGGTTGTAACTGTAAGACTGTGTAACTAACTTCTCCTAACATATTGTTAAATAACTCTCTCTGCATTTGATTATTGTTTATTCAAGTGTAAACATATTGTACATGCAGTAATATAAATGTAAAATGATATTTAAACACATTTCTGTTGTTATAACATAAATCATTTTAATTTAGCGTTAAGAAACCCACATGACTCTATCAAAGATCAAACTATTAAAGAAAATAACAGACAAATATCAAACTCAAGTTATGACATTAACTTTGTTCAAAGCTGTTTGTGTCACCTCTCTGCATCACTAATGTTGCTCCCTGTCGTCGTCCTGTGCATGCAGCTACATCCAAGAGCTGCTCACTGAGAGTCAGGTCTGATGAACATAGATAGATGATGTATCCGTGTTGTCTGTGCTTTCATCAACAGTTCATTAGAAACACAAGTCCCTGCTCGTCTCTTAGCTAGCTGTGTTGTTAGATTGCTGCTAGTTCATGAACTCGGTCTGCGATGGTGTTTCTTCACAAACTGGCATTTGTAAAAGTCTGTATCTGGTCGGAGCTCTGCTCACATACCTTTAGCATGCACTGGGCTGTAGCTGTGTAAATATATTCTGCTGTGATTGCAGTCTGCCTTTTAATTCTTGGACAGTTTGATGTTTTTCTTGGAGGCTAAATTTAGCTCCGTGTTTGGCGTCAAAATGCCGACGTGAATTGTATCCTTCATCACCGACACGCCTCACAACACAGAAGACAGACCCGTTTTTCTCCTTGAAGCACAAACATGTATTCACTTTCCCATCTTTCATTACATTTTCTTCCCTCTGCATCAATTTATCTCTTCGTGGACATTTTGGGATTATTTGTCGATCTTTTTCAATCGTTGGAAAACCGCTTTTCGGGCTGTTGCCTCTCCTGTCCACCTGTTGTGATCGTTTTAATGTCGGTACACAGACAACATGCTATCTCATAATTTCAACTTTCTATCTCATAATTTCGACCATGGGGATACTTTTATTTTCAAGTCTAACTTTTAAAAAAAATTCAAAAATTTAAAAAACAAAACAAAAAACCCACCTTTTTTTCTTTTTCTTTTTGCTGGTGGATTCGTGGGCCACATAAAATGACGTGGCGGGCCGGATTCGGCCCGCGGGTCTTGAGTTTGACACGTGTGCTCTAAACAGATATTGGGCTGAAACCTTTGTCCATATGAAACTGGACAGTGGGTGCTGCTGCAACATAAAATCTACTCAACAATGATCCTGACCAGCTAAACGTTAGTCTCCTCTGCACAGTTACTTCTTTGTAACCTATTTGTCTGAAGATCAAGAAGTCCCCAGTCCAACTCTTGCTGATTCCCACGATCATTGTTTACAAGTGTCCCATATTTAAGCAAACAAACACACTTTGCAAAGAAGGCAGAAAATCAGATAGAGGTTAAGATCAAATCTGTGAGAGACGCAAAAGCTAATATGGGTGTCATGTTGGATACTCAAAAGGTAGACCTCTTAATCTGCAGTCAAATGCTCCGCCACAGAGCTACACCGACTCATACATTAAATGTATCACAGCTACAACTCAACAAAGCATTGATCAACTATCATCACAGCCTGACCTAAAACCAAGTTCTCCTGTTCAGTTTCCCACTTTTGCCTGGTTTGGAGGTTCGGAAGATAATAGCGAATGAAGACTGTCCAGAAACGATCAGCAGGATCTGACATCTTCTTCTGCCAAGGAGTTCACTAGCACAGTAGATTGCCTCAGGATGAGAGGAGTCGGGCCGCCCCATCAACAACATATTTGGTGTGACTGGCTCTGGATCAGCAAGGTCTGAGGAGATATATCCGAGAGGTTTTGAATTCAGAATGCCCTCAACTTCAATCAACAGAACAGTTTCTGTTGTTGGTCGGTTTGCTAATGCAACATTGAGGGCCATTTTAATTGATTTTATCTCTCGTTCCCAGCTTCCACCAAAATGTGGGGCAGATGGAGGATTGAACTGGAAGTTCACTTGTGTGTCGGCCAATTGTTGCTTTGAGTTTGGTGCCATGGCCTCAAAGGCACTTTTCAGCTCTGCTTCTCCTAATCTGAAATTAGTCCCACAGTCGGAGAGTAGTTCGAAGGGTTTCCCTCTGCGTGAGACAAATCTTCTGAAGGCCATTAGGAAACGAGGAAATATGTTTTAAGAGACATGAGACGTCCTTTCCTCAGTTGCGTCACGTGAAGCGACGTCTGTTGCTGATGATCACAGCTGATCAGCTGTCAGTCGGCTTTAACAGCTGGAGAGACTTTAGATAAGTTTGTGTCTGTACACATGATCACTGTACTTAATAACAGTAACTAATAATACTAATAACTAAGAAAGATGCACAGTAATCACCACTGTAGAGGAGTTTTCTCTCTGTAGCCTGTTATTTCTTTAACAAACTGTGTTCTGTTCATAAGCGCAGGATCAATTTCTACCTACGGAATGCGTTTGACTTATTTATGATTTGCGTCTGTACGTTTTGAAATTCAGATTGTGGCGTCATTATTAATTAACCCAGAATTTGATTATGGTTTGTCTTGAATACTGGAATTAATTTATTGGGCTCCATGTTTCAGCTTAAATTCAAATGATAAAGCTCATCAAACCCGACACTCAGGAATGATCAGCCTCACGTAACTCAATGAAATGATGATGAAAAAGTGTTTCATCTCTCCAGCTCTCTCTGACTTTAATTGTATCGATAATAAAAGTTATTGAGCGAAATATCAGATCATGAAAAGACAAATCTTTAACAAATCTTTAACAAATGAAGAAAGTTGTTTGTGGTCCTTCTGTTGTTTAGACTTACAATGAACATTTATTTAAACCAGATGTTGAATCAGAAAACTAATCAAATATAAAACTGGAGTTTAATCTGTGATCTGTCTTCACTCTGTTGCGCTGCGAAGTAAAAACATCTGCCCGGAGGCCTTCAGACTTACAAGTAAATCCCTTTGCAATAGTGTTCAACCAATCAGATCTTTAGTTTGACATGTTGGGCGTATTCTTTGACGTGTCAGAGCTGCTAGCTGGCCTACATAAGTCAGCATTAACGTGCGGCTAGCGTGACATGTTGTGAAACTAGCTAGCAGAACTTTGTCTGCTGCCTCTGTGAGCGGACATTTTCAGCTTCAAGCTCATTAAAACGTATTCAAGAAATACAACTGGCGAGGCTCCACTGTCTTCACTGGCGTCCATGAATCCAGAAGGACTTCTTTCTGGAACTGAACCGCACAGATGTAACGTTACTGTACAACCCTGGCATTAAACTCTTTGTAGTGAAAGAAAGGAGGATGGACTTTATCTTTAAGTGAACAGCAGCTGTGGTAAGTGAAGTGCTTTTGTGTTTTTACATCTAGGTTTGTTTGTCTGTGGTGTCGTTTTTATGATCTGGTGAATATTGTTCCCTCTTATGGATGGCTCCTCCCTCCCTTTAAGGAGTGCAGTCGCTTTGCTGCTTGCTCTTGCCTCTGCTTGCCTCTGCTTGCATTTTCTTGCTTCAATTTGCCAGATATATCACATATATCTTTCCAGATATGTCACATATATCACTCTTCAACGTTTGAGTGAAGACAAATCCAGAAAGTCGTCGAGCTATTTGGATTGTTGGCTAATGCTAACTAGCAGCTAAGTTAAAGCTAAGTAGCAGCAAGATGCCTCCCTTCTCCACGGATGACTACTACAAACTCCTACAGAAGATTGCAGTCTTGGAAACAAAAATCTACCGACTAGAAGTAAACGCGGAAGTAAATGGACTGTGTGGGAATGATACCACTCTACCATGGGCTCAAAACACTGGACAAATGCAAGCTAAGACACAGCTAACTAGCATAACCAGGCCTACCAAGAAACAGGAGGAGAGAGCAGATAATGAATCTTATGCGACTGACTGGCCTGCACTAGCACACGGGCAGAACTCCTCCTCAACCCCTGCACCCAGACGGACAAAGCCAAGGACAGCTAAGGAAAGTAAATCCTGCAAAATACCTCCACAACAACTAAGCCTACAACTCCAAAACAGATTTGCTCCATTGTCGCAGGATCATAAATCTCCATCTGATGACCTGGATAAGCAGCTATCTCCTCAAAGCAGGGTAAGAACTGAGAGTCAATGTGAGAAAAGGCCGCAGGCAAAGCTAGTGACTGGGCCTGAGACTCTGATTGTTGGTGACTATGCTGTAAAAGATGTCAGAAAACTGTGCAGCAAGAACACCAAAATACTCTGCTTTCCGAAAGATATGGTCTCTGACATGAGAGACAAAATCCTGGACATCGTGGCTGACTATCCCACAGCGAAAAACATCATCGTGCATACAGGAAGCTGTGATATTGTGAAACAACAGTCTGAAGTTCTAAAGCGAGACTTTATTGATCTGTTAAACACAGTCAGCTCTGTCAAGGCTGAGGTGTTTATCAGTGGCCTCCTTCCACCAGTCAGAGGAGGAGATGAAGGATTCAGCAGGCTGTTTGCACTGAACAGATGGCTGTCAACTGCATGTGCTGACCATTCAGTACATTTTATCAACAATTTCTACCTTTTCTGGGAGCGTAGACATCTTTTTGCAGCGCATGGAGTTTGCCTGAACAAGTCAGGGGTAAAACTGTTTACCTCGAACCTGTTTTTCTCCCTGCGTCACCCGTCTGTCCCTACTGCCAAGGACAAGATACAAGAGGAGTCTAAACAAGAGATAACCACACAGCATCGCCACGGAGACCTTACGGGAAGGATGCCCCCGCCTGCCGACAGCCAAAAGGAGGAGTCTCCAACCTCATCATCAGAGACCGCCTCCAATCACCCACTTTCCACACCCTTCCCAGACGAGGAGTCTTTACCTCCCTCCCCAGCACCTACTTCTATTTCGGGTCCATACTTTGGATCGCAATCCTCTCTCACACTCTCCCCATCCTCCCCCCACCTGGAGTTCACTGACCACATGGAAAAGCTGGTCATTGCTGGAACCAAACACACTCCTCTTCCCACTCCTCGACGGTTCCACAACCATCTTCTGTCTCCCCTACATGATAACGGAAATAATTGATATCTTCTGGGTCCAGGCTACAAGGCTAATGACACCAATGACTCTGTCCAGGAAAAGTCGGGGCCCTGTATGCAGCTAGCCGCTTCTATTCCTGTCCTGCAAGTTTATAGAAAAAGAAAGGTGAGGCTGCGAAGAAACAATAGTAAACATGCTAACTGATCAAACTTAACATACATTCCTCGTCAGCCTGTCCAAATAAATTGGACAAAGAAAGCTTTAACCACATTAAACTTAGCTTTATTAAATGTCAGGTCTCTGTCAGGAAAAACATTTTTAATCAATGATTTTATTGTTAGGCACAAACTGGACATTTTGTTTTTAACTGAAACTTGGTTAAATCGAGATAACAGTGCAGCTGTTCTTATTGAATCAACACCTCCCAACTTCAGTTTCATGAGTGAAACAAGAGCGCATAAGAAAGGAGGTGGAGTTGCTGTTTTATTTAATGATTCTCTTCAATGCAAGCAGATGCCCTTTGGTCATTTTGGTTCTTTTGAATATGTGGCTCTGAATTCCACTCAAGCTTTATTCCTAAACATTTACAGACCGCCTAAATACTGTGCAACCTTCTTTGATGAGTTTACTGAACTGCTGTCTGTAATCTGTATTGATTTTGAAGAATATATCAAGGATTAGAGGACTTATGTCTCAACAGGATTTGGAAAAACTTGTCCACGCATTTATCTTCAGCAGACTGGACTACTGTAACAGTGTGTTTACAGGTCTCTGTAAAAAGTCTGTCAGAAAGCTGCAGCTGATTCAGAACGCTGCAGCTCGAGTCCTCACTAAGACCAGGAGGGTGGATCACATCACTCCAGTTCTGAGGTCTTTGCACTGGCTTTCTGTCCAACAAAGAATTGACTTTAAAATCCTGCTGTTGGTTTACAAAGCACTGAATGGTTTAGGGCCAAAATACATCTCTGATCTGCTGCTACCTTATGAACCATCCCGACCCCTCAGGTCGTCTGGGACCGGTCTACTTTCTGTTCCCAGAGTCAGAACTAAACATGGAGAAGCAGCGTTCAGTTTTTCTGCTCCACATATCTGGAACAAAGTCCCAGAAAGCTGCAGGTCTGCTGAGACCCTCAGCTCATTTAAATCAAGATTGAAGACCTTTCTGTTTGCTGCTGCCTTCAATTGAACCACATTCAATTCATATATTAATCAATTTCCTGCATTTCTGCATTTTACTACTGCATTTTATTTCTTGCACTGTTTTTTTTATGTTTTAATGCAATGAATGTTCTTAATTGTTTTTAAATCTCCTTTTCTTTTGCCTTATGTTTTGATGCTTTTAATGGTTTTATGTGAAGCACTTTGAATTACCTTGTTGTTGAAATGTGCTGTACAAATAAACTTGCCTTGCCTTGCCTTGATGTGGATAATATTTGAATGGTGCTCTTCAGTGTGCGGTGGAATGCGTGTTTTAGCGCCTCAGTGTTGTATGTAGTGAATGTGCAGAGGCCTGTTGAATCGTGTTAGTTGGGTTTTATGTTATTCTACCTGCTTTGTGTCATATAAATACATGTGACTAGTTTTTATGAATTCGTTCTTGTCGTTGTGTTTATTACATTGATTTTGACCATATGCATTGTCCGTTAATGGCGAAGCATCCCATCATGCTGGCGTCGTAATGAGGTTATTAGGAGTAGTAGTAGGACAGCACTGAAGGCCCAGGTATAGAACACACAGCCTGCCACTGGTCTTTACATAGACCACAGTTGTTTGCTGCTATATTCATTCTCACTGATTGTCGTATATTGCTACTTTATTGGAGATAAACCTGAGCTGAATTTCAGGAGCAGGGCCACACCTCCACGGGGCCACTCCCGGCCACACCCTACAAATACCCACGGCCACCATAGCTCAGCCTGCTATGCCTTTCGCACGACACGCGACTTTTCTGCACGCAACCGGAAACACCGCGCACGTACACCACGGACGGCGGCAACCGTCATCAACAGGGTCTGGCCAGCCAAACCCGCGTTCTCCACCTCGCCGACCAGCCGCATCCACCCGCCGGACTCTGACAATACGAAGAGTCGGACTCACGGCCGTCCTCCCGTTACCCATATCTTGGCGGCACAGGGAAACCCGCTACCTCCTAACGTAGACAACGGAAACGTAAACCCAGCTCTCTCTTTCTTCGCTCGCTCCAGACCCAGCTCAGGAACGAGCCTCCGACGACTCTAGCTGCCCGGCATGCAGCGCCCAAGACGCCGCCCTCCCCCCCGTGCTCAGGCAAGGTCCCCATCGAAGACTCACCAGCTGATCGAAGACACGCCGGCTGATGAAGACGCGCCGGCTGATCTCCAACTCCACCACAGTCTGCCGCGGAGCATCGACGCAACAAGCCTCCCCACAACTATCCCAAAGTCACGTTCGGGAACAACAAACAAACACAACGGACCGACATGCAATCACTCCGGCGCGACGCCAACGGCCGCGACGCCAACGACCGCGACGCCACCTCGCACCCCGAGGCTCCGCCCCCAACCCACAAGTTCCGGGTTGCCAGGTCGCAGCGCCTCACCTCTCATCCCCCTCCACCACCAACAAGGAAAGAGAGAAGAAAGGGAAAAGAGAGTCGACGCAACAAAGCACACTGTGCCAACTCCTCCAAACCTTCCCAAAGTCACGTCAGGCACCAGGTAAGTCCTGGCACCGGGTTGCCAGGTTCCCTCTCCTCCGTCCCCCTCTTTCAGTCCTGGCACCGGGTTGCCAGGTTCCCTTTCCTCTGTCCCCTAATGCCGCTTTCCTACTACGCATACTCTGCCCACCAGGCGATTCCTGGCACCAGGCTGCCAGGTCTTCTGGCCCCGTCCCCCTCTTTAAGTCCTGGCTCCGGGTTGCCAGGTTCCCTTTCCTCTGTCCCCTAATGCCGCTTTCCTACTTCGCATACTCTTCCCACTAGGCGGATTCCTGGCACCAGGGTTGCCAGGTCCTCTTGCCTCTGTCCCCCTCTTTTAGTCCTGGCACCGGGCTGCCAGGCTCCCCCTCCCCCGTCCCCCTCCCCTATCCCACTTTTCCTACTACGCATACTCTTCCCACTAGGCGGATACCTGGCACCAGGGTTGCCAGGTCTTCTTGCCTCTGTCCCCCCCTAAGTCCTGGCACCGGGTTGCCAGGTTCCCTCTCCTCTATCCCCCTCCCCCATTCCGCTTTTCCTACCATGCAGATTCCCGGCACCGGGTTGCCAGGTCTTCTTGCCTCTGTCCCCCTCTCTAAGCTGTCCCCCTCTCTAAGCGCAACACACAGCCATGGAACGCAACAACGCAACCACTGAACGCAGCAAGCAACAACGAACCGCAGCAAGCAACAACGAATCGCAGCAAGCAACAACGAATCGCAGCAACGCAGCAACGCAGCAACGGATCACAGCAAGCAACAACGAAATGCAGCAATGCAGCCACGGAGTGCAATGACGCAGCCACGCAACGACTCAGCCATGCTACGCAACGCCAGAACGCAGCAGCCACGCATCGCAACCACTGACCGCAGCCACCGAACGCAGCCACGCAACAATGCAGCAACCGAACGCAGCAGGCAATGGGACGCAGCAACAGGAACAGAACGCAGCAACGGAACATAGCAACGCAGCCACTGAACGCAGCAACGAATCGCAGCAACGCAACAACGCAGCAACGGACCGCAGCAACGCAGCAGCGCAGCCACAGAGTGCAATGACTCAGCCATGGAACGACTCAGCCATGCAACGTAACGCAGCAACGCCAGAATGGAACAGAACGCAGCAATGCTGGAACGGAATGCAGCAACGGCAGAACGCAGCAGCCACGCATCGCATCTACACATCGCAGCCACGCATTGCAATGACGGAACACAGCAATGCAGCGCAACAACGTACCCCAGCAACGTAATGCAGCAACGCAACGACGCAGCAAGCAACAACGTGATGCAGCAACACAGTGCAACGGACCGCAGCAATGTAACAACGCAGCAAGTAACGACGCAGCAATGCAGCAAGCAACAACGGATCACAGCAACGGATCACATCAAGCAACAACGGAACGCAGCAACGGAACGCAGCAACGGAACGACGCAATGACGCAGCCACGCAACATATCGCAGCAACGCAACGCAGCAGGCAACGAGACGCAGCAAGCACGGAATGCAAAGCAACAACGGAACGCAGGACGCCAGTGCCCCCGCCGCCTACTTCAGAAAACACAGCAAGTGACCATAACCGGGACATCTGGCACCGGGATGCCAGTGCCCCCACCCCGCCCACTTCCAGCGATGAACCCACACAATGGGCCAACAATGATGCCGCTCCCTCTGCCGTCTTTTGGGGGGTTTTCATGACGGACGACATTGCCGGAGACCAGTCTCGAAGAAGGAGAAAGAGAAGAGAAGAGCCGGTCCCCGTACTATATTTCAAATTCAACTCACACCTGAGCCCCTACGAACCCCTCATGCGCTAACTACAAACCAGGAAAACACAGCAAACCGCCCCCCACGAACTACTGTTCACCACCGAGACAGGCCGCATCACTGACCGATCCTGGTTCCTCTCGCACTTCAGGGGAATCCTAACCATCTCCGGGATCAATCCCGGCTCCTTCCCTGGCCACTCCTCCCGCGTAGGAGCCGCCACCACCGCAGCGAGCAGAGGAGTCCCAGACTACCATCAAAGCCCTGGGCCGCTGGTCCTCCCACGCCTACCAACTCTACACTCGCCACAGCGCCACCGACATGCGCAACGGGCAGGCGGCACTGCTCCCGTAGGCAGGCTTTTGGGGGTCTGCAAGGCCCGGGAGCCGCAGTGGACCCTCAAACTAGCCTTTCCCCAAACCGCTTCGCTCAGGCTACCCCCCACCAACCATCCCTAAAACTCTCCAGCTGGCCAAATCGCCGGGGTGGGGCCCTAAGCTAGTGAAAGTTACATAACAAAAGTAAGGTAAACTAAGTCAATGTTGACGTTTGGTCTCACACAGGACACAAACGGCTCCTGGGTGAAAGTCCTGTGTTTGTTTGACCCATTCATCCACCTCAATTTCCTCCCTCCCACTTTACACTCCATCACCTGATTTCCTCAGAAGCAGACCTTCCCGTCCTGACTCATAATTTACGTGGGTTATACAAAGTAGGGTGCATTACTTTCTGTAGGTATACACAGTGGATGAGAACAGCTTGGACTGAGTGACATTTTCCATCCTCTGGCAAAAATCTACAAATATACACAGTACAAACATGCTTCACATAATTCACACTACGTCATACAGGAGACATTTTTTCAATTCCATATTGCTGTCCCGTTAAAATGAACTGTATGTCAACAAAATATCAACTTTTCAAGATCTAAGAAAAAGTGCCTTGTATTAAGCTGGGATAGGATGCAAATAAAAAGAATCCAATGAGTGTCAAGAGTATAAAAGTTGTGAATTTTCTCAGTCATGAAAGGAAGAACTCACCTTCAACTTCATCCCATGCATTACTTACAGGTAACAAGGCACTGGAGGCAGCAAATGTTGCAGCGCTGTTGGTGAAGTTTGTTTACTTGGTACCAGACTCTGCAGTCTGGCAGAGCAGACTGATTCAACGTGAGTTGACCTGCTGACGTTTGAGAGGCTGCCTTGTGATGGTGCTGATGCTGTTTCACATGATGTCAGGCTACCAAACCTCTGTGTGCAGTTGATGTTGCAGCCGTGCAAGCAACCGGTTTATGTTGTCACTCACATGCTTAGGAGTCAAAATTTCTCACCTTCGATTTCCAATTGAGTTGATCCGAGCTTGATTCACTGTCATTACTTTTTAATTCAGACTTGTACAGTACAGTAAATATAATGTACAATAAGATTGTAAAAAACATTAAAATCAAAACATAATTTGTATAAAAACAACATTGGAGAAAATTGTAATGACCACAACGAGTACCAAGTGTACTACAAGCACTGATATGGGGTCCCAGCGCCAGAGAGGGGAACTTCCTGACAATTACAAAACATTGTAATAATGCTATTATTGACACCAAGTTATTCACGCTGAAAAAGCAAAGTAACCAGGTTCCAGACCTGTTGGTGTTCCAGGCTGTTTTGAGTATGCATGCTCACGAAGGCCCTCTGCAGTCAAACATTAGTCTGAAGATTTCTGTGACTATTCAGCAGCAGGTCAGCCGAGATCTTTTCAAGACACCAGAGAGAAGCTGCTGTTTCAAGGCTCCTCCAACAGACAGAAACCGACCAATAGCCACTCTCAATGCTTTGTGTTTTCTTTGTTATTAAAAACACAAGTAAATGTGGGATTGCAAGCCATCCAACACAAAATGCAACCATAAATGACTATAAATCCAAATATATAGAAATGTGATTTGCATCTAAAATCACAGCTTCAGAATGTTCTTTATTTTTGTTTTGTTTGTCTTTGTGCTTCTCAGCATTTGTGAGATTGAGCTTTACGGTGATTGGACACATGTGTGCTGTGTGATACCATCTGCTGCTCTTCTATATGATAAACTGGCAATCATATCCAAAATTTCTATTCGACACCAAGTCAGTACCAACAGCAAAACAATATATTTTTCAATACCTTACTTTAAGAAATGTGCTTTTCTTTGAAAGCCTTTTTTGTCAGTTAAAGGCACAGTACATACGTGTGCATTTCAGCACGGATTGAGCTTTTCGATACTTTCACAGTATTCATATAGCACTTTATGGAAATCTAACTTTGTAAAATATTGGACCTTCAACAAAAGGGAGGGGGAGGGGAGGGGAGGGGGAGGGGAGGGGAGGGAGGGGGTCTAGTTCAGAAGCACCTTCACTTTACAGCTCAACATCTTCAGCATCTCAGACTTTGCACAGAGACAGACAGCTGTCTGTCTGTCTGACATTTAAATGACAGTAATACTATTAACTACAGTAATACTACTAACTAAACACTTTGTGTTCATGCTGACTGTGCACTATTTTGGCAGTTCGTATTAGAACTTAATGTATTTTAATGTTCTGTATGAAACAGAGAATTAGACAGAATAAATGTGTATGTACTGCCAGCTGTCAGATACTTTGCCTGTTTGTGTGTGTGTGTGAGAGTGTGTGTGTGAGTGTGTGTGAGTCAGTGTGTGTGAGTGTGTGTGAGAGTGTGTGTGTGAGTGTGCGTGTGTGTGTGTGTGAGAGTGTGCGTGTGTGTGTGTGTGAGAGTGTGTGTGAGAGTGTGTGTGTGAGTGTGCGTGTGTGTGTGTGTGTGTGAGAGTGTGCGTGTGTGGGTGTGTGAGAGTGTGTGTGAGAGTGTGTATGTGTGTGTGCGTGTGAGAGTGTGTGTGTGAGTGTGTGTGAGAGTGTGTGTGTGAGTGTGCGTGTGTGTGTGTGTGTGAGTGTGTGTGAGTGTGTGTGTGAGTGTGTGTGAGTGTGTGTGAGAGTGTGTGTGAGAGTGTGCGTGTGTGTGTGTGTGAGAGTGTGAGTGAGAGTGTGAGTGTGTGTGTGTGTGTGTGAGTGTGTGTGTGAGTGTGTGTGTGAGAGTGTGTGTGTGTGTGTGCGTGTGAGAGTGTGTGTGTGAGTGTGAGTGTGTGTGTGTGTGTGAGTGTGCGTGAGAGTGTGTGTATGTGTGTGAGTGTGTGTGAGAGTGTGTGTGAGAGTGTGCGTGTGTGTGTGAGTGAGAGTGTGTGTGAGAGTGTGAGTGTGTGTGTGTGTGTGTGTGAGTGTGTGTGTGAGTGTGTGTGTGAGAGTGTGTGTGTGTGTGTGTGCGTGTGAGAGTGTGTGTGTGAGTGTGAGTGTGTGTGTGTGTGTGTGAGTGTGTGTGTGTGTGTGAGTGTGTGTGTGAGAGTGTGTGTGTGTGTGTGTGTGAGAGTGTGTGTGTGTGTGAGTGTGTGTGTGTGTGTGAGTGTGTGAGAGTGTGTGTTTGTGTGTGTGTGTGTTTGTGTGTGTGTGTGTGTGTGTGCGTGTGAGAGTGTATGTGTGTGTGTGTGTGAGTGTGTGTGTGTGTGTGTGAGTGTGTGAGAGTGTGTGTTTGTGTGTGTGTGTGTGTGTGCGTGTGTGTGAGTGTGTGTGTGTGTGTGTGTGAGTGTGTGTGTGTGTGTGTGTGAGAGTGTGTGTTTGGGTGTATGTGTGTGTGTGTGTGAGTGTGTGTGTGTGTGTGTGTGTGAGTGTGTGTGTGTGTGTGAGAGTGTGTGTTTGTGTGTGTGTGTTTGTGTGTGTGTGTGTGTGTGTGTGTGAGAGTGTGTGTGTGTGTGTGTGTGTGAGTGTGTGTGAGAGTGTGAGAGTGTGTGTTTGTGTGTGTGAGTGTGCGTGTGTGTGTGTGTGTGTGTGTGAGTGTGAGTGTGCGTGTGTGTGTGTGTGTGTGAGTGTGTGTGAGAGTGTGTGTGTGAGTGTTGTTGTGAGAAAAACTTATCTCCCACACTCAGAGCGGATTTAAGAGGACAACGAAAGCTCTCAAGAGGCGTTTAGTTATATCAAAAGCAATAGGTTTATTATCAACAGAGTTATGCAGCCCAGCAATTCAACGATCAGACTTTCCCCGAGCTGCGCGTACGGCTCCGGTGGCAATTACTGGCTCCCAGCCTCACGGGAAACACGCCTTTTGGTTCTGAAATCACACAGAGAGGTCCGTTATTTCTCCAATCCGATGCCCTGTATCGTGTGCTGCCCACATTCTCCACCAACTTTGTTGTGAGAAAAACTTATCTCCCACACTCAGAGCGGATTTAAGAGGACAACGAAAGCTCTCAAGAGGCGTTTAGTTATATCAAAAGCAATAGGTTTATTATCAACAGAGTATGCAGCCCAGCAATTCAACATCCATGGGTTTTCTAATAGCTTCACTCTCAATCGAGATCTGCCATAAGAACAACGCTTGAACACAGCAGCGCAGTAGTTGATATAGGTCCCTCTTATGGAAGCCTATTGGTCAAAATCAAAGAAGCAGGCGGAGCTTGTTTGTACAAGTAAGCCACCTGGTAGGAGCCTGGACAAATCCGTCCACACTGGCCCGTCCCAGAAGGCGTAGTCATCTGTCAGTGTGTATGAAATGTTGTAGACTGCAGGGGGGGGGACTGGTTTAATACAGCCCGAGGCTGTTGGGCCTACCCTAAGATGGCGGCACTGCCCTTGTGACGCAGTTAAGCCAGTAATCTTCCACTGTTTCTCCCTCGCCCTACCGTCTCATATGAGTATTGCCTGAGTAACTATTAAAGCTAAAACTATTAAAGCTGCTATAAAGCATATAAAGTATATTTTATCCATACTAACTGCGAAACAGTAGAAGGTGTAAAATATTACACCTTAGAAGAAATAAGATTGCCTAGCATTTTATCAATAATTCCCTCTCTTGACGTCTGAAGGACGTCACTTTCTTTACCTTTCTGTCCTGTTATACGCATGTGTCTGGCTCTGCCTCATCTGACCCTAACAGGCTGATCTGCTACTCCCATACTGGGTAGGCTCCATAGGGAGGGGGTGGTGGTGGTGAGACGGCTAGGTCAGCTAATTGCTTGCTATGGTTTGTTTCTGGTTGTGGGGAAGGGATGATGTTTACCTGAACTCCTACTTGCAGATCCTTTCCGGTCACATCCACTAATAGGGCAAACCATATTCTGATTTTTCCTGTACTGCTCATGGTGACGTTGTTTAAAGACAAGGATAAGGGATTGGTGGTTGCTGAAAAGTCAAATTAAAAATTACAAAACAAATTACCCTGCATTTTGCGTCAGATCACCTCGGACCTCTGCTAGAGGTCTGGACGGCTCAGGTGCTGGGGCACAGTGTGTCAGGTGGTGCCAAGGGGCTCCTGCTTTACCTATGACTTGGACCGAGTGTGAAGTAACCTCCTTCACTTCGTACGGCCCTGTCCACCTGGGGTCAGTCCACTTTCTTTTATGAACTTTGACCCTGACCCAGTCACCCACTCGGATGAGATTTTTTACCTCTTCCTGGTCAGCTGCACTGGTTCGCTGGACCTGTTTGGAGAGAGCCCCCGTGAGAGTGATTAATGCAGTCATATATGCCTTCATTTCTACTTGCTGCACATCTAGGGCAGGAATATGACTACCATCTCTTGGAGGACCTGGCATTTGCCTCCCTGTCATTAATTCATGTGGTGAAAGATGCGTCTCATTTCCTTGTGTTTGTGTGTGTGTGTGAGTGAGTGTGAGTGTGTTTGTGTGTGTGTGTGTGTGTTTGTGTTTGTGTGTGTGTGTGTGTGTGTGTGAGTGAGTGTGAGTGTGAGTGTGTGTGTGTGAGTGTGTTTGTTTGTGTGTGTGTGTGTGTGTGAGTGAGTGTGAGTGTGTGTGTGTTTGTGTGTGTGTGTGTGGTTGACTGTCAGATGATGAGGACATTTGAATATAAGCACCTGGTCTGCTCTGGACTATCCAGAAACCAGCAGCTGCTTCTTGTTTGCTCCTCATCGATGGATGAATGTCGCTGTCAGGCAGCACACAGAACTGGAGCACTTGTTTGAAAAAAAGGCAGACTTGCTGTGGAGCTATCTTCACTGTTCTTCTCCTTCTAATAAAACATCAGGATAAACAACAAGTGTGTGTGTGCGTGTAGTAGCGGGGGGTTGGGAGTAGGGCTGGGCGGTATGACCAAAAATGCATATCACGGTATTTTGTAAGACTCTGGCGGTGTCACGGTATATCACGGTATTTGTTTTTTCGCATTAAAGCATCAATTAATTAATGCCGAAAAGAAACGGCTGGCCAGCGAGCGGCGAACAGCTGTTTGTGTGGCTTGTCTTCCGTTCCGTCACTTCCTGTTTCCTTCACCTACATTCCCCTGGGTCCTAAAGCCCTCCATGGAAAGAAACGGGATAAGACCGTGGGTTTTAGTTGTTAGTAGGTGTTGTTTAGGTTTATTTCTTCAGTTTTATATATATATATATATATATATATATATATATATATATATATATATATATATATATATATATATATATATATATATATATATATATATATATATATATATATATATATATATATATATATATATATATATATATATATATATATATATATATATATATATATATATATATATATTAGGGGTGTAACTATACGCGTATTCCTATTGAACCGTTCGGTACGACGCTCACGGTTCGGTACGCATTGACGAACCGAATACGTTTGAATAAAAAAATATTTTTTTTTTTAAATCAAGTACATTTCTCTGCATTTATAGTTTTCTACTGTACCAAAACGTACCGAACCGTGGCTCCACTGTATCGTACCCAACCCAACCGTGAATTTTGTGAACCGTTACACCCCCAATATATATATATATATATATATAATTTTATTTTATTATTTTATTATCAGAACAGTGAAGAAAAGGTTACCCTGAAAATGCACACTCCGGTACAGCAGGTGGCGGTATGCACTATGCACGTTGGTTGCCATCCGCAAATGGAATTTAAAGAAGAAGAAGAAGAAGCCCCTCCATGTACAGCTTCTTATCACCCTCTATGTACCAATGTACATTTATAACAAATACCACACATATTACGGTAATCAGCGTTGCATATGTGTCTGACCAAAATACCTTTTGTTGTTCAGTCTTTGTTCATCCTGCATCGCTCTTTTGTTCTTTAATGTAACGTTACTGGAGCGACAGAGCCTCTCACAGCTGTTAGTAGACTGTTGTTAGCGAGCTTTACCCAGCATGCAGTTCGGCGGAGACATTTTATAAATGTACAATTATTCGTGTCACAAACTGTTGTGTCGTGGTGTTTTGCCCTGTTAAAGCTTGTTAGTTGTGGGTTATTCATTGTTATGAAGTTATAACCATGACTAGGGTTCCCTCAGCACAGCTAAGAGAACTAGCTCCGCACGCAGCGCTCTCAGCGGTGAACAATATATTCTGCTGCCTGTTGAAGAGCGACAGAAGTTGTTTCGGGTGTGCACCGGTATGACGGTATATGAAAGATTCATATCGTAAGGGAAATTAAAACCGGTAACCGGTTGAACTGGTATACCGCCCAGCCCTAGTTGGGAGGCATTTGACCTGAAATCCCCTCACCTGTCTGTGCACACTCACACACCAGGGCATTGCTGTTGAATCACTTCTCTCTGTTGGCACAGACGTTGTTAACATTCTCTCTTCACATGCTGTGCAGCTGGAAAGACTCAATCGTTTCATCCCACAGGTGTGTGTGTGTGTTTGAGTTTGGTGCAAAGTGCATGTGTCCTGTACAGCAACAGCAAGGATGATGCAGGAGGTTGGGCTCTATCTTTAGTCTGCTTTAGCCTTGGTTTTGGTCATTCTGTCATTCTTTAAGGCTGTGACAGGCTTGTTTTAGCCTTGGCTGCAGCTGAATGGAGGTCCAGAAATACATGTGAAGAAGCAGTTATGTGGACACCTGTCCTGTTGTGGGCCAGGCCACATTGCTGCAGATACACCATCAAAGCGCCAGGCAGCTAGAGAATGGAAGAAAAGTGAAGAAAAGCAAAGCTTATCGTTGGATCTGATGTTAGAATCATGAGGTTCACATCAGAGGATCCCACAAATGAAAGGCTGCACATTCCATGGTTGTTTCTATTGATTACCAAATAATCATTCTGTCATAATGAATAGCACGCTGTATTTTTGGTGAATTATTTTGGATCCAAACATAATCCAAACTGCCTTCACATGGATGAAAACTTGCAAGGTTTTGAGTTATGTCATATAAAGGCCCAGAAGACATGCTGTTTACGTCATGTGTGACTGAACCTCTTTTTGTCTGACCAGCCTCTTGAAACCCAATTTGTTTCCCTGAAACTGAGTTGAAAGGGGTAGTTCAGCAATGTAGTATTCCACTGCCATAGATGTGGGAGACTTCAACAGCAACAACGCTAAAGATCCACGTCACAGGCTACAAAAGCAGGGGCGCCCCCATCATTTGTGTTGCCAGATGTGCTGAGCACCTCTTATGCTCACTTTGATCTCCTCAACAAAGAGTCAGCTGTCAAGTCTGCCCGTCTCCAGAGGACCGGCCACTGTCAGCATCCACAGCGGAGGTGAGGAGAACCCTGATGAGAGGGAATATGAGTAACGCTGCTGGGCCTGATAACATCCCTGGTCGTGTACTAAGAACATGTACCAACCAGCTAACTGATGTCATCACTGACACTTTTAACATATCACTGTCACAGGAGAGTGTTCCCACCTGCTCCAAGACAGCCTCCATCATTCCTGCATCTAAAGGTCTGACTCTGCAGTGTCCAGTCTAAATGACTCCCGCCCTGCGGCACTCACCCTCATTCTGATGAGCCTGGACCCTCACCTCCCCTCACCTTCAATTGAATCTTTATTCATTTTCAGATGGTCTTAAACTTTGGTGCAACATGTTTTAAAGTTGAACCATGATTTCATCGGGTTTAAAAATGAATCCTTGTATGTGCAGCCCAGAGTTCGAGTCTCCAGCCATGCTAGTAGCTCTGTGAGGTCGGCATTCGATCATGCTCACACTGATAATGCTAATATGCTGATGTGTACCATCCCAGTGTCATCATGCTGACCGTTAGTTAGCAGTGAACACAAAGTGTAACTGAGGCTGATGGGAATGTCATTTGTTTCATTTGGACAAATTCAAGTTTCAACCTGGTGCGCCTGCTCATCAGGACTCCAGCCATTCATACACAGCCAGCACTTTGGGATTAAGTGTCTTGCTCATAGGCACATCAACACTAATGGCGGAGCCGAGGATCAAACCTCCGAGCCTCTGACTGAAGGAGGACCTGCTCTGCCTCTGAACCACAGTCGCCCCTAAAAATTGACTTTCAAATTTTGAGAGAAACTGAAAACCTTATTATTATTATTATTTCTTCTTATTATTATTTCTTATTATTTATTATTTACTGATTATTCTGTCAAACTGTGATTGTTTCCCAGAACTTAAGACTCTCTGTGGTGAAGAAGATTGAATTCTGCATTGTTATTTTAAAAAGAGAGGGATGGAGAGAGCAGCCAATCATCAGCCGCATGTGACTTTCTGGCTCGGACTATTGTTTATATTGAGCATGTCAGTGATTTTTAAAATTCTCTCAAATCTATTATCCCTGCTTTTAAATTACACTTAAAATCCACCCTCATAAAGTGATGTTTTAAAAGTGCAACTACCTCTTCAATGTTAGGACTCAAGACTATTTGTTGCAATTGAACTCCACATAGTGATGCTGGAAGTCTTTGGTCAAGCACGCTTGATTTTGGACAACTTGGTGTCTAAATGCATGCAAAGCTACGATGATGTATCTTTTGGGTAAACAGCAACTGCCACACACCTTTGGGCTGCATTTGTTCAAATCACAGAGATCGCAGAGGACACACACATGGAAGGTCCACTTCACCCCAACACGGTTTCATTCAGACATATGAAACTTCCACTGAGCGCAGAAGGAGTGATTGACAAAAACACTAACACAGACACAAAGAAAGAAAAGCCCACGTGCAAACGGGTGAGCCGCCATCATGGGAGTGGACATGCAAGAGGATGTGTCTGCGATGCAGCTGGTGTTTGTGAACGGTTCACACGTAGCACAAAAGTGAAGACGTGTGAACCAGCCAATGCTGACTTGCCTCTGATGTGTGGCTGTACTGTACCCAACCGACCCGCTCTCACTCCCAATGCATACAAACACAGGACCGTCACGTCACACAAGTCTTCAGTGAGTCAAGTTAACGTCAACTATGCTCTTCCAAAAAACTCACAAAGTGGTTTTATTGTCGAACTCAAACTACCTGTGAAGGCAAAAGTTTATTTTGAAAAGACTACGCATCTAAAGGTCGTCTATTGACACGCCCACAACGAACTCGAAGGGTGCGTAGAAGGTTGTGGTTGGAAGCCTAGGCAGCACTGGTTGCACTATTTGATGCATTGGGTCAGTGAAAACAGTTGCACTATGTATTTTGTGAAGTTTTGACTTGAAACATTTCATCTACACCATAGAGCCTGTTACAAAGTGTGGCAGTGAAAGGTGAATGATGTTATCAAGCAGATAGCAGAAGGATACAGGGTTAGCGGGACACCATTCTCTCTACAGTGCAATTCAGGATCCTTTTCACCATTCTTTTGAAAAGCAGTTTCAGCTTTATGCAAGTGGAACACTTACTTGTTGGAGTGTCCTTGTTCACCAGAACATCTGGGTCACTACAGTGAGGATGTTGTAAAAGTCCCTCACAGACAAACTTGAGACAGTGTAAAAAAAGAGAAATAAAGAGAAACAAAAGGACTTTCAGTCGATAATGAGACTGAAATGTGCGTTTGTCTCGTCCGTGAAGAACATGTGTAAACATCTTTCAGCTGAGGACGGCGTGCCGTGCTTCTGTGTGGATGGACACCAGTCACAGGCTGTAGTTAAATCAATGTCATTCATAACACCCAATACTTTGCATCGTATAATGAATACACTTTTTGACACACAAACCATTTAATTGAAAGATAACTGTATGATAAAAGATAATCTTACTACAGAAACACAGATAGGAACACAGCTTACATTCAAGGGATCAGGATTTTATTGGTTAAGTTGGACTATAGCCATGTGCACAGCACATACTGTGGGACATTCATTGAGGCCTGCATAAAACTACAGGACAACTGATAAAAACAGTTCATACAAAATTGTCAGAAGACCACAGGACTCAGAATCATAGATAGTACAGTATCATATCACCACCTCTCCAAAGAAAGTCCTTCCCGCAGGCAGCAGAGTCAGAGAGAGATCAACAGTTTACAGTTCACTCAGGTCTGTAACTACAGGAGAACTGATTCTGTCCTGAAGGGAGCGTGTTACAGACGCACTCCCTGACACACGATCTCACTGCAAAATGGTCAGATCACGTAAATTATATCTACATATAAAAACACATTTCCTCTCTACATCCAGCCATTCATAGTATTTGTTTCTCATATTTTTCCTCCATCTTTTGTTGTGCTTTCAGCAACAAAAAACCTCACATTTAGGAACGGTGTTCCTGCTGCTCTGGATAATCCTCACAACATCCTGTTAGTGTTCATTGGCACTATTTCTTCAGTAGAAAGTAGTTCCAGTCAAACCATGTTGTTCTGTGGGTTATCCATAGTGACAGGGACACTGCCTTTAGTGTTTGAAGGACGAGGTCTCAAACCCAAAACCGTCTGCACGACTAGATACCAAGAGGGTGCTGAGAGAATTATCCCTTCAACAGCGACTTGGGAGGATACTCGGGAATATTGGGATGATGTTGGGCAGGATAATGAAATCAAGGAGTGCTTCTTGTGATCAGTGTACAGCAGCCTTTCTGTAAGAGTCCACATGGTCAGACACTCTCAACCTGCATGTGGACGTGAACCATTTGGCACCAGCCACAGACTGCGGACTCTAACAACTGCATTGGTCTTGCTTGGACTGTAGCTGAAGAACCAAATGAGCAGCCGGAGTAGAGGACTGGCCCTGGGTCAGTGACAGAGGGCAGAAAGGTATTCTGCTGTAAACACAATGCCCACCATGCAAAGCAGGGACACAGGAGAACACCGAGCACAGCTGTGAGCAGACACACAGTATACCTGCACGCATCACTGCTGGAGATTGAACCAGAGCCGCTGTAACAGGAGAGCACACAGTGACTTGTGCACTGATTCTGACAATTTGACACATCTCACAATATCTCAGAGTATTGCGCCTGCTTGGCTTGGCTCAGTCTCCACACCATGCTGCTTTGCAGGAATCACAGCCCAAAGCACTACAGCGACACTTTGCATGATATTTGCTTGAGCATATTTGCAACTTAATAGCTAGCGTGTGCGCTCAGTGTGGCAGGCCTCTGCTGTAATGCATCATGAAGGCACTCTCACTCAACAGAGCAACAAGTACGATTCCAACAGGAGTTGGACTGCTGACAAGAGATGCTCTCTTCTGTGGAATGTGGAAGCTGAGATCTCAGATTAAAGACTGAATAAGAAAACAAGCGCATAGTAAAGAATAAAAAACAGAAAATAGCTCAAATGTCACCAGTTCATCTTTTGACATGTGTTGTTGATGATTGGTGGATTTATTCATCAGTTGCACCAACGCGAGCACATCAAACGCACCTCTCCAGAAAATATAGGGTTACTGGCCCCAGCATATAGTACAGTCCAACAGCTGTCTGTAAATAGTTGTCCCATGATTATCCTTTCTAAAAGTAAATTGCAGGATAAAGATAGCCGGAACGTGACAAGGTGCAACTAGGACAACATGGCCACCAGAGCCAGGCTGCAGTCCAGTGCAGAGAGTCACAGGGAGACAGACGCAGACCAATACAGAGAGGAGAGTCCGGGAGATATGGCAAGTCCACTGAGCGAGTGCATGAGGCGACCCATGCTGCAGGAAGCTACAGCAAAGCTTGAAACGGGCTGTTGGTTTCGTAACACAGGGCGAGCAAGAGGGAATTGGAAACTGGTTGTACCGGAACTGTGCCAAACTTTGTGTCCTCAACAAATTGAGCTTGTTTTGTCCTGAATATCTTTCTGTTTATTACTGCACAAGGAAACGACTGGAGGGGAAATGCACTGATGTATAGCCTGAGAAATGCCTTTACAAATTGACGGAAGACTGTGTTTGAAGATGCGAAGATCATTAAAGAAATAATTCGACAATTTGAGAAATATGTTTATTTGCTTTCTGGCTTTTTTCTTGCTGTTATAAAATGACAGCGACAAAAGTTAAAGAGTGTATTGGGCTGAGTTAGGAGTGTTTCATTGCTTATGAAATGAACTTTTCCTTTGTTGGAGAAAGACATATATACAAGATATATCTTCTTTCAAAGAACTAAAATACACAGCATCTTTTGAAGTGAATGCAAAGATGATGAAGGGAATGACATGATCGAGGGGGGACAACATTTGGCACACCACCGGCAGCATGGTCAACATGTGTTCAACGGGCACAAAGCCCCCGGTCCCGAGCGACACTGCTCCCGCTTCATACCAGCAGCAGACTCACTCCTTCCAGTCCAGCAGCTACTGACAAGCAGACGCAAGCAGACGCAAGCAGACGCAAGCAGACGCAAGCAGACGCAAGCAGACGCAAGCAGACGCAAGCAGACGCAAGCAGACGCAAGCAGACGCAAGCAGACGCAAAGAATAAGCCGCTCTACAGTCTGGCTGCACTTCAGCACTTTGACCTTCAAACGCCCAGATTCCACACTTATAGAACGTCAGCGAGGAAGCCGCTCGCTATCTGCAGTCTTATAGGTCTGACTGAGATTGACAGCAGAAAAGTTCAAAGGTCACCCCACCCCTGGCAGGTCTATAAACAGTCCAGTGGAGGTTGTGGGGGTTCTTGGTCTCCCTTGTCCTCCTCCTCTATTCCCCCCCGCAGTAAGATGATACTGTTTCAATTAGGCTCCAGTGCCACACAAAGAGCTGCAGCATTTGGCAATCAGTGTCACTTCTGACACATGTTTGAGGCTGATAAAGGTCCTGTTTTGATGAGAATAATATGTTAAATAAAAACATTGTACAGCCATAAACATGCACTGTTGCATGTTTTCCAATCAGTGCAAAGTAAAAAAGCAACATCGGTAGACAGGAATCCATTGAGTAGCAGCAAAAATCGGATAAATTAGAAAATGAAAACGCGTTTAGCCTCTTTGCCCCCCCCCCCCCCCCAACATTGAAAAGACAAAACCACTCTTTAAAAAAATTGTTAAACATAAATTTTAAAAATGAATATATACACAGCTAAAGAAATATGATCCACTTGCATCAGTGAAAGTGCATCATGGTCTGGAATCCCCCCCGGCTCCATATTGAGGTGAAGTCTATTTATGAAGCCACTAGATTCTTGGCAAGAAATGTGTCACCGTCATGGCGGGGGACACTCGGTTTCCTCTTTTTGTTTTGCCATTCTTACTCAGGCCGATGTACATCCGCGGGTACGCCACGGACTCGTAGGCGTTGTAGTTGTTGGCGAGGAGCTTCTCTTTGAACGTGCACTCGTTGTTGTAGTGTAACTGAAAGAGAGAAGAGGGAGATGTCCACGCCAATCATTTCAAAATGCTGATTGTTTAAAGGCAGAGACAAAACAAAGATTCTGGGACATTAGTACGTGTGTGTGTGTGTGTGTGTGTGTCGGGGGGGGGGGGGGGGGTCAAGTCTGTATTTGTGATTACTATCAAACTATTGCTTTATTTCTGACCACAAAACTATTGTACAAAAAATGATGAATGATGAATGATGTGAATGAGCAGGACTCAGGACACCGTGCTCTGATGCACTGTTCTCTCTCAGCAAGTGGAAGACTGATGAGGCTGTTTCAAATTGAATGAAGTTATTAACTTATTTGAGTGTTGCTTCATCAGTATATGCTGTTGTATTCTTTAAAGGTGCAACATATAATACCGAGCCACCTACTCCAGAGCAGCAGGGGCAGCGTTCCACCTCTACTGTTGTGTCCATACAATCTAAATCCACAGCCATTAAAGAAGCTAACGACTAAGTGACTGCAGGGCAGGAATACGTCACATTCTGAGAGCTTGTTTATTGGCTTCATTTAGCGGATTGATTCAAAACGAGGAGCCACAACTGCTGGTGGAGCGCCGGGTCTAACCGGTGTCCTACGGCAGCTGATTGGTTGGGCAGTCGGAGCATCTGACCCCCAGTGCTGGGCTTTCAGTTTCAGTCTGAGCTACCTGCTCGCTGAAGCCCGTGTTACGGTGCCACTGTATGCTGTACTCTCGGCGAAGCAGCCACCTGGTGGTGGGAGGATGAGGCGAGGGCGGAGCTTGTTTTCTTGTTTCTGCCGCTTTGGATTTTAACCAATAAACTAACTGTCAAAATGTACACGGACCCTGAATGTATTATTGAAGCTTCTTCATCCTCACATGTTGGACTGAGACTGGACGCTGCAGTGACCAGCTGTTGCATCTTGAGCTAGCTGGGGCTAGCTGGTTAGCATTCCAGTAGATATCTCATAGATGTCTCTGCCATAACGTCAGCACTGCAACCTCTTCACATCCTGTTGATAATGGTACTTCATTCAATGAATGTTTGAAACTACAATTCTTGATAGATCTTACACATTGCACCTTTACAAGAAGCAGGAAGTGCTGTTTGTCCACACATTGGTCAGAAGTGGATTGAGTCGCATCAGGTCCGTCACTTGAGCAGTACGTTTGGGAAGGCAAGTCTTCTAGCTTAGCTAGCATCATCTAGCAGGATTCAAACCAGTGATTCAATGATTGACTTCATTGTGCTGCACCATTAACACTTCATAACTGCCGTAGCTTCATCCCAGCAGCATAACAAGCTGTTCCATCATTGCTCCGTCCACTGCGGAACAACCATCCCTTAAGTTAAACGCGAGTCCTTCTGAATGAATGCATGCATGCATAAAGCAACGTGTTTCAGAGTTAGTCGGAGTTGGTTAATATTTAGTCTTTGATTTTGACGTTATTGGCATATTAATTTTCATAATTTGAGATATATTGTGTTATTTTGGTAAAAATCTTCTTAATTTAGATGATTAATAAACAGCATTTGATTAAGTTTCAATCTAAACAGGCCATACAACTTTTGTCCATTTTATGCTAAGCAACAGTTGTGTATAGATATTTAACTTCTCTCCATGTATTAATTCAGGGATGTGCAAATGAACATCTAGTTATTACTCTGTTATAACATAACTCGGATGAAGAAGAAGTGGTGCAACCTGCTCCTGAACTCCACCTTGATTTGACTCATTTTCCTGTCAGTCGTTTTAGTTTCAGTGTTTGAAAGCTAACGCTGCTCACAATGACACCAAGGGAAGAAAGAAAGTGGTGGAAACTCTGGAGAGACGAAATGATTTGATTTGCACATTCCGGTACTTTCAGACTTAATGACAGCAAACAAATGAACAAGGCGCAGTCGTTCACAGTGTTGGTACTCACAGATCCGTACAGCTTTCCTCGCCGGTTCATGGCCACAAAGAGTCTGCTGCCAGCGCCCAGCAGAGTCACCACTCCTCTCTCCACTGGAGAGATCTGCAGAAGACCTTCAGGGAAAACAAATCACACACTGAAACACACTGCTTTGATGGAGAGAACCCACACTGAGACACTGAACTCACTGAGAGCGTCACATGATGAGCTGGACAGTCAGGAGCTCATCAGACAGCAAAAGAAATCTGTTTCTAGCTGAGATTCAAGCTGTAAATACTGATGAGCACGTACATTCAAGAGGAGCAGTGTGCTCTTTGATGCTCAACAACACAAGTAGATTCATTTTGGTTTCACCCTGATTGAGTTTGGCGAGGTGTGGCACTGTGCACCTGATCACATTGTGGATTTGTTTGTATCAGTAAAAGTGAAAAAGTCGAGCCGGTGCACGGTGTCACTGTGATGAACTCTTAATTTGCTTACTAAGGTATTCATCCATAGCCCTGAACTTTATTAAATATCTCTAAATATTTCATATAAAATAGGACTTTCATATACTCCAGACGGTTTGGTTGCTAACATGTCACAACTGACCATATAACAACATCTTGTCAATCATCAGTCATCATTGTATTCTTTTGTAAGTCTCCGGAGGTAAATCGTGTGAATGCAGAGATATGGAAGGCCTGCCTTGCTGCCTTGCTGCCTTCTGTGTGTCTCCTTTGTTCCTGCCAACATGTTCAAATGCTTTACAGTTGCTTGAATTCCTCGCAGAGGTTTTCTGTAATGTATCTCCCTGAATCTTTGTGCCTTGTCTCAAAATAGTACAGAGGCAGCACAAAAAAGCAACATGCTTGAATTCCCCAGCATGCTTTAGCTTCCCAGCCTGTCAGTTCCGCAGGTCGCCGTTGCGTTGCTCCGGGACCGTCTTCCACACACACGGGACGACAGGGATGACATTTGATTCTTTTCTTTTGTTATTCTACGCGTCTGCACATGTGAGGCAGTGCATGCCTTTGTCTTGGACTGCTGGGCTTAATCTGTCTGAACAGATGGCTCGATGAACTGTGTCCTAACTTTAGGTGCTGGCTGGCCGCGGGTCTGGATCACAGCGAGCTCTCAGCGGGCGGAAGGAGTCCAGATGTTGGCACGAACGCATGGATCAATCCGTTGATCTGTAAAGTGTTCACTGACAACACCAGCAGAATCTCATGCAACATCGGCCAGTGTTGACTGGAGTGAAACGTAAAGGTTTGGATCAGCATGAGCTGAAAACACGCTCAAAAGAATCTTGTTTCGTCATTTAGTTGATTTCCTTAAAGCTAAAACAGATGAGATGAGCTTTAACGGTAAATGAGTGATTGTGTTGTCCTACACTGTGAGAAACTGACTGAGAATAAACGGGTCAAAAGGGAGGAAATGCACAATCAGTTGCATACAGTCGATCTAATGAATACATATTGATGCAACTTACTGTCACCGTTTTCATTGTGTACTCCCGCGATTCTACCGTCCGGTAACACCTGAATATGAAAGCCGATCCCCACGTTGCAATAGAGGCGCCGCAACCTTTTAATGCCCAGGAGATAGTCGCTGTCCCGGTTGGTCTCCTCCCGCTTCTCCCCTGGGATCCGCGCCAGAGACCGGGAGTAGAGGGCCTCCCAGCGCTCCGCTGTGCCGTTCAAGCCGAGGGCGCATCCCGCCAGTCCGGTCACCAGGCCCAGTACCAGGACAGTCCGCAGGGCCACCAGAGAGCCCATCCCGGGTCTGGCTCTGAAAGCAGCCTCCCGGCGTTTGCCTTCCCAATGAAGCGAGAAGAAGCAGAAGAAGCAGCGACGCGGCAGAGAGGAGCGTGTGGATGTTGCGCTCATTCCCAGACCGACAGGCGCACTGGCTTTAGCGCCGGAGCGACATTGATCTCGACGCTGTGCAGCCATGCCTCTATATTTATACCTACAGACACATTACATCACAGCTCCGCACCGACAAGAAACCTACAAACTAGCCTCACAAACACTGCTGAGGCTTTATTGAAATCAAATAACAGTTTGTAGAAAATACATGAATAAAGGCGTTATTATGATAAAGCCAACTTCTTTGTGTCAGGCTTTCATTATCAGCAGCAGAATATCATCATTTATGTATAGAGGATGTAAAATAGGAAACAGTCAAGTTAACAGAGCGTGGTCTCGAGACAGGAGACAGTTCTATAGATGAACAATAACAGAACAAACAGGTCCGATTCAAGCCGATGAAAACACGCCAACTTCAGACTGAAGGGACACCATGTCCTGCCCTGAGAGACAACAACGACTAAATAGAGAGTTTGCAGAGTGATAGTCATTGTTGGACAACATTACACGCTTCTGACGTTACAACTCAATCACTTGTCAAGTTCTTCAACTGTAATATGTGGCAATAGAGCGTGTGTCCGTTTTTGTAATAAAATAATAATAAAAAACTTGTATGACGAGATTATATACATTTTTTGAATTGTATTCTGCTGTGTGTGTCCTGTTGTTGCTGTTTCTGTCTCTCTGCAGGACTCTCTTCTCTTCTCTTCTGTTGATGACAAATTTGGTGCACTATTGTATTAAAGACAGCAATACTCACGTCATTCTCTGAAGTTTTAGATTTTTGTTCAATTTCTTTTTGTTTTAATAATATTAACAAACTGTTGTCATGGCAGCATGTCTTTGCTGCGTCATCCTTCAGTCGTTCAGATGCACTGGTGCATTGCTTTTGATGTCCATTGAAATAAAGCAAAGTCAATGGCATTCCCTCCTTTATTTCACCATTGGCTGACGAGGCCAACTGTGGACTACTGGACCTCTTGGACAACTTATTGACCACTGAAGCTCCAGCAAAACATATTTCTGACCTCCAGGACAACGTCTTTGCCACTGGAAGCAGAGATACTAATGTGCCACGAGATGCCCTGGACCACCTCATGGGCTGATGGACTGCTAGACTATCAGGAAACTCCAGTATAGCAGTGAGAGTACTGGATCACCTCACATGCTGGAAACAAGTTGACTGGCATAGCATCACACCTTCAGGGAACCTGATGGATAGTAAGACTTCTGCACCACCAATATGCTGGAAGGCTGAACAGATGGACATCACGGATATTACGAGCGTTGGGACACTGGTCCTCTGGAGTCTGAGCTGGCTCGTTCAGAGTGTTCCTGGAATTAAAGTCCTGAAGACATCTGTGAGCCGAGTATAGCGACAGCTTCTGTGCTGTAGCTGTCCATGGTTCTGTAATCTCCGACTATCACTCTTAATTAAAACGATGTTGAGATGTGTCCCTCCTTCGTAAGTCACTGTATGTGCAGCTTTATTTGTTGTGTATGTTGTACTGAAGTCATTGTGGTTTTGGGTTGCATGTAGGGGAAGAGGTTTTAGATTTCACTGGGTGACAGCTGACATTCAGATCCTAAAATGTCTCAACATTCAACACGAGCATTCATTCTCCGACTTGTTTATTCAACACTTCCAAAGCGATGCACTGCATCTTCTTGTAATTCATGAATACAGGAAAATAAGCATGCTTTTTAAATTGACTTTTGATCAAAAAGCATTGTCACTGATTCTAACTAACACTCCCCGTCTACTCTGCTTTTCTTTGCCCCAAGAATTGATTTTAACCAAAGATCAACATTAAAAGTTTGAAGAGCCACAGATAAAAGTCATTTTCCAACATTGAAAATATGGTGTACATAACATGCAGTGAGTTGATGTTCCCAATGTTGTGGACATCAAAACCTAATTCTTTCACTATCAGGGCAGAGTTATTCCGTTCCCTTATTCCTTGTATCCACGCTGCAGTAATAATCAGCTACTGAAAGTCAAGACGTCTCACCATTGTATCACACACTGCACATGGATCTGTTGGGCTATCAACCTGTTAATGGATCACATGTCTCTGAATGGTGTGAAACGCTGTCCTACCCGACACTGAATGTGTGTATCAGTGTCATGTTGTGTATCCAAACAGAGGTGGAGCGATATTTCCTCTGATATTGTTGGCACAGTTCAGCTGGACAGCTGAACTGAACTGCTGCTGGACTGGAGGCACGACGTGCCATACAGTCTATTGAAGGTCTTCTGCAGACACATGTCTTATTTAGGTTTGTATGTCATTTTTAAAAGTAATACTTTTAAGTGGCTTTTCTTTCTAAATATTCAGATTATGGCAAAATAGTTTATAACTGTGTAAAACTGTTATTCATTTCAACTTAGGTTTTGGTTTAAAGGCAATTGGGCTGAGCTTTTGAAAACCTTTTCATTCTGTGAAAGCAGTAACATTTTGATGATTGTTGAAACATCACTTTGGTCATGAAGAACACCATTTGATGTACTTTGCTTTTTTGACTGAACTATTTGGAGATGTTCTGAGTCCACTGGCTGTGGGCTGCCTGCAGAGGGCATTGAGCAGTTCTGCCAAACTCCGACTGATCCAACGAGATGCACAAACCACTGCTGTCTGGAGGAGAGACACCCATCTGCCTCTAGGGGTCACTATTTACATGTGCACACCCAGTTACAGTCAGCCGCTATGAGCTCAGGGACCATGTTCATGTCAGTCCCAATAATAACTACACAGCGCACAGTTCTTTCATTTAGTTATTATTAGGAGAGAGTGAGGTAAAAAGTCCCATTCTGACACATTGGCAACATTCAGTATCAGCAGGGACCGAGTGCAGCTTCTGTCTGGGACCCATTGGTTTATTCCATACGCATGTAACATGATGATGAGAGCATAAAACACCCTTCAGTCATGTGTGTGGAAGGCGTGTGCACTAAAGAAAAGTCAGTGAAGAAAGTTGTGATGAGGCGCTCTTTTCAAAAGGTTTAAATAACAACTTTATTAATAGTTTATAGATAGTATTTTAGATCAGTTATACGTCTTTAACAACAAGCTATTTTAAGGCTCAAATGAAAAGGGTAAACACGCAGTTATGAATTGGTAATAAATGAATAAATGCTGACTAAGTTGTTAATGAATAGATTTTGGTCCAGATCCTCTGTAGGAGGTAAGTGTTCACACAGTCCAGTCCGACTGAAGGATCTGGTTGAATGGACTGGTTTATAACTAATAAAGCACTTGTAAATTATGATTTAATTGTTTTAAGGCATGCCATTGGTTACAACTAAGAAACCTGTATGAAGGTTCTGAGATAGCTTTTTATATCAACACTGATTTTATGTGTCCCATTTACTGAAGTTGTGGCAAACGGGATCTTCAACGTTTCACTTTCTGAATGATGGGCGTAGAATTATTGAGGAAATATGTAATTAACATCAGAACGCTCTCCAAGGAATCCCTGTACCGCGTCAGCACCGCGGATATTGATGCTGTTTTTATTGATACATCTTCGTAAGGCAGATCCTTGAGCGGGATGTGATGGATAAAAAGATTCAGAAGATAAATGTTGGTAAATGAAACAGACAGGCCACCAGAGGCCCTCACCTCTCTGAAGTCCCGCATTCCTGTTGAGTAATATTAGAGTTTGGCATTCATAACAAGCCATAGCAAGCGGTTACACTTTGTATGACACCGTTTCTGCTTTCAGCAGGGCCTGTCTTGTTTGTCGACTCTGTGACTTTTGGTCGGTGTTTCAAAAAAAAAATCCCAAAAGTCTCAGGCGACATCGCTTCCCAGGCCCCCCTTGGGAGGAGCTATTGTCCGGGCCAGGAAGCCTCCCCGGCCCGCAGGTATAGAATAACAAGGCTTTATATGCAGCTACCTATAGATGGGAGCAGGGCACGGCAAAACCTGAACATACTAAATAGTCCCAATGTTGCTTGTGACGAATTCTGCATGGATGGCTGTCTTTGTAGTTTCTGCTCAGCCGTGTTGCAGCAACAGGTGCAGCACTTAACAAATGAGCTGTAGCAGGGCGAGAGGGAGCGAGGGCGGGGTGCACACCCCTAAGTTGTAATAAACCGAGCTAACAGCCACACCTGTCCAACTGCTCTCCACAGGAGAAACACGGCAGCAGGCCGTTCTCTACGGGAGTACATGGTGTCACAAGTCATCATTTACTCTTTCAGTACCAAAAGCTACAAGTAACCATGAGATAATCCTCAGCTTTGACATTTTACAATGTATTGACAGTATCGAGGATTCTATTTTACAAATGCACTGAAACTAAACCTAAATCTGTTATTATCATTTGGAGTGAATGCGTAAAAAACCTTTATGTGATGGAGGAAAAGCAGAGAATTGGTTCTGGGTTAAAGTCCAGCTGATGTGTGTGTCGGACGGTGCTGCCTTCAGAGAGCTGCGGCCGGAAAACAGAAGGAAAGAAAAGCTGAAAGTGAGACTTCATCAGCTCAAGTACAACCTCGGTTTACCTTGAAAGAATGAAACAGATATCTGATTTTAGAAATTGCTTCACCTCGGGAAAGTAATGTTTCTTGAATGCTGGTGTTTTTAGGTTTGGTTGCTTAGTTTGGGGCGCATGATGTCCGAGCATTGTTTTCAGTATTTCACTCTGCATCGTGCATCCGCCGCTGATGGAAACTGCATTTATCTCTCGAATAAATCCTCTTTTTAAACAGAGTAAATCACTCCATTCTAAGTGTGAGAAGACAAACTTTGGGAACTTGTTGGAACAGATCAGCCAGTTGTTTCCACGGGTCAGAACCATCGTGTTTTATGTTGGAACCAGGCGGTGAGTGAAAACTATGACACAAA
Source organism: Melanostigma gelatinosum (assembly GCF_949748355.1). Taxonomy (NCBI): domain Eukaryota; kingdom Metazoa; phylum Chordata; class Actinopteri; order Perciformes; family Zoarcidae; genus Melanostigma; species Melanostigma gelatinosum. The sequence continues at coordinate 4,171,040 of NC_136635.1, read as the reverse complement.
CAGCAACATTGGGAAAATGCAGAAATAGAATTATCAATAATTTACAACACAGGCACCAAATAAATATTCATCTCATGAGTAAAAATATACAAAGTACATCTTTCAGTTTACAGACAGCAGACTATCACATTGTAACACACATCTCACACGACTTTCCCTTTCAACCTTAATGTGAATCTGACAAAAAGTGCTTTGCTGATTAAAGTCCTCTCTTTAATATTCGTCTCATTTGTTAGCACTTCAAATTAGCAAAAATATTGTATAATATCCTGTTTGTGAAATGGAGAGCTGAAGTGGCTGTACATGCAGAGTGCATACAGCAGAAGCTCTTTGAAAGGCCTTTTGCTTCGTGTCAAATTGATGGTAAAAGTATTTCTTGTACAAAAGTAGAACTTCTTAAAAAGTAAGATGGAAGTTTTCAACTATATTAATACATTTGTTCACATGACAATAGCATTTTAAAGAAATCAGACTGTGTCAGTAATAGAAGGTTATACAGCTGTGTGTGTGTGTGTGTGTGTGTGTGTGTGTCACAGTCTCCTGAATGTCTTCCATCTGATAGGCCTATGTGCCCCAACACTGTGTCTTTCCTTCTCCTTTGGATTTATTTTCTCTGCATCAACAACATAAACGTCTGCTAATCCAGTCGGCAGAATCCAAGCCATCTCCCCACATCCTCCACTGCATCAAGCTACAGTCTGCGCCCAGATGAGGGGCTCCATGGTTGGATGAGTCAAAGGGCAACAGGGTCATCTCCCGCCATAACAATCTGCTCAGTCATCTGGCCGTCGGCCCCGGCCTTTCCTGGCACGATGTCGGCGTCTGCGGCGGTCACGGCGGCTGCCATGCTGATGCGCGTGTTGGTGTGCGCTCCGACTGTCTCTCAGCCGCCTCACCATCTCATGGTCCTTGTTGCCCAGCACTCGAGGCAGGAAAAGTGACGCTTTGTCCGTGCTTCGGGTTTTGAAGCCTCGCCGCGGCCGGCCTTTGCCGTTGATGGAGACGTACCACTGGCGCTTGGCGCTGGCGCGCCGCTTGCTGCTGCTGCCCGGCGGCAGCGGCTGCTCGGTGGAGTGGTGGCGTGACGCGTAGGTGTTGTACCCCAACTCATGGATCCGCTCCACAAACTCACAGTCTTTGTTGAACACTTCCTGGTGAGACAAGAAAGGAGAAACCAGTGAGCCACATCTGTCATGAAGCTTATCGTGTGGTTTTGCTTCTCAAAGACACTGAGAGGGTTTCCATTCCGCTCAGCTCCGACAACACCCTCTGCCACTGTCAGCCATAAAACAACACAATTTAGGCTACTCCAGATAAACGTGTCATGTTACAGCAGATAAACGTGAGAGCCAAATCTTTCCGCCCCGTCATATGTGAGGCCTGTAAGCTGCTGCCTCTGCCCGTGTCAGCAGCAGCTGTACGTGGTGTGGAGAAGGTGTCGCAGTAGAATATGAGATATCATCTGTACCCACCGAGGCATACAGCCGACCTTTATCATTCATGGCCAGATATCTGCTGGTGAAAAGCCCTTTTATGGCCACAACGCCCACATCCACTGCTGTAATTTCCATAATGCCTGCAATACAGAGAAACATACGACAAACAAATACAAATAATAAACATAAAACAGGTATATAACATAACCTATAGCTGTAGGGGACGTTTAATAGAAGATGCATCATGATTCTTTTCAACATCATTCGGTTTATTGACCAGCCCACCAATGGAAATCAAGAAGAAAACATGACAAACTAATTCATGCTAAAACAAACAAACAAACTTTGGTCACACTTCCAATAAAGGAATTAATATCCGGTTGTGTTTGACACGTCGTCCCGCCCATTCAGTATGTTTATTGGCTTTTTCAATCAGTGCTTGATGAGTCAATGGCCTATTGTGCGCTGGTGAAAGGCTCTAATGGTCGCTGATTCGATAAATGCATCCGTTAGGACAGCGCGTCTGTCCCGCCTGGATGTTGATACTTTTACTGGAGCTTAACCTGCATGTCGGCAGCTTTGCAATGACATGATTTCACACACACACGCACACAAACACGCGCGCACACACACACACACACACACACACACACGTCAGCAGCTACCACGGACGCGCTTCACTGAGTGACTGACAGTGAAACTGAGAGATCCTGATACATTACATGACATTACATTTGATCCTGATACATTCATCATATCAGAATATATAAAGAAATGAATAACACCACATGCAGTATGAATGGGCACATGTTCGTACATTTTAAGCATAGGCTGTATTTCATTTACCCTAAAAGTGCATCTGAATGTGTTTTATTTCATTCCACAAATCTGCATCTAGAACCTTCATCAACCTTCATTAAACAACTTGAAATTCAGATGAGCGCTGATAGAAAGAAATGGATCACATTGTGTCACATGATAGCCTATATCTTATACTTTTCTGTGGTCATTTAGTCAGTGTTGGTGCAGTTGTCTGTGCGTAAAACCGCGTGAATACTCACTAAACGGGTTGTTTTCCTCCAGGGATCCATCTATTTTCCCGTTAGGATGGATTTGTAAATGATATTTAGTAGCGCAGTAGAGTTTCCTGCGTCTTGGCGCTCCTCCGAGGTGTTCATACACTCCTCCGCGGCCCCCGGCGTCCCTCCGCTGCCGGGGGTCGCAAGCCTGGCCCGGGGCGCAGCGGGCCAGGGCACAAACGGGATCCAACAGGCTCAGCAACACCAGCAGAGGTATCATCAGCATTGTGGCATGGCCGTGGAGCGACGATTGTATCGAAAAAATGGAGAACCCCTGCCCGGTTCTCGGGGTCCCATTAAAGTGTCGGGGCCCCAATGCTCGAGAGCTCCAGCCTTGCGCACATCCGAGCCCGAGAGATACCGCTGACTGCACTGCCGCCCTCGAGTGGGATCCGCTCCTCGCCTCTGCTGCTGCTGGAAATCCCTCCTGCGGATCTGACTGGGAGCCTCTGCTCACACTGAGCGCAGAAATAAAAGAAGCTTGTGGCGACAATAGGCTGAACTCCGACCAATTGATACAAAGGAAAGGGGGAGG
>NC_136635.1:3987990-4162990 GCF_949748355.1 Melanostigma gelatinosum | reverse complement strand
CCACTTGACAAATGAATCCAAACCCAGCCACATGAAGTGCTCTGAGACAAAGCATACATTTTAACTTTCCCCCTCTTCCTCCTCCAGCCATGAATGAAAGCAAGAATTTCAGGGCTCCTTTTTTTAATTGACCTCCCCCAAAATCCCACGAGCACCCCAACAAACCCTCTTGGCACAAAAGGGTTTCTTTTCTGCAATAACACAAAGGTCATTAGCCAGGTCCTTTTCTTGCCCCCCCCCCTTTTAGTGGAGGAAAAAGGAGGTACCAGTAATCCAGAGCAAATCAAAATGACCTTTGAACCCTTTCTGCTGTACTTTTTCTCATGGACAGAATTCTTTGGTGAGGCGGTGATCAGAGGGCTGAACCCAGCCGCTGCCTCTCGTCTCCTGACAAATCGCTGCTGAGCCTCTTTTGTCCCCATGACTTTGATCTCAGGCGCTTCAGAAAGAGCTCTCGTACAGTTCCAGCACACAGCAAACAAATTGGCAACTATTTTATTCTGCCTCCCTCTTTTATTCTGCTCAACCCAGTTGAGACTGAACACTGGTATGTTGGTTGGGTTAATGGTGTTTCCAAAGCTTCCCAATACTGAGAGTCACACTTCAAAATAATTAAATTGGTCAATATCATTAAAAAAAGAATTGTCATCTCTCGTGATGAATAGAAGATAACAAAGGAAACAGCACAGAGAAAGAATCACACAGGTGTAGAAAGAAAATGGACTATTGTGCTTGCACTACTTTGCTAATTGTGGATCTGAGTATCATATTGATTTATGTATAATCCCTGCTTCTATACAAACAGAAGGCCAAGTATTTAAGGATTACAGATTTCTGAATTTTTTATTTCATCATATTCTTTAAGTTATTACTATTATTTTTCATAATAAATAGTTCTCATCATTTTATGTTATGAGTCAAACATATTCTTCTAATTATATAGCCTACCTCATTTAGTGCCAGAAAAAAAAAAAAAAAAAAAAGAAAAAAAAGAATATATATATATATATATATATATATATATGTAAAATATATATATATTCAATAAGTCTAGTATTAACAACGTCTCTGTGTAGTCAACAACTGTCAAATCAAATAAAGAAAGTACACATCAATTGTTATTATTATTATTATTATTATTCACAGTTTTCAAATTTAACTGGATGGATGATAAATAATACATAGAAATACAAAAATAAATGTTCTTCTCATTTCAAGTAAAATGTCTGTATTAAAGAATAACTGACAGAAAGCTTTTGAAAAATGTGCATCTTAAAATAAAGTACTTCATTTTAGAAACATTTATTTCACTGAATTGTCCTGCAGCTTTAAATGCAGTTCATTCAGGTGTGAAGTGATGTCAATAAAAAAGTCACAATATTATATTTTTCTCATCCTGCAATAAGATAAATGTGTGTTCATGATCTTTATCTGTGGTTATTAACCCTCTTGTTTCAGCTCTATTCTCTGTAACATCATTGTTGGTCAGTGAATTCATGTGTTAGGATTTTGATCATTTTGGGCTCTTAGGTTTATTTTCTGTCTTCATTTAGATGTGAGTGGGTACGTTTGCTGTAAAGACTTGTGCTTTGTGTCGTAGTGTCGCTTCACATTTACCGCTTTTAATAATCGTCACGGTCTCTGAACATGTCAGACACACTGGTTATAAACTGCCCGTTGGAAGAATGAACCTATAAGAGTCTGTCCATTAATGGTTAAAGACTCTGGTCTCTCTGGTCTCTCTGAACACGTTTCTCTCTTTGGAGATGGTCATGTGAAATAACTTCTCTGACTCACGTAATAATATTCCTGCTCCTCGTTCTCTTTCCTCTTCTCCCCCCGTGTGTCACGGTGTGCGTACATCTCACTCGAGTCAGGAAACTTGTTAGAATGCCCATATTTTATTGGCTGAGCTGCATCACGTGATGTGATTTACACCGCATTGGTCGGTGTGTTTCCTGCACCGCTGAACAAGTGCCGTAAAGGCTGGAAAAGCTGCGCCGGTTAAAATAGAAGCGCTCCGTCAAAATAAAATCGGTTTTAGGTCCTGGGTCCCGATACAACGGCGTCTGGGTCCGTGTCCAGACCGCGGCCCACCTATTGGTGACCCCTGCCCTATGGTATTGGTTTCTTCCAAAAGCAGGATGAAATGGGTTGGTAACAGCAGGTACCCACATACACAAGGCTGGAGATGTTGGCTACAGCTTAGCGATGCGTTGCTGAGAAGTAGAGCATCAATGCCTTTTTCAATGTTTGAAAATAGTTATAAAAGCAGAAGATAGGATGTGTTGTTTTAACCACAGCCACAATCTTTACCCAACCCTAACCAAGAGGTCAAGACTTGAACCCCAGGCTTCACCCCGGCCATCTCCCTATCACCAGCTATATGAGTGTCACACTCTGTGGGTTGGACTAGATGTTGCAGGTGAATGTCGACCTGGCAGCGATCACATCTCCTTCAACACTTACTTGACAAAGCAAATAGAGAGTTGGACATTTTGTTACTGATAGGGTTGCACATACAGTAGTATACAGGCTCATAACCTTTGACACAGTGTGGACAGTGCTGAAGCCTCCAGTTCCAGTCTTGTGTCGCAGCGCAGTCCCAACAAGAGACTCAACAATAGTTACCATGGCTTAAGTTGTTGTCTTCATAGCTGTTGTCTTCATAGCTTTAGCCAATGGAGCGCACATTGCCTATGACAAAGATACGCTCATCAGCATGAGCGCAGGGACTGGATTAAGTGCAGCAGACCTTGAGACAATCAGTGCAGACGGCATCTTCCGACCACCCAGCCAGACCAGCCGGACCAGGAGGGGGGTGTGATCGCCCCCGGGAAGAGAGGGAGGATCGCCGGGATAAGAACTAGGCTGGCCCAGCTTGGACCTACTTCTTTCCCACTACCCAGGCTGCTCCTGGCTGACGTCCGGTCACATACAAGTTGAATGGATGGAATAGGACTCGGGATGGCCCAACAACGGGCGATTGGAGACTTGCTGGCTCCATTGTGGCATCGCGAATCGGAGTGTTCAAACAGAGTGCAGGAGGTGGATGCTTGGTACTCCAACATAGTCAAAGTAGATTGAGAATCTTCCCCGAATGTCTAGTTTTTAATGTTGAGATGCTGACGGTCTAAATAAATGTTCTTGTTGCTGCTGTCTACATCCATCCTGATGCAAATTAAGAAAATGCACGACAGGAATGCACTACTTAGTGCCCGAGCATGAAGGTGTAAGGGGCCTAAGGGACCGTTGAGGGGCTTGAGATGTTCAAAAAATATAAACATACACAATGCAACATCTCACGTGCAATCAAGATCACAAATGAACCATCTCAGCTCACCATCTTTTTCAGCATCTCCCTTCTGGCAGAAGGTACAGGTCACCGGTGGGGCGGGACAATGCTTTAACCGGAGATTCTTCCCGAAGGCCGTGCAGTTGTTATGTACACAAACACACTGATAAATTACAGACAATATGAGTATTGGAGTATGTTTTTGCTGACTGTTCAAGTCAAGTTTAGTGTTCTGTGAAATGTTGTTGTGTTTACCGAAATCTTATTGTGTTTTGTGAAATGTCGTGTTTTGTGAAACGTTGTGTTTTGACCCTCAGGGCCACCGTACACGCGGATGTGTGCAGGCTCATAACAGGTCAGATTGAATGCATTTTGTTTAAATACAATGAAACAGCACCCACAGTATAGTCCACATTGACTGTTGCTGTAGTGACTGTTTTTTTTTGAAAATGGGAAATTTGAGTTAGCAATTGTAAAACAACTAATTTCAGGTTTAAATGTTCCCTCTGTGCAGGTTAACTGAGCTGGCAATAACAGATTTCTTTCAACAAATCCCAACCATGTGTCAGTGATATTGGAGTTAACACTATAACATTTGAACAGTAACGTTCAAACAAGCAGCAGACACGAAGCTTTCTGTCACGTGCACATGGCACATCAAAGTCAGAGGATTCCCTTTATGAGGACATAGTGAAGAAAGACAAACAGCACAGCTTGTCTAAGTCTGCCATGTTTTCATTGTTGTATAAATTGATTCTCATGCAGAAAAGGGGAAATGTGAATGAAAAGACAAATGCTGAAAGAGCTGGAGAGGATGGATGAAAACAACAACCTCTAATGTTTTTCTCCCTTTCTTACACGCTTTCTCTTTTTCTCTTCTCTCTCTCTCTCTCTCGCACTGTCACTCTTTGTCTCTCATTCACTCGCTCTCCCTCTGTAACCAGATAGGTCTGTCCTATACTCCTACAGCTCTTTGATTGTTAGCTGCAGGTTTCAGATGCCTGCAGAGTGGCTGCACCTTCCAACAGGCAAATGATTGTGGAAGGATGAAATTCTAGAGGCCATCAATGGCTGTGACACACACACACACACACACACACACACACACACACACACACACACACACACACACACACACACACACACACACACACACACACACACACACACACACACACACACACAACTAAAACAAGCATATACACCACAAACATGCACACACATACACACCATCAGTGCCATAGAATATGAGTATAACGGACACTAAACAGTTTTCCATGGTCATTTGACTCGTTCAGATGAAAATGGCCATTGTTGTTTGGTGACAACACTGTGTGGTCGCAGTGTTGTTGCAGCTACTGGGAAGAGAGGGACCCAGTGCTGCTGCTGGCCACCAGCCACTGTTCTGCTCATTTTCTGTAACCGTTGTAGCACTCAAGCATGGTGGAGTTACCTATCTATCTAGGTTGCTAACCAACCAAAGTCCACCCTGCTTTAATGCCACACTTCAATAACAAAGTCCTGACAGAAAATTAGCTGAACAAAGGTGTCACTCATCTGGCGGTAGCAATATGTTTTTATCCGCGGTAGCAAGCGTTTGCATGAAGTATTACATTTTCACATTTTAGTCATTCACTCTGGCCCTCTATACTCTATACCACTCCACTGCTTGTTCGACTCAATACTGCAAAACATCACCTCAGTGAGTCCCCTAACCCAACCCTTACTTTCAGTTTGTTTAGTTTATAAGGAAGTCAGCCTGCTACAACTGTCGCAATGGAGTAGCTGTAGTATGACTCCTAATGGTTCTATGGCAAGAGAACATATCAAAATGGCTGCTACATCCTGCTACGATGATTTGAATATAAATGTCTGTTCTACTCCTGTTCTATTTCTATGATCAGTCAACATAGTTAGTGTGAGTGTGTGAGTGTTGAAGGTAGGAAGATTACTGTGGGAAATAGTAAATTAAGTGTGGTGTTTAAATAGTGGCTGTGGTACGCTCTTTTGGAGCCTTTTCTTTTTACAGAAACAACTAGCTTCTGTTAGTTTCCAGTCATCTCCTCGGGATGCTTGTTCTGTTGATCCTGTTTGTTTGCCTCCTGCTTGTCACCCTCCACATTCACTGTCTTCTTCAAGAGGGGTCCGGTCTCTGTGGCTGTGCTCCTGAGGGGGTCCCGTCTGTGTAGTTGGGCTCCAGTGAAGTCCTGTCTCCGTGGCTGTGCTCCAGTGGGGTCAAGACTCTGTTGCCGAACTCCAAGTCTGCCAGCAGAGCAGTCCTGCCTACGTCACCAACCTAAAGGCCTTCTACCAGAGCGGTGCTGCCTACGTCGCCAACCTAAAGGCTTTCTACCAGAGCGGTGCTGCCTACGTCACCAACCTAAAGGCCTTCTACCAGAGCGGTGCTGCCTACGTCGCCAACCTAAAGGCCTTCTACCAGAGCGGTGCTGCCTACGTCGCCAACCTAAAGGCTTTCTACCAGAGCGGTGCTGCCTACGTCGCCAACCTAAAGGCTTTCTACCAGAGCGGTGCTGCCTACGTCGCCAACCTAAAGGCTTTCTACCAGAGCGGTGCTGCCTATGTCGCCAACCTAAAGGCCTTCTACCAGAGCGGTGCTGCCTACGTCACCAACCTAAAGGCTTTCTACCAGAGCGGTGCTGCCTACGTCGCCAACCTAAAGGCCTTCTACAGAGCGGTGCTGCCTACGTCACCAACCTAAAGGCTTTCTACCAGAGCGGTGCTGCCTACGTCGCCAACCTAAAGGCCTTCTACCAGAGCGGTGCTGCCTACGTCGCCAACCTAAAGGCTTTCTACCAGAGCGGTGCTGCCTACGTCGCCAACCTAAAGGCTTTCTACCAGAGCGGTGCTGCCTACGTCGCCAACCTAAAGGCTTTCTACCAGAGCGGTGCTGCCTATGTCGCCAACCTAAAGGCCTTCTACCAGAGCGGTGCTGCCTACGTCACCAACCTAAAGGCTTTCTACCAGAGCGGTGCTGCCTACGTCGCCAACCTAAAGGCCTTCTACCAGACCGGGGCTGCCTACGTCACCAACCTAAAGGCTTCGGCTGGAGCGGTCCTGCCTATGTTGCTGAACTCCTGGTCCTCCACAAGAGCAACTTTGCCTGTCTGGTTTTCCTCCAGTGGTCTCCTGGCACCCTGGATGCCCTCCAGACCTGCTCCACCCATCGGCTCTGTCTCCTGCTCGCCTTCCGGAGAGGTTCTGCCATTCTGCCCTGCCCCCAGGCCGTCCGCCTGAGATTCCCTCCCTCGTCTGTGCCCTGCCTCCAGGTCATCCGCCCTAGGTGTTTTGCTCTGGCCCTGTCCGGCCCCCTGTTTTCCAGTTCCCTGGCCACTTTACCCCTGAAATTATAATATCATCACATTTAAATTTCTGTATTTCGGTCTTGCCTGCGTGTCCTGCTCTCTGTACGTGACAGATACCACCCGGAATCAAGTTCAACTGCCATGATGAGAGAAAAAGTTTATGTGATTGAGTAATTCATAATAAAAGCTCTGAATTAACGATTGATGTTACAGTTTGTTCCATTTATGTCTCTTTCTATTGACTTTACTGTTTAAACACTGTTCACACAGTTATCTTTACCGACATGCAGCTCAGCACAACAGTTTATCTTGCATCCAAAATGCACGAATGCAACCATACCACTTCATACACTCAGGATGTATGTGTCAGGATATGTGTCATTTTTGGGAATTAAGTGTTGATATATATTCACTACACATACATGAATAGGACAGCTTCAGATATATATATATATATATATAAACATCGAACAAAAAGTTCGGAAATGAGTGTTTGGTAGATTATTTCTCTGTTGTAACAATGCTTCTTGGCAATGAATGTTATACCGTTGGAAAGCCTGTTTAGTTACCTTTCAAACGGTGCCCCATTCATAAGGAACATGCATTCGTGGGATGAGCAGCACAGCTGAGTATGTGGGTTGCGGCCATGAAAAATTTGCCAAATCTTCTCTGCCAATGCCAAACAGCTTATTCTGCTGTTGCTGTTGACCGTCAGGCCCGTTTGCGCCGGTGTCGGCAACACCTGCACTGGAACCTGAACATGTGGAGGAACGTTATGTTCAGTGATGAGTCCAGATTCTGCCTAAGGAAGTTGGATCCTAGGGTCAAAGTGTGGAGAAGACGGGGAGAACGCTATGCTGATTGCTGCACCGATAGAGGAACACCTTCTGGTGGAGGCAGTGTGATGGTGTGGGGCGGCATCTCCATCACTGGAACAACGAGGCTTGTCTTCATTGGAGGCAATCTCAATGCAGAGAGATATCAAGATGAGATTCTGCAACCAGTGGCAATCCCATTTCTCCAGTCTGGGACCGAACTCCATCCTCCAAGATGAAGACGCTCGCCTCCACAGAGCGGTTTATCAGAGACAACCTCCAGAATGTGGGAGTAGAGAGGATGGAATGTCCTGCCAGCAGTCCTGACCTCAACCCAAGTGAATACTTGTGGGACCAGCTGTTTGTGCCAGAGTGACCAACTTGGCAGGAACAGGAGGAGGAGGAGCCAGGCTGTTGTGGCTATGTATGCTTCTTCCACTCGCTACTGACGCTCCTGTTTGTTAAATTAATAAATTGTAAAATTGCCAATATGTCTTGTTTCTTCCTTGTTACTGATAGACTTCAATCATCCAATCCACCAAACAACACCAAACAAGAGTCAACAGCAACAGCAGAATAAGCAGTTTGGCAGAGAAGATTTGGCAAATTTTTCATGGGCTCAACCCACATACTCAGCTGTGCTGCTCATCCCACAAATGCATGTTCCTTATGAATGGGGCACTGTTTGAAAGGTAACTAAACAGGCTTTCCAACGGTATAAAATTCATTGCCAAGAAGCATTGTTACAACAGAGATATAAGCTACCAAACACTCATTTCCGAACTTTTTGTTCAATGTTTTAAATAGAACATAATATAGAGCATACAGCATACAGCATGCACATCACACCATGCTTGGTTATCCAAGAAAGAGATAGAAATTATTTGTTTTCCTATTTTTTTGTAGGAGAATGTTGCAAGTTGCAATCTCTTTTATTGTCATTTTAAAAGGTAAATTTTTTTTAAATAGTTTTTAAAAACAGTATTAATAGAGCTTTATGTATATTTGATGCTCTCTTCTCAGATTGCTTAATTTGAATCGTGTTTGGGGTCCTGAAGAGAGAAAATTGTTTGTAATTGTTTGTAATTTGTGGATCATCTTGTGAAGGAGAAGCAGACATTTCCTCTTTTTTTGTTGTCTGCTTATTAACTGACAAAAATTAAGTTTGTTGATTAATTCTGTAAGTATATGTCTGAGAAAATATAACATGTGAAGATTGTAAGCTGCAGAGAATTGTGATATGCTATTTTCTTCTTTCTTTATAGACTCAACGATAAATTGAATAATTGACAGATTAATCAATAATAGAAATAATGATTAGTTTGATCATGTTGCCTGTTCAGCATATTAATTGCATTATTTTCTCACATTCTTGTGAAGACCAGTGCACTCACAGCCAATGCTACCACATAGAAACACTCACGTCCTCTTTTCCTCAGTGTGTAACAAACAGTTGGAGCGTGGGATGGATGGGAGGATGCTCCCTTTAGCTGACAGTGATCAAGTAGCTGCTCATTTGAAACTGAATGTTGTCTCATTTCCTTAGGACTATAGAAAACAAACCCTGGCTGCTCCACAGGGGGCGCTGCGTGAAAGCTGCTGGCTGAGTGAGTGGAAGATGGACGAGGTGGTTTCACCCAAGTTCTTCACTTGAGAGCGATTCATGCTGCCATTGGAGGTGAGTGTAACTGAGTTAGATACAGCATAGGTTGTGGGCATTGGACACCAGCATGACCAAATCACTATAGAGGAATATAGTCAGTGAGGGTTTTCACCAGGTTCACTTGAGAGGTTTCTCGCAGACTCTGCCTGTCAGAGGGAGGCTGCCATCACTCAGTGAGCTAGTTGTCCAGGTGACAGACGCCTGTCGAGAAGGCACTCGAGGGAGCGATCGGTTTGCTTTTGTCTTACATGCTGACATGCTGCAGCTATGTTAATGCCTCTACAAGGCCTCTCTGCTGTCTCTCCTAACTGTTTGCCAAATCTCCTTTTTCACCTGCATACAGTATTGAGTATTCCCTCCACAATAGTTTTCTTGTCGGGATCAAAAGAGTTCTGAATCTCTGACTCAATTCTGCAGCTCTTTAAAAGTAACTGCACACTGTGTATATCTTCAAAAATAAACACACGTGTTTCTCAGCAGTCAACTAAATGATATGACTGTACTGCAGTGAAACACGCTGGTGTTTATATTACATTTTATTAAATTCTCAAATCTCAAATTCATAAAAATCTGCATTTCCTTGTTGAAAATGGCTCAAAATGAATCTGCTGTTGTCTTTACACGGCCAAAGAGTCACCTGCGTGTAACTAATCGAAGTCATGAAGAACAATAATGTGAATGCTGTCTAATCAGACCTTCTCCTGGCCGCTCCAGAGCGTTGAGCGCTTTTTCCTTTTTCTCCTAATCTCTGCATGATTAGCATAAGCATCATAAGTATCTGACGATAGCCATGTGCTTTTCTAAGCTATGACAAGAGTGTTTCGATGAAACACTAATTCATTTAATTTATCTAATTTAGTGGCTGGCTTGTTAGCTAGCAATTGTTAGCATGCTAATTAGACTATTTTTTTATACGCTAATGTTAGAGAAAACGAGAGGACAGCGTGCCGGTGGCCAGCGGCAGCACTGGGTCCCTGCTCCAGGAGACCAGAGCAGACTGCCGCTCCAGAGACAGAGCTGCTGCAATAAAACCATCTCATAAGATTCAGGAAAAAAATCGTGGGTGGGCTTAGAATAAGTATGGTAAGTTACGTTTGGGTTTAGGAAACATGTCAGGAACATAACTTCAGAACAACACTTCCAGACACCAACACCGTCTCGTGTAAAGAACAACAGGGTGAGGTGGTACATAGGGGAGTTTGAGGCCAGTGGTGGTGAGGTTGAGGATTCAAAGGAGCTTGAGAGGGACGAACAATCAATGTGCAGAGAGGAGGGAGGCAGCGTGGGACAGATGTTGTGATCTGAATACAGCAATAACTAGTTGAACTGAGGGTTGGAGCATTTGGGGGTTTTAAATGCTTTGGACTGAAGCTCTGGATAGCTGCATTATGTTTTTTTGAATTGGACCATTTTCATGTAATCACTGTTTTGTTCACATAAAATCAGATGAGGTTAAAGGCTTCATACTAGCCAGTGGTTCAGTTGTCAGACACCCACAAGATCAGAGGATTTATCTGCATTGTCTTGTTGGAAAGATAAATGTTACCCATGAAATACATAAATGTCATTTCAAGTGTGCATTGGCTTTGCTGTAAAGTTAAGAAAAGGTCACTTATGCTTCCTTCACCCTTAACTCTGAAGCTCACCTGTGAACTCGTTCTAGAACCATTCCCTAACTCACACACATAACCTAAGCCAGCAGTTGGGGAGTTGTTTGTCCTTCAATGAAGTTGTGCTTGCTCAGGGAGGGGGGGCATTGTTGTGTATAATGGAATGAGGTGACAGCGAGGCAGTCAGAGCACATAGCAGGATGTCAAATAGGGGCCAGAAAGCAAAACACAAGAGAAGATGCAAAGCGATGTGGATCCCTCCGCAAAAATCGGATGTGTTGACAGCAAGCATTACAATCAAAAATTGTGAAGCACCAATTAACACACAACAGACGGGCACACTGGAATGTAGACATCATCCTGAAATGATTACCAAAAACATATCTGAAGATGAGCCGACATTGTCGACTACACTTGAACCGTCTGTCAAAATGAACAACTTCTATGCTCACACTGTGCGGTTCTCTCCACTAGTCACAATGTGGGTGCTCAGACTGAACATAAACACACCCAATTGGTTCCTTTCCAATAATGTTCCATTTCGACTTAAAAGCTTTGATAAAAGAAGAGGAATATGGATCTGCAGATTGCTGGAAAGATATAGATATGGATTCGTTGTTGGACCTGCAGTTGCTACATTTTATGAAATAATTTTTTGTCATATCTGCTCAAACCATCACAATATACTGACATGAGACAGATAATCTGTATTCAATTTCACATGAAGTCAAGGGTCATCCTTATGGACCATTACTGTCAAAATAAAAGCGAGGACAGTGGACATTTTCTTTGTCCATCAGATGGAGACAAAGAGTAGTCTTTGTTGTTAATATTATATAAAATTAATGTGGCTGTGTCCAACCTGTTCTCGCTACCAAAGTGCCAAATACCGTTGCTTTGTCAGAGCCCCTCGGCATATAATACCAACGCACCAGGCTTTAAAGCAGAGGTAGCCAACAAGGTGCCCGCGGGCACCCTGTCGCCCGCAGGGACCACGTGAGTTGCCCGCAAGACATGTTCTAAAAATAGCACTTGTCCTCATGGAGCTCCGTCTAAAATTGTAGTTGCTGTTCTTTTTTAATCAAAAATGCTTACAGAGAGTTAAGAGAGTTGGGTACCCAGAGCCAGGACGAGGCCCCCGCACTAGGTTTTCAGGTTCCGAATGGCGGGCGCTTCCCGTTGGCGCCAGACACGCGCAGCGAGCACAACCCGCCGTCAGGTCCGTAAATCCTCGGATCCGACCGCAAAGGCCCAGACTAGAGGTTTGAACACGGGCGCCCGAAGACCCTCGCGCGCCTCGGAGGGTTGGATCCCCGCTCGGCTACAGACGAGGCTTTTTACTAGTTTCTTCGTGGAGAAAAAGGTACAATTGGAAAAGCTGGTGTCGGTGACAACAGACGGGGCTCCCGCCATGACGGGCCGGCATGCAGGCTTCATTGCGCAATGCAAAGGTGACCCAGACTTCACAACATGTCCACATTACCACTGCATCATTCACCAGCAGGCGCTGTGTGCAGCAGTACCCGGCTTTGATCACGTGATGATACAAACATATCAGAGATGTGAGACCTCTGACTTTCACATGTTGAAACAGATTAACAGAAATAAAAGTTGCATGTTTAAATATGTATGTGTAGCTATACCTCGGTACCTTTTTGAAGTAGCTCTCAGTTTAAAAAAGGTTGGTGACCCCTGCTCTAGACTAACTTCAATGTTAACTCATCTCCGTCAGTATTAGATGGCATTAAGCATTAAGAGCAAGAAAGTCCATGTAGGGTGGGTAGGAGGGAAGATTGTAAGTGTCAAACAAACACAGGACTTTCACCCATGATACCTCAGTTCGTGTCTCATGTGAAACAACAAAGCATAATAGTTTGAAGGGTAGAGCCACGGACCAAGCTTTGGTCAAGTTGGGAGTGATTGGGAATGTGCTGCTGTGTCTTGTTGCAGCTTGCTAGTCAAAGATGTTTGGCAAGAGACCTTTTTGCTCATAAGCCAAAACTGAGCCAGCAGACTCAGAAATGCTCTTTCATGATTGGGATTGCACGCTCAAATCAAATCCTGCTCTGGTGAATTCACGCCTGTCTGCAAAATGTTGATTGAGTCTCAGAATTTGTTTTGTTCTCTCAAATCTTTCGTCATCAATATACTTCCATACACTCATGCAGAGATGAGGCGGACAGTCATGTGGCACACATTAGAAACACGTCGAGAAGGGGCAACCACATCACAGACCGGCGCACACACAACCACACACACATACGCAAAGCCAGTATAACACAGAGGGATTAGTAATGTACAAGCTGAGTGAATTCCTCGATGCTGGTTTCTCTTCAATTAAGATCAACTGGAGATCAAATGGAGATCTATTGATTCATGTTAACTCCAAGAGTTGTAATTAAAGCTTATTCACATACTTAACTAAAGCTTTGTTGCGCACTCAATGAAAGGCCAGGTATTTCAAGGGAAGACTGAATTTGCATCCCCATCAATATTTCTTGGAGCTGAAATCATCTGGTTGTTTTCAAGTGGTATTATTGTTGCTGTCGCAAAGACAAAACAACCAGATCCCTAGCAACTACCCACAACCCCCAGTAGTATTAATAAGTAGGTTGTGGTACTTACTGATCTTGTACTGACACTCTTGTTTTACCTCTGTTTTTATCACTCTTGGCCTTCTTTGCTTCCAAGGTTACCAACACTGTCACTACCGAATAAGGCAAAGACAAAAGGTCGTGTGTCAGGGTGCTATAATGCTTCTCTACGAAGGCACACAGGACAGTCCTGAACATGTTGATCAAGTTGGCTGAGAGGAGGCTGTAGATCTCGCTCGTTATAAGCTATGTGAGCTGGACAATTAGCTTTCCGATTGCCATTGTTGTGCACTGCTCTGTTGCACTCTGTGCACTTGTTTGTTTACTTGTTTGGTTATCATGTTTTATTGTCAATTTTCCAATATGTTTTATTTATTTTTAATTATGTCTCGTACTATTGCACTGTGTTTATTGTCACGCACCAATCATCAAGTCAAATTCCTTGTATGGCAATAATCCGTTTCTGATTCTGATCAGTAACTGGTATTTGCAGGTTATTCCATATTGGCACAAGCCAAAGTGACTGAATAACAACAAACATTAGCGAAACATTCTTTCTTTTTTGGCAGGAATTGACGAATTTATGCTACACACAACCGATGCGCATAGGAGGGCCTGTAATTGGACGGTGTTCTCACCTGCAACGTGATCTGTACATGATCTAAGTCAAACCTCAGTTGCTGGAGCCAAAGACCCAGAGCTCTGAAAATGTATTATTGAATCTGGTCATGGTAAGTTAGCTGAGCTAACGTCATTTCCAGATCAAGCTAGCCATGCTAGCGTATAAGTTTACATATGGAGTGGCTAATGGAGCTTTCAGGATATGAATTGAATGAATGAATGAATTGTATTAATATAGCGCTTTTCACAGACATAATATCACAAAGTGCTTAACAGAGGAGACATTTAAAAGCATAAAAAACATAAAGATATATCGATACAGAGGTCACCAATTAAGTAATCAGTCAACATATTGATAATTACTATATGAGTATGAGGTGGGTCTACTCAACTTGACCGCCTTCAACACTAACAGCTGTCAGGTCATCCAAAGTTCCGGGCTATAGCACTATACCATACACACATAAAACAGAGGATTACACTGAATTTCAGTTCGTATCATATCACGGATCAGAGTCACCGATTGGATCAGCACAAAAGAAAAAATTGAGCAAATATAACTTTTTGAGATCCCTGATTATGTTTTTTTTCTGATACTAAATGCAGATCATTGATGATCCATATTGACAGATCGGATCCCTTTGTTGTTATAGCAGCTGGTCTACAAGGCTCCAGACTATTTGTTTTTGTCACCAGCTCAAAATCATTTGAACTGCTCTGAACGTCTACATTCTACATGTTATCCTTTTACTTTGTTATAGTCATTTATAGTGTTTTTCTTCATAAAAACACAGTTCAAATGATTAGGAAATAAAATACTGTATTTTTATGGATTTAAATGAATCATTAATAGTTTTAATGATGTATTATAAGCTGCTTAGAGCTAGTGTAAGCAGCTCATAATACATCTCTAATATCTATTTATGTTGTTGTGAAAGCATCTCCTTCAAACAACTGGATTTATTAATATTTCTCACCAACACTACATTTTACAAGATTACATGTGAACACATCATGATAACATTATAATTTACCTTCATTTACACCAAGTTTCGCTGAACAGACCCTGAACGCATCATAAAGTAACTGAACTTCCGTTAGCTGTTAGCAGTGCTGCTACCGTTACTAGCGCTCCTCCTGTTGATTTGAATATGGATTGGTTGTTTACAATGTGACATTATCAGAGATCAGACTAGAAAAACATAAATGATGTCCTGATCACATATTTTACTGAATATTGGTGGATAACGATAGTCAGTAAAACATTATTTTATACTGTGATGGTTAACGGCAAACGGTGTAATTAATCCACAGTTCACACGCGTGCCAAATGGCGAGGGGATATCCGAGACAATGGTCCGTTACAGAGATCCGTACGGATCACGGATCGGCAATGGTCCGTTACAGAGATCCGTACGGATCACGGATCGGCAATGGTCCGTTACAGAGATCCGTACGGATCACGGATCGGCAATGGTCCGTTCCAGAGATCCGTACGGATCACGGATCGGCAATGGTCCGTTCCAGAGATCCGTACGGATCACGGATCGGCAATGGTCCGTTCCAGAGATCCGTACGGATCACGGATCGGCAATGGTCCGTTACAGAGATCCGTACGGATCACGGATCGGCAATGGTCCGTTACAGAGATCCGTACGGATCACGGATCGGCAATGGTCCGTTACAGAGATCCGTACGGATCACGGATCGGCAATGGTCCGTTACAGAGATCCGTACGGATCACGGATCGGCAATGGTCCGTTACAGAGATCCGTACGGATCACGGATCAGCAATGGTCCGTTACACCGCTAGATGCACTCATGAAACTTTACAGGTGTGTAGTTGAGATCAAAATTAAGGTTGAGTTAGAAAATGGCTGTGGCCGTCGGAAGGAAGGAGCCATTAGCTCACAGAACTCACAGATGACTTTTTATGACTCTTGTTGATCATTGGCTGTGTGACATGCCACGTATGTACACAATAACTGCTGCGGACAGTGAGCTCACAGGCACAAAGGTGAAAGTGAACTTGTACAGATTATTTTGTATTGATTTTGGTAGTCAAGAAGGAGATTAAACCTTAACAGTGAATACACGCAGCACACAAAACCACTGCTCAGTAGCTAGTAGCTCTGTAGGTAGACAACCCTGCAAATTCAACAAAAACCTCAACTGTAACATGTCCTTGTACCAAATCAGACATGGACGACAACCAGCAGCTTGCACTGTTTATATGCAGTGACATGTTCAAAAAAAGGCCAAAAAAGGAGGGAAAAAAGCCCTGAAGGTGAGTGAACTTAACAACAAACTCACTTCAGGTAAAGCTGTGTATTTACAGGTAATGCTCCCCTTGAGCAACACAAGGGACGTCTTTGGTCACAAACATGGCCACGAGGTCCCTATTGAAACTGTAGCAATTATTATTATTATTTGTCTCTCCATGGAATCGCCTGTTTGGGGGCTTTATCATATCCCAAAACTCCCCATATTTGGCGAGCATAACAAGACTGATTTGATATTTTATGGGTCTCATGCTCGAGTTTGACAAAATTGCTCGCTGGCACCCCCTAGAAGTTTGACCGGCGGCGCCTCCCACCCAGTATGTCCGATTTACTTGAAATTCGACACACATGTCCAGCTCCGGCTACTCCACCAAAAAGCCAATCAGAAGATTTTATATTGGACTCTTTGCATATCATACAGTGCAGTGCAAAGTTTAGATGTGAGTGAGTCTGTGTGTCCACAGTTGTGTGTGACGATGTTGATATTTCACTGTGTGGCTCAGTGGAAGAGCAGGAAGAGTTTGACAGATGACAAAGAAAGAAAAGACTGGAGGAACCAGGCTTGAGATGATGGAACACACACACATGCACGCGTTGCACTGATGTCAGCCTGACCTGGAACTTTGAATGGCTTCAGGCATTCAATTGTCACACACACACACACGGCAGTTTAGGCTGTGTCTGGTCAGTGTAATCACCCGGAGGTAGTTGTCTGGAAGATCACTGCACAGCACTGATTGGCCTGGACACACACACACACACAGAGAGAGAGTGGAGCACTATAGTAGCATGGCAATGCCTTTGACCTGGTTCCCTGCATTTAGAGCCTTTGATTTCCTGACTCCACTTATTGTTCTGGTCCCAACCATGTCAACCATTCGTGTCCCTACACCTGCTTTACTCCTTTACTCTCTCCCTTTTTCAGATACCTGCACAGAGCGAGCGAGCTGGGGCCAGAGAGAGAAGGAGAGAGAGATGAAGAGAGTATGAATGACATGTTGAACGGGGGGGGGGGGGGGGGGGGGTGTGCTGCATTGACACATAAAACCAGTGATTCTCAGTTTTCAGATGTCTCATTGAAGGCTCCGTCGGCTTTGATATTTTAAGTAGGTATCACAACAAAAGGGCTTACAAATGGCAGGAGCAGTGCTGGAGGACTATTGCTGCAGCTAATGGAGGAGCTAGTGTGTGGTGCATGGACAAGGGAGGAGGAAAGCTCCCTCCTCAGGGACAGGTAAGGTTACCTGGGGAGGGAAACTCATGTACTCCCCTTCCTCCTGTTCCTGCCAGTAAACGGGAGAAATCACTGGACGCTTTTAGCTTCATTATTAAATCTTTTTTTAGCAGGTTTAGACCTTTTCGTTGGTCTTGTTGTGCCACACTGATATGGTGGAGTCCTTCCTTAACATAAAGCTGCAAAGAAAACTCGAAATACATTTATTACAGAAAATTACATCAATGAGTAAAATCATGCCATTAAAAAGCTATAACATCCATAAAAGGAATCATATTCAAACAAGAAAAGAGTCACGATCGCCAAACCGTTCTCACTCCCAATGTGTCAAGTACTGCAGCTTGGTGAGTGTTCCTCCCCGTCCAAGCTAAACCCTCACGCTGGAGTGTCAAAAGACATGACTAGAAAATGAAAAGTCAGTGGATCAGCAAAGTTAGTATTCATCCTCTGGCCTTTGTGGATGTCTGTACCAAATGGCATGGCAATCCATCCGTGACTTAATTTCCCATAGTTTTGCTGGAAATAAGATAGCACTTTATTTATCCTGAGGTTCATTGTTGTGGAGCAGTTACAGTACAAAACACAAAATAATTAAATACAGCAAAATATAAACAATAAAGGTCACCTGTAAGGGGCAACAACAATCCAAATATACACATGCCAAAAGTGTGTGAGGACCCACCGCGTCATTATGAAATGCTCAGAGCAACTGACGTAGTATAACAAATGAGATAGTCCACACAGGGCAGGCAGGAGGGACGATGCATGTGTCAAACACAGGAGACTGCTGTTCGTGGCCTGTGACACTAAATATAAACTGACATTTTAGTCAGTCGTTGGTCACGTGAGTCATTAGTGTCTTTTCCTGAACCTACATAACTTAGTGGTTTTGTTGCCCAAACCTAAATCCTGTGGAGACTGAAGTTATTTTTGAAAAGTAAGGATGCATGTAAGTGCTTCTAAAAGTGACGCTAGAGGGGTACCTAGAGCGTCACAGGACCTACAGGGTTATTGACCAGTTGTTGGTGTTTGACGAGTTGGGAGTGAGAATGTGTTGGCAGAGTCAGGGTTAGGACTGTCATGTTACTGTAATGTTGGCCTGTAATGTTAGTGCTCGTTCTTAACAGCTCCAAGAAGGGAATAATTAAGGGAAGCATGCCCAGCTTTTTCAAAAAGATGCTGAATATATTTGTCTGTCATGGATTTATATTAGATCAAACACTTGAAGTGTACTTGCTCACACCATAACTAAACACTTACAAATCTGTGTAACCTCTGACATGACAGCAGCTCCTCCTCAAAGTTTCCTGTTGGTGTGAAGTCTGTAAACAGGAAGTGCCTTGTGTTTATTGGGGAATAATAAGCATAATAGTGTCACGCCTCCTCACTGAGGTATGCAGCTCAACAAGCACACACTCAAACACACACACATACACACAGGTCTGCTTTTCATTACGCAGCCCACCATGCAGCACGGTACATGTAGACCTTGTTAACAGGACTGTGGCTTATGTCTACGCACACATCTCTGTGATCATGATTCATCTCGTACCATAATCACCCCAAACACACACATTGTGCAAGTGTGGGGAAGAAAAGCACTCACACAGTCAGAAGGAAAACAGTGGCTTTCCAACAGTGATCACCTGCAACCTCTCTCTTTGGTCTCCACCAAAGTTGAAAGGTTGATGCTGGTGATTGGTTACAGGCAGTGGTGTATAAAGTACTCAAAAGCCATACTTGAGTAAAAGTAAAGATACCTTACTGGAAAACTACTCCAGTAAAAGTAAAAAGTCACCTATTAGAATACTACTTGAGTAAAAGTCTTAAAGTATCTGATATTTATTGTACTTAAGTACAAAAGTACTTAAGTATCAAAAGTAATTTTCTGATATTAAATGTACATCATAACCTGTTCATTGGAAGTAAAAGTACAAGTAAATGCTGTTAATAAAAAAGCAAAGTGTCAGAATTTTGAGAATTATGAAGTTTATTCTTTTAAGTACTGTGGCACCATGACCAAGGACATGGAGCTGTGTTGAACATAATTGGGTTGGCTGTGATCCATTCAGGAGCAACAATGTTCAACATAACATATTGTACATAAGTATACTTTTGCATCTACTGTGAACTTATCATCATAATTCTCCGAAAAGCAATATGACACTATGAAGGAGTTGTAACAGTGCGTTTATAAGTATGCTCATTCCGACTAGAGGATGTAGAGGCAAATGCATAATATTATGTTCAGCAAAACATATCCACTTGATGCATCAGGTCAGTGTTTAGAGAAAGGACACCTGCCTTGTAAACTCCTATGGGCCTGATTTGAACACAATAGGCAAAGGCTTTGCTCAAGCTGAATCTGCAATTGGGCGACTGCTACCATCATAACTCCATCTGATCATCCACAACATGACTCAAATATCAAAACATGATCAATACTAAAGCAGCACCGAAAGTAACAACCCAGTCATTACTTGAAACTGAAAAATGTCCTGTTCATCTTCAAAAGAAGTTGATTTTCAAAAGAAGTTGATTTTCAAAATTGCGAGAATTCCGTCTCGCTCTTCTTGGGCTGAAGACTATTCCTGCAATGCTAAATAGCCTTTCACAGGCCGCTGAGGCAGGTAGAGGTGTGTTCAGCGTCACAGACAGCTTGCACACAGCTGCGAAGGATTTCGCTAATGCTAACGCTAATGCTAACGCTGCGCTCTCTCGGCTCCCGTCAATCCTATGGTGTGGTGGCTAGCTATAGCTAACATTAGCCAACTAGTGCTGCACAACTGTCAACACTTCCTCAGCTCACTAACTTGCTAGCGATCCACTGGTGTTGGTCTTCGTCACCACCGTCGTTTGTTGCGGGAGTAGCAGGTGCTTCCATTTATGCTTCCATCAAGAAATCAGTCATCGTAGAGTGGAATTCTACTCAGGTAGTCGCCCGCTAGCTTATAGCATGTAGCATCCTGGCATCACTTGGAATCAAAACACCGCGGCTTTGATAGCACTTGTTTGCAATTGTGCATTAACGTGATTGACCAATGATTTAACTTGCTGCTAGGACCACTGATTCACCAAACCTGCTTGCAGTCTGTGTTCCACCACAGTCCCCGACGCTGCTCTCGTGATTAATTTTTTTCTGAAGATAGATTTGATTTTGTAGCGAGTAACGAAGGTTTCAGGGGAAATGTATCGGAGTAAAAGTATCAGTTTTCTTTGCAAAATGTAGTGACGTAAAAGTAAAACTAAACAGAAATATAAGTAGTAAAGTAAAGTACAGATACCCAAAAAAACGACTTAAGTACAGTAACAAAGTATTTGTACTTCGTTACTATACACCACTGGTTACAGGTTAAATGAAGTCCCATGACCTCAACAGCAACTGGTTGTGGCAAACTTCAACTCACCAGATTGGACATTTTGAGATCCTACATTGGTCAATTATGATCAGTAGCACCGGTGGAAGTAGCTTCACATTGTTATATCACTTTGAGAATTCTTCAGTCAGTGAGGTGCTTTGTTAGCCAGAGACTAGTTTGTGTCCAGTTGTTTGTACTGTCTTGTACCGACAGTGTTTATGTACACCACAGTAGGTTGAGATGCCTAAACATGGAAGTGTAGTTGGGGTGTTTAGTTGTAGATAATATGTCAACGAAGTGTCCCAACACAAGGCTTTTTCTGAGCTTCCAGCCACATCTCACAGTCTTCATTAGTTAACATATCAACCCAGTCTTCATGAAGTGGATACTGTAAGTGGACCATGTGTTGATATTATTTTGTTAACATAATATTTCCAAGGTCAAGAATGAACTTTCTAGATCTCGCTCAGCTTATTTTCTCATCAAGGAACGTGGAATTTCATTTTGGTGGTGTTCGTGCAACCCGATATCCCAAAGAGTTAGCTTCCCAATGGACATATCCGCCATTTACAAACAGTACCAATCTTCAGTTCCCATTAAAGGAAGTGTAAGCAGCGTGCCCTTTCTGTAGCAAAGTGGGAAGCGAGGGTATGGAGGTCGGTTGGTGCAGGTGTGGGAAGCATTTGACATTCATGCAGGAGAACCGTTTTTGTTCATACACCTGCGATTAGTTAGCTTTTTAAAATAACGTAAGCATGATCTTCCCCAACACAAAGTGTTGCGGTAACACTAATTATACCATAGTTGCTATTTGCACATACTGTAGAAATAACTAACAAAAACTCAACATTTCTCTCTGACGTTAGGTTTAAGAGGTGATGATATTATAAGATAAACTCGAGATAAGCAGATGTCAACATCCGCCAGCTGTTAAAGCTGCAGTCGCTAGTTTAAAAAAAAAAGTTCAAACTGTCACTATATCTTGACAGTATATATAAGACAGATAATCTTTGAAAAAAATTTGGTTTCTCTGTCTATCCCTAGTGTCATTCCACTATTTTCCAAACTACTTTGTTTTGGCTGGACTGTAGTCTACATGGCTGCCGGGTCACAAAGTATTTCATTTTACTGCATAACAATACTCAAAAATATGTTATTGAGGTGAAAAATTGAAAATTCAGTCCCAGAATCTTCACGGGCTTCACAAGCAGGGATTGAGGAGTTCGAGGTTCCTTGGCTCTGATTGGTTGTTTTCACTTCAGTGGACTTTTGCAAATGCCATGAGGAGAATTTAAGGTGTAGAGGATGTAGAGGACCAATGCATAATATTATGTTCAGCAAAAAATATCCACTTGATGCATCAGGTCAGTGTTGTGAGAAAGGACGCCTGCCTTGTAAACTCCTATGGGCCTGATTTGAACACAATAGGCAAAGGTTTTGCTCAAGCTGAATCTGCAATTGGGCGACTGCTACCATCATAACTCATCTGATCATCCACAACATGACTCAAATATCAAAACATGATCAATACTAAAGCAGCACCGAAAGTAACAACCCAGTCATTACTTGAAACTGAAAAATGTCCTGTTCATCTTCAAAAGAAGTTGGTTTTCAAAATTGCGAGAATTCTGTCTCGCTCTTCTTGGGCTGAAGACTCGTCCCTGCGATGCTAAATAGCCTTTCACAGGCCGCTGAGGCAGGTAGAGGTGTGTTCAGCGTCACAGACAGCTTGCGCCCACCTGGGAAGGATTCCCCTAATGCTAACACTAATGCTAACACTAATGCTGCGCTCTCGCGGCTCCTGTCAAACCTATGGTGTGGTGACTAGCTAACGTTAAGTTAGCTAACGTTAGCCTACTACTGGGGCCTATTCTGTTCAACATCTACATGCTTCCACTAGCTCAGATTATGGAAAACAACAAAGTGTGTTATCATAATTATGCAGATGACACACAAATCTACATAACTATGTCACCAGGGGACTATAATCCCATACAAGGGCTGGGTAACTGCATTGAACAAATCAAGGCAAGGCAAGTTTATTTGTATAGCACATTTCAACAACAAGGTAATTCAAAGTGCTTCACATAAAACCATTAAAAGCATCAAAACATAAGGCAAAAGAAAAGGAGATTTAAAAACAATTAAAGAAATAGTGTAAGAAATAAAATTCAGTAGTAAAATGCAGAAATGCAGGAAATTGATTAATATATTAATTGAATGTGGTTCAATTAAAGGCAACAGCAGCAAACAGAAAGGTCTTCAATCTTGATTTAAATGAGCTGAGGGTCTCAGCAGACCTGCAGCTTTCTGGGACTTTGTTCCAGATATGTGGAGCAGAAAAACTGAACGCTGCTTCTCCATGTTTAGTTCTGACTCTGGGAACAGATAGTAGACCGGTCCCAGACGACCTGAGGGGTCGGGATGGTTCATAAGGTAGCAGCAGATCAGAGATGTATTTTGGCCCTAAACCATTCAGTGCTTTGTAAACCAACAGCAGGATTTTAAAGTCAATTCTTTGTTGGACAGGAAGCCAGTGCAAAGACCTCAGAACTGGGGTGATGTGATCCACCCTCCTGGTCTTAGTGAGGACTCGAGCTGCAGCGTTCTGAATCAGCTGCAGCTTTCTGACAGACTTTTTACAGAGACCTGTAAACACACTGTTACAGTAGTCCAGTCTGCTGAAGATAAATGCATGGATAAGTTTTTCCAAATCCTGTTGAGACATAAATCCTCTAATCCTTGATATATTCTTCAGGTGATAGTAGGCTGATTTTGTAATTGTCTTGATATGGCTGTTCAGGTTGAGGTCTGAATCCATAACTACACCTAGATTTCTGGCTTGGTTTGTGGGTTTTAACATCAGTGACTGAAGCTGAGCGGTGATTTTCAATTGTTCGTCCTTGGTACCGAAAACAATTACTTCTGTTTTATCTTTGTTTAAATGAAGAAAATTCTGGCACATCCAGTTTTTGATTTGTTCAATGCAGTTACCCAGCCCTTGTATGGGATTATAGTCCCCTGGTGACATAGTTATGTAGATTTGTGTGTCGTCTGCATAATTATGATAACACACTTTGTTGTTTTCCATAATCTGAGCTAGTAGAAGCATGTAGATGTTGAACAGAAGAGGCCCCAGTATTGAACCTTGGGGAACACCACATGTCATTTTAGTCAGCTCTGATGTGTAATCAGCTACAGACACAAAGTATTCGCGGCCCTTCAAGTAGGATTCAAACCAGTTAAGTGCTGTGCCAGAGAGTCCCACCCAGATTTTTAGTCTTTCTGGGAGTATGGCATGGTCGACCGTGTCGAATACAGCACTGAGATCTAGTAACACTAAGACTGAACTTCTGCCATTGTCTATGTTGAAGTGGATGTCGTTGAAAACCTTAACAAGAGCAGTTTCAGTGCTGTGGGGCTGTTGAAAGCCTGACTGGAAAACATCAAAGCAGTTATTTACGGTCAAGAAGTTGGTCAGCTGTTGGAAAACCGCTTTTTCAATTATTTTACTTAAAAATGGGAGGTTTGATATTGGCCTATAATTTTTCATCGTTGCGGAGTCTAAACTAACCTTCTTTAGGAGTGGTTTAACAACTGCAGTTTTTAGGGCTTGTGGGAAGACACCTGAGAGAAGGGATGTGTTTACAATTTGTAAAAGATCAGTGGTCATGCAGTTTGAAATATTTTTGAAAAAGTGTGTTGGTAGAATATCCAAGCAGCAGGAGGATGACTTCAGATGTTGTATAATGTCTTCTAGGCTTCTACGGTCGATTGAATGAAATTGTGTCATGATATTTGAATTGATGTTCTTCAGAGATCGGGACAACACATATCCTGTGGTTGGTGTGGAGGCACTGACTGCTTGTCTAATCTTCTGAATTTTGTCAGTAAAAAAGGAGGCAAATTGATTGCATGCCCAGGTGGATTGGAGTTCAGCAGCTACCGACACTGGAGGGTTTGTTAGCCTGTCGATGGTAGCAAATAAGGCGCATGTGTGTTGTTCTTGTTTTTGGTTATGATGTCAGAGAAGAATGACTTATTATATTTCAAACTGCATGACCACTGATCTTTTACAAATTGTAAACACATCCCTTCTCTGAGGTGTCTTCCCACAAGCCCTAAAAACTGCAGTTGTTAAACCACTCCTAAAGAAGGCTAGTTTAGACTCCGCAACAATGAAAAATTATAGGCCAATATCAAACCTCCCATTTTTAAGTAAAATAATTGAAAAAGCGGTTTTCCAACAGCTGACCAACTTCTTGACCGTAAATAACTGCTTTGATGTTTTCCAGTCATGCTTTCGACAGCCCCACAGCACTGAAACTGCTCTTGTTAAGGTTTTCAACGACATCCACTTCAACATAGACAATGGCAGAAGTTCAGTCTTAGTGTTACTAGATCTCAGTGCTGCATTCGACAC
Source organism: Melanostigma gelatinosum (assembly GCF_949748355.1). Taxonomy (NCBI): domain Eukaryota; kingdom Metazoa; phylum Chordata; class Actinopteri; order Perciformes; family Zoarcidae; genus Melanostigma; species Melanostigma gelatinosum. The sequence continues at coordinate 4,137,771 of NC_136635.1, read as the reverse complement.
GGTCGACCATGCCATACTCCTAGAAAGACTAAAAATCTGGGTGGGACTCTCTGGCAAAGCACTTAACTGGTTTGAATCCTACTTGAAGGGCCGAGAATACTTTGTGTCTGTAGCTGATTACACATCAGAGCTGACTAAAATGACATGTGGTGTTCCCCAAGGTTCAATACTGGGGCCTCTTCTGTTCAACATCTACATGCTTCTACTAGCTCAGATTATGGAAAACAACAAAGTGTGTTATCATAATTATGCAGACGACACACAAATCTACATAACTATGTCACCATGGGACTATAATCCCATACAAGGGCTGGGTAACTGCATTGAACAAATCAACAACTGGATGTGCCAGAATTTTCTTCATTTAAACAAAGATAAAACAGAAGTAATTGTTTTTGGTACCAAGGACGAACAATTGAAAATCACCACTCAGCTTCAGTCACTGATGTTAAAACCCACAAACCAAGCCAGAAATCTAGGTGTAGTTATGGATTCAGACCTCAACCTGAACAGCCATATCAAGACAATTACAAAATCAGCCTACTATCACCTGAAGAATATATCAAGGATTAGAGGACTTATGTCTCAACAGGATTTGGAAAAACTTGTCCACGCATTTATCTTCAGCAGACTGGACTACTGTAACGGTGTGTTTACAGGTCTCTGTAAAAAGTCCGTCAGAAAGCTGCAGCTGATTCAGAATGCTGCAGCTCGAGTCCTCACTAAGACCAGGAGGGTGGATCACATCACTCCAGTTCTGAGGTCTTTGCACTGGCTTCCTGTCCAACAAAGAATTGACTTTAAAATCCTGCTGTTGGTTTACAAAGCACTGAATGGTTTAGGGCCAAAATACATCTCTGATCTGCTGCTACCTTATGAACCATCCCGACCCCTCAGGTCGTCTGGGACCGGTCTACTTTCTGTTCCCAGAGTCAGAACTAAACATGGAGAAGCAGCGTTCAGTTTTTCTGCTCCACATATCTGGAACAAAGTCCCAGAAAGCTGCAGGTCTGCTGAGACCCTCAGCTCATTTAAATCAAGATTGAAGACTTTTCTGTTTGCTGCTGCCTTTAATTGAACCACATTCAATTAATATATTCATCAATTTCCTGCATTTTACTACTGCATTTTATTTCTTACACTGTTTCTTTAATTGTTTTTAAATCTCCTTTTCTTTTGCCTTGTGTTTTGATGCTTTTAATGGTTTTATGTGAAGCACTTTGAATTACCTTGTTGTTGAAATGTGCTATACAAATAAACTTGCCTTGCCTTGCCTTACTAGTGCTGTAATGATTATCGCTAAGATGACTCAAATCAACAAAATCTCACAACTGTCAACACTTCCTCAGCTCACTAACTCACTAGCGATCCACTGGTGTTGGTCTTCGTCACCACCGTCGTTTGTTGCGGGAGTAGCAGGTGCTTCCATTTCTGCTTCCATCATGAAATCAGTCATCGTAGAGTGGAATTCTACTCATGTAGTCGCCCGCTAGTTTATAGCATGTAGCATCCTGGGCATCACTGGGAATCAAAACACTGCGGCTTTGAGAGCACTCGTTTACAATTGTGCATTAACGTGATTAACCAATGATTTAACTTGCTGCTCTGACCACTGATTCACCAAACCTGCTTGCTTGCAGTCTGTGTTCCACCACAGTCCCCGACGCTGCTCTCATGATTCATTTTGTTTCTGAAGATAGATTTGATTTTGTAGCGAGTAACGAAGGTTTCAGAGGAAATGTATCGGAGTAAAAGTATCAGTTTTCTTTGCAAAATGTAGTGAAGTAAAAGTAAAAGTCAACAGAAATATAAGTAGTAAAGTACAGATATCCAAAAAAAGTACAGTATCAAAGTATTTCTACTTCATTACTGTACACCACTGTTCACACGTAGTGTCTTATTTTACAATACATATCTTTCAAAGTTTTTCTCATACTCTTCACTTCAGTAGCACTTACAGTATATCAAACGTTCCAGTTTCATTCCTATCTATAGTATTCATACCCGGATTTTGATTTAGATTTTTCAACAGCTGTTGATTTACATTATATTCTGAAAAACATGGAGAGATGGGTTTTTTTTACACTAATATGTCAGCAAAATGAAACAGTAAATTCTAACCTGGCTTTGTCCAATGTCTAGATTTCTTGAAATGTTTGTAAATTAGCAGAAATATGATAAGATAATGCCTCATTTGCATATTTAAATATAAATTGTCAGAAAATATTGTAACCATGGTGATATATATTGAGGGATGTCTTCCAACAATGTGGTATTACCTTTAGTTATGTAAAACATCTGACTCCTTCTTCACCACTGTATATGAAGGTATGATCAAAATATACCGATCGCTGTCGGGATTGACAATCCAAGGCAAAGCGATGTACAGTTCAGGCCTAAGTAAAGAAATAAGAGCATCAATGAAGAGAGACAGTAGAGAGGCATAAAGGCCCAGAGAGAAGGGTTGTCTGTCTCTCCCACAGATGAAAGACAGTCAGCGACAAGGAGGAGGAGAAGTCTTTTCTTTTGCTGATGAAAACAAGAATCAGCCAGGCTAAAGGTAAAGAGGGCTTTCGTATGGCGGCGGGCCGTGTTCAAAAGACACACCTGTTGTTTGGCCTGTCGTCCATCCCTGTCTGTCTGTCTTGTCAGTCTGTCTCCCCACACAGACGCAACAAGCAAAAACTTCAAACAAGCACCGCACCCACTAAAACAAACACACACAGACACACACACATCATTTAACCACAGAAATCAACTGTAAGGTGAGGTAGGCTCCAGCTAAGGTAAATGGAAGAAAAAACAGCTTCACTCAACACTAACATTCACAAATGTATCAAATACTCGTCGCCTGTAGGCTTCAAAGATGGACATTTGTTTTCCCTTTGCTGAGGATGCAAAAGTGTAAGAACCAGAGTTTTGCACAAGAATAAAATTGACATTATTCTTCTCCAAAACTCTGGCTGTGTAATATTTTGAAATGAAAGAATATTTTAGAGAGAAAAAGATTTTAATACCATCATAATAACCAGCTGAGTCAGCTTTTACTTGTCATGACATGAAGTTGGAGATTTTACCAATGGGCACCCCATTATCAACTATTTTAGCACACTGAATTGAAGAATAACCAATTACATACTTTCGTCACATTCACATTTGGCTCAGAGAAAGAGTGGGTTGTCCTCTAGTCCAAAGATCAGGGATGTAGCCCATCCCATAATTTCATTCGGGCCAAATTAAATGATGGGACAGGCTTATTACGGTCCTGCAACAGCCAACAACCAGATTTATTTTCTCTTTTTGGTCAGAGCATTTGATTAATTGATTGCTGTCAGGAGGTAACTAGAATATCAAGAAACATATCAAAAATGTTTTTGAAGATTACCAAAGTACAAATATACAAATACATAAATGAATTAAAGCTGCAAGCAACGATGTGCGGGCCCTTGCACTGGCAAGGGCCCGTACATCGTAAATGGCCGAATGACTGTATCGCTCCCTAGTGGTTAAATTGAAATAAAATGTTTGGCTGAATAAGAGGATGCAATGTGCACACATGCAGCAAATTTCGCGATTATAGGCAAAATTATTTTGAAGTTATGAGTATTGAAAAACAAAGCCACACCCTATTAAGTCCATTGGTTCATATTTTCTAAACAAAATGAGATATCAACATGTTATAGATCCAATAATGATCCACAGCAAATTTAGCACCAATCAGACAACGTGTGTAGGAGGAGTTTGCAAAAATGTGTTTTTCACAAAATTCAAAATGGCGGAGGATGTTGGGAAGCGGAGTTTAGAGGTGTGATTGGCTTTTTGGTAGAGTAGCCGGAGCTGGACATGTGTGTCAAATTATGAGCTGTTGATGAAAGCACAGACAACACGGATACATCATCTATCCATGTTCATCAGACCTGACTCTCAGTGAGCAGCTCTTGGATGTAGCTGCCATGCACAGGACGATGACAGGGAGGAACATTAGTGATGCAGAGAGGTGACACAAACAGCTTTGAACAAAGTTAATGTCATAACTTGTGTTTGATATTTGTCTTTGTTATTTTCTTTAATAGTTTGATCTTTGATAGAGTCATGTGGGTTTCTTAACCCTCAATTAAAATGATTTATGTTATATCAACAGAAATGTGTTTAAATATCATTTTACATTTATATAACTGCATGTACAATATTTGTACACTTGAATAAACAATAATCAAATGCAGAGAGAGTTATTTAACAATATGTTAGGAGAAGTTAGTTATACAGTCTTACAGTTACAACCGGCCCTTTGAGGGCGACCGTGATGCTGATGTGGCCCAGAGTGGAGATGAGTTTGACACTCCTGATGGAGGTGAACCTTCAATGGGGGGGCTAGATTTTAGGAACTTTGTGGGGGGCGTTCTTGAGACACCCAAGGCCCTATAATATCAAATTGTTCCCCATGGGTGAGATATGTGCAACGTTTCTCAAAAAAGTGAATAATTTCCAGAAGTAATAATAATTTATTGTATTATTGCATTGCATTGGTCAGCGTCCTGGACCTAATAAAGTACAGCTGAGTAGTATTTGACAAATTAAAATGACAACGTGATGATGACGCTCGATGAAAAGTCAGAGGATCACCAAGGTCAGTAGGCTCCATCCTTTGTGGAACATTAATGTTTCGTCAATCCATTCAAAGCTGTTGAGGGAGTCTTTGATATTATCAAAGACGTATAATGTCGTCAAGATACATCAAGGTACAGACACTGCTCTTGCCTTTTTCCACAGTTTGGACTCGTTTTTAAATCAGTTTGAACTGTCTGGTCTGAACCTTTTGATGTGTAAACCTCTGCCTTGTCACTAACTAACTGTGGAATTAAGAAAAAAGAGGGGAAAAAAGAAAAGGAAGGAAGCAAGCTTCAATGTGCCACGAGATCAGTGTTTGATGGTCATACAGAGTCATGTAAGTTACAGGCCCTACCTGCTGCTTCACTAATTGCAACCCTGCAAACCACCCTGACTGCACGAAACCGTCCCACTGTGCACTTGGTGGCGAGAGCAGACCTCCGGGATAAGACCTCAACCAAGCCCATCACTATACACAGCCTCTCATTATGCATTGATCAATGCTTTTTGACACAGAAACTTCCGTTATTTACCTGTGTCTTTGACCATCACTAGTTTGAGATACGATTTCACTCACCAGTTGCAAAGAGGTGGGGATCAACGTCAAATAGGGCAGTTTGGTCAGTCCAACTTTGACACTCTAGATGACAAAACTGAAGAGGGGTACCTAGGGTGAAAAGTCGGGCCACTGAATAATCTACTGTATTCAACAGATGGGAGTGAGAATGTGCTCACCATGTAGGTATTCAGTTTGTGAAAATAGACACTCACTGTCTGATGCTAGTAATGCATCCGTGGTCTGATTTCCAGATCTGCAGTTATTTCTCAACATACATTCAAATACATCAGATCCCTGGTCATTTCAATGACTGACTGATCTGTGAAGGTGATGAAGCAACCTTTGTCTCGCTCATAGCTCATGAATGATTCATTCATGTGATTGTGTTAGCCTGTAGATATATATAAGCTAATGCTAGCTCGAATTGTTATTGTTGTAAGTTCTTCTTCTGTAGCTTGTCTGGCGACCCTGATTTACATGTAGCTGACTAATCAAAGACAGATTGGAATCAGATTTGTGATGTGACCAACAGAAACACATATATGTGGCACATATAACATATTGTTAGGCCATCATGATAACACGGATACAAATTAAAATCTCAATATCAAAACATTAAATATTTTAATGAATAGAATAAAATTCTTGTGGCGTAGGTATTAGGCTGACATATCAAAACAATTTAAAAATCACATATACTGGAGATTATGTAATTTAATAGCTTGTTAAATGAATTAGTCAATCAACACCAATTTGGTTGTTAATGGAAAAACTTAAGGACAAAAGTAGAAGTGATTCTGAAAAGAAATTAGCTTTCACACTACAGAATGGTTTGTTGCAGTGGCGGCTGGTAAATAGAGGGCCATGGGGCATGGCCCCACCATGAGCCTCACAAAAAAGGAAAAGAAAAAAAATTGTAATAATCATAAATTAAAGCTGCGAGCAGCGATGGGCGGGCCCTCGCAATATGCACGTCGGGGTGCCGGCGGGACTCCGGCCTGCGCGGCCGAGAACGTCCGCGACCGTCGGACGGCGCGAGGACTCTGGCTGATGCTGCCATTTAGTTCTGTGACCGTCAGACACTGCATGCAGGTTTAGAGCATGGCCCCAATATACTTTTATTTAAGTCCATATGTGATACATGTTCCCACCAAATTTCATACATCTAGGTGAAACGTACTGCGAGGGCTGCTTCGTTGAAATTTTGTAGGGGGCGCTATTGAGCCGATTTGCCACTCTGAACCAATAAAATCATATTCCATAACTACATTTCGGCCTTCTAATCTACTTGCCAAGTTTGGCTATGTTTCGAGCATTTTTAGCCTCTCAAAATGACCTTCGTTGTTAACGGCGATGAATGCGTCGCCACGGCAACGGCTTTTCACGAAACATCAAGCTTTGAGTAACTTTTCATCACAAAGGTCTTTAGACTGTACCGACCAAATTTGAAGTTGATCTGATGAATTCCCTAGGAGGAGTTCGTTAAAGTGCAGCGCCTGGAAATGACAAAAACGACATGAGAAATTCATAAAAAATGCAAAATGGCTAACTTCCGGTTGGGTTTAGAGCATAGCCCCAAGAGACTTTTATTGAAGTCCATATGCGATACATGTTCCTACCACATTTCATACATCTAGGTCAAACGTACTGCGAGGGCTGCTTCGTCGAAATTTTGTAGGGGGCGCTATTGAGCCGATTTGCCACTCTGAACCAATAAAATCATATTCTATAACTACATTTCGGCCTTGGAATCTACTTGCCAAGTTTGCTTATGTTTCGAGCATTTTTAGCCTCTCAAAATGACCTTCGTTGTTCACGGCGAAGACTGCATCGCCACGGCAACGGCGTTCGACGAAACATCAAAAGCTTCATGATCTGGCATTATGAACTTATTGTATTTGTGTGGAACAAATTTGATATTGATTTGATTTACCTACTGAGAGAAACAAGCCAAAGTATCAAGACTTTAACTTCCTGTTACCAGTAGGTGGCGCTATGACTATGATTCAAAATTGGCCTGCAGATGTCTTCAGGCCTGGAGTCTAATCAAGCATGTGAAATCTGGTAAAGATCTGATGATGTGGAGTCGAGATACATCAGTTTATTCGTTCATGGCGAAGGATCGAAATTCGCCGAGCCGCCACGTCGCCGCCCTTCAGTAACTTCTTACAATCTTCACAACGAAGCATTATCAAGGTCTTAAGGCTTGTTTGACAACATTTGAGAGGGATCTGATTAATCTGTGAGGAGCAGGATGTCAAAGTACGCAGCGTACAACTTCCGGTTGCCACTAGGTGGCGCTATCACTATCATTCTAAATTATCATACAGATGTGTTCCGGGTCAGGATGTTATGACATATGAGAGATTTGGAGCAGATTCGACAATGTACGGCCGAGTTACAACAACTTCCTGTTTCGTGGCGAATGGTGTTTCTTTGACGCCACGCCACGGCCACATAGTTCGATAACTTTTTGATCTTTGAGTACCTTTTCACTGCCAAGGTCTCAAGAGCAGACTCGCCGAATCTGAAGTCAATCGGGTCAAATCTCTGGGAGGAGTTCGTTAAAGTATGACGCCTTGAAACGGTCAAAAAACGTCATAAAAGCAAAAATGGCCGACTTCCTGTTTGGTTTAGAGAAAACGGCCAAGAGGATTTTTGGTGCGTCTCATCACGTTCCACATAACTACCAACTTTCATACAGCTGGGTGAATCCTGATGTCGGGGCTACTCAATAGGGGGCGCTAGAGAGCCAATATTTCATACTGCAGCTGGACACCCCAATCAGACTGCAATTTTCGCAAATTCTGGCTTGTGTGCCAAATTTCACAACATTCCCAATATCCCAAGCACCTCCTTTTTGCGACGAAACACATAAAATAATAATAATTAAAGCTGCGAGCAGCGATGGGCGGGCCCTCGCAATATGCACGTCGGGGTGCCGGCGGGACTCCGGCCTGCGCGGACGAGAACGTCCGCGAGCGTCGGACGGCGCGAGGACTCTGGCTGATGCTGCCATTCAGTTCTGTGACCGTCAGACACTGCATGCAGGTTTAGAGCATGGCCCCAAGAGACTTTTATTGAAGTCCATATGCGATACATGTTCCTACCACATTTCATACATCTAGGTCAAACGTACTGCGAGGGCTGCTTCGTCGAAATTTTGTAGGGGGCGCTATTGAGCCGATTTGCCACTCTGAACCAATGAAATCATATTCTATAACTACATTTCGGGCTTGTAATCTGCTTGCCAAGTTTGCTTATGTTTCGAGCATTTTTAGCCTCTCAAAATGACCTTCGTTGTTAACGCCGAAGAATGCGTCGCCACGGCAACAGCTTTTCACGAAACAACAAGCTTTGAGTAACTTTTCATCACAAAGGTCTTTAGACTGTACCGACCAAATTTGAAGTTGATCTGATTAATTCCCTAGGAGAAGTTCGTTAAAGTGCAGCGCCTGGAAATGACAAAAACGACACTAGAAATTCATAAGAAATGCAAAATGGCTGACTTCCGGTTGGGTTTAGAGCATGGCCCCAAGAGACTTTTATTGAAGTCCATATGTGATACATATTCCTACCACATTTCATACATCTAGGTCAAACGTACTGCGAGGGCTGCTTCGTCGAAATTTTGTAGGGGGCGCTATTGAGCCGATTTGCCACTCTGAACCAATAAAATCATATTCCGTAACTACATTTCGGCCTTGTAATCTACTTGCCAAGGTTGCTTATGTTTCGAGCATTTTTAGCCTCTCAAAATGACCTTCGTTGTTAACGGCGAAGACTGCATCGCCACGGCAACGGCGTTCGACGAAACATCAAAAGCTTCAAGATCTGGCATTATGAACTTCTTGTATTTGTGTGGAAGAAATTTGATATTGATTTGATTTACCTACTAAGAGAAACAAGCCAAAGTATAAAGACTTTAACTTCCTGTTAGCAGTAGGTGGCGCTATGACTATGATTCAAAATTGGCCTGCAGTTGTCTTCAGGCCTGGAGTCTAATCAAACACGTGAAATCTGGTAAAGATCTGATGATGTGGAGTCGAGTTACATCAGTTTATTCGTTCATGGCGAAGGATCGAAATTCGCCGAGCCGCCACGTCGCCGCCCTTCAGTAACTTCTTACAATCTTCACAATGAAGCATTATCAAGGTCTTAAGGCTTGTTTGACAACATTTGAGAGGGATCTGATTAATCTGTGAGGAGCAGGATGTCAAAGTACGCAGCGTACAACTTCCGGTTGCCACTAGGTGGCGCTATCACTATGATTCTAAATTATCATATAGATGTGTTCCGGGTCAGGATCTTATGACATATGAGAGATTTGGAGCAGATTCGACAATGTACGGCCAAGTTACAACAACTTCCTGTTTCGTGGCGAATGGTGTTTCTTTGACGCCACGCCACGGCCACATAGTTCGATAACTTTTTGATCTTTGAGTAACTTTTCACTGTCAAGGTCTCAAGAGCAGACTCGCCGAATCTGAAGTCAATCGGGTCAAATCTCTGGGAGGAGTTCGTTAAAGTATGACGCCTTGAAACGGTCAAAAAACGTCATAAAAGCAACAATGGCCGACTTCCTGTTTGGTTTAGAGAAAACGGCCAAGAGGATTTTTGGTGCGTCTCATCACGTTCCACATAACTACCAACTTTCATACAGCTGGGTGAATCCTGATGTCGGGGCTACTCAATAGGGGGCGCTAGCGAGCCAATATTTCATACTGCAGCTGGACACCCCAATCAGACTGCAATTTTCGCAAATTCTGGCTTGCGTGCCAAATTTCACAACATTCCCAATATCCCAAGCACCTCCTTTTTGCGACGAAACACTAAAAATAATAATAATAATAATAATAAACATTCGAAATTCAATAGGTCCTCCGCTCCGACTACGTCGGTGCTCGGGCCCTAATAAGAATAATTAAAGCTGCGAGCAGCGATGGGCGGGCCCTCGCAATATGCACGTCGGGGTGCCGGCGGGACTCCGGCCTGCGCGGCCGAGAACGTCCGCGACCGTCGGACGGCGCGAGGACTCTGGCTGATGCTGCCATTTAGTTCTGTGACCGTCAGACACTGCATGCAGGTTTAGAGCATGGCCCCAATATACTTTTATTTAAGTCCATATGTGATACATGTTCCTACCAAATTTCATACATCTAGGTGAAACGTACTGCGAGGGCTGCTTCGTTGAAATTTTGTAGGGGGCGCTATTGAGCCGATTTGCCACTCTGAACCAATAACATCATATTATACAACTACATTTTGGGCTTTAAATGTGTATGCCAAGTTTGCTTATGTTTCGAGCATTTTTAGCCTCTCAAAATGACCTTCGTTGTTAACGGCGAAGACTGCATCGCCACGGCAACGGCGTTCGACGAAACATCAAAAGCTTCATGATCTGGCATTATGAACTATTTGTGTGGAACAAATTTGATATTGATTTGATTTACCTACTAAGAGAAACAAGCCAAAGTATCAAGACTTTAACTTCCTGTTACCAGTAGGTGGCGCTATGACTATGATTCAAAATTGGCCTGCAGATGTCTTCAGGCCTGGAGTCTAATCAAACACGTGAAATCTGGTAAAGATCTGATGATGTGGAGTCGAGTTACATCAGTTTATTCGTTCATGGCGAAGGATCGAAATTCCGTTGCCACGGCAACAGCTTTTCACGAAACAACAAGCTTTGAGTAACTTTTCATCACAAAGGTCTTTAGACTGTACCGACCAAATTTGAAGTTGATCTGATGAATTCCCTAGGAGGAGTTCGTTAAAGTGCAGCGCCTGGAAATGACAAAAACGACATGAGAAATTGATAGGAAATGCAAAATGGCTGACTTCCGGTTGGGTTTAGAGCATAGCCCCAAGAGACTTTTATTGAAGTCCATATGCGATACATGTTCCTACCACATTTCATACATCTAGGTCAAACGTACTGCGAGGGCTGCTTCGTCGAAATTTTGTAGGGGGCGCTATTGAGCCGATTTGCCACTGTGAACTAATAAAATCATATTATACAACTACATTTTGGGCTTTAAATGTGTATGCCAAGTTTGCTTATGTTTCGAGCATTTGTAGCCTCTCAAAATGACCTTCGTTGTTAACGGCGAAGACTGTATCGCCACGGCAACGGCGTTCGATGAAACATCAAAAGCTTCATGATCTGGCATTATGAACTTCTTGTATTTGTGTGGAACAAATTTGATATTGATTTGATTTACCTACTAAGAGAAACAAGCCAAAGTATCAAGACTTTAACTTCCTGTTACCAGTAGGTGGCGCTATGACTATGATTCAAAATTGGCCTGCATATGTCTTCAGGCCTGGAGTCTAATCAAACACGTGAAATCTGGTAAAGATCTGATGATGTGGAGTCGAGTTACATCAGTTTATTCGTTCATGGCGAAGGATCGAAATTCGCCGAGCCGCCACGTCGCCGTCCTTCAGTAACTTCTTACAATCTTCACAATGAAGCATTATCAAGGTCTTAAGGCTTGTTTGACAACATTTGAGAGGGATCTGATTAATCTGTGAGGAGCAGGATGTCAAAGTACGCAGCGTACAACTTCCGGTTGCCACTAGGTGGCGCTATCACTATGATTCTAAATTATCATATAGATGTGTTCCGGGTCAGGATGTTATGACATATGAGAGATTTTGAGCAGATTCGACAATGTACGGCCGAGTTACAACAACTTCCTGTTTCGTGGCGAATGGTGTTTCTTTGACGCCACGCCACGGCCACATAGTTTGATAACTTTTTGATCTTTGAGTAACTTTTCACTGCCAAGGTCTCAAGAGCAGACTAGCCGAATCTGAAGTCAATCGGGTCAAATCTCTGGGAGGAGTTCGTTAAAGTATGACGCCTTGAAACGGTCAAAAAACGTCATAAAAGCAAAAATGGCCGACTTCCTGTTTGGTTTAGAGAAAACGGCCAAGAGGATTTTTTGTGCGTCTCATCACGTTCCACATACCTACCAACTTTCATACAGCTGGGTGAAACCTGATGTTGGGGCTACTCAATAGGGGGCGCTAGCGAGCCAATATTTCATACCGCAGCTGGGCACCCCAATCAGACTGCAATTTTCGCAAATTCTGGCTTGCTTGCCAAATTTCACAAACTTCCCAATATCCCAAGCACCTCCTTTTTGCGACGAAACACATAAAATAATAATAAGAATAATAATAATAAACATGACGGTTTCAATAGGTCCTCCGCTCCGACTACGTCGGTGCTCGGGCCCTAATAAACATAGCGGTTTCAATAGGTCCTCCGCTCCGACTACGTCGGTGCTCGGGCCCTAATAATTAAAGCTGCGAGCAGCGATGAGCGGGCCCTCGCAATATGCACGTCGGGGTGCATGCACGTCGGGGTGCCGGCGGGACTCCGGCCTGCGCGGCCGAGAACGTCCGCGACCGTCGGACGGCGCGAGGACTCTGGTTGATGCTGTCATTCAGTTCCGTGACCGTCAGACACTGCATGCAGGTTCAGAGCATGGCCCCAATATACTTTTATTTAAGTCCATATGTGATACATGTTCCTACCAAATTTCATACATCTAGGTGAAACGTACTGCGAGGGCTGCTTCGTTGAAATTTTGTAGGGGGTGCTATTGAGCCGATTTGCCACTCTGAACCAATAAAATCATATTCTATAACTACATTTTGGGCTTGTAATCTGCTTGCCAAGTTTGCTTATGTTTCGAGCATTTTTAGCCTCTCAAAATGACCTTCGTTGTTAACGGCGAAGAATGCGTCGCCACGGCAACAGCTTTTCACGAAACAACAAGCTTTGAGTAACTTTTCATCACAAAGGTCTTTAGACTGTACCGACCAAATTTGAAGTTGATCTGATGAATTCCCTAGGAGGAGTTCGTTAAAGTGCAGCGCCTGGAAATGACAAAAACGACATGAGAAATTGATAGGAAATGCAAAATGGCTGACTTCCGGTTGGGTTTAGAGCATAGCCCCAAGAGACTTTTATTGAAGTCCATATGCGATACATGTTCCTACCACATTTCATACATCTAGGTCAAACGTACTGCGAGGGCTGCTTCGTCGAAATTTTGTAGGGGGCGCTATTGAGCCGATTTGCCACTGTGAACTAATAAAATCATATTATACAACTACATTTTGGGCTTTAAATGTGTATGCCAAGTTTGCTTATGTTTCGAGCATTTGTAGCCTCTCAAAATGACCTTCGTTGTTAACGGCGAAGACTGTATCGCCACGGCAACGGCGTTCGATGAAACATCAAAAGCTTCATGATCTGGCATTATGAACTTCTTGTATTTGTGTGGAACAAATTTGATATTGATTTGATTTACCTACTAAGAGAAACAAGCCAAAGTATCAAGACTTTAACTTCCTGTTACCAGTAGGTGGCGCTATGACTATGATTCAAAATTGGCCTGCATATGTCTTCAGGCCTGGAGTCTAATCAAACACGTGAAATCTGGTAAAGATCTGATGATGTGGAGTCGAGTTACATCAGTTTATTCGTTCATGGCGAAGGATCGAAATTCGCCGAGCCGCCACGTCGCCGTCCTTCAGTAACTTCTTACAATCTTCACAATGAAGCATTATCAAGGTCTTAAGGCTTGTTTGACAACATTTGAGAGGGATCTGATTAATCTGTGAGGAGCAGGATGTCAAAGTACGCAGCGTACAACTTCCGGTTGCCACTAGGTGGCGCTATCACTATGATTCTAAATTATCATATAGATGTGTTCCGGGTCAGGATGTTATGACATATGAGAGATTTTGAGCAGATTCGACAATGTACGGCCGAGTTACAACAACTTCCTGTTTCGTGGCGAATGGTGTTTCTTTGACGCCACGCCACGGCCACATAGTTTGATAACTTTTTGATCTTTGAGTAACTTTTCACTGCCAAGGTCTCAAGAGCAGACTAGCCGAATCTGAAGTCAATCGGGTCAAATCTCTGGGAGGAGTTCGTTAAAGTATGACGCCTTGAAACGGTCAAAAAACGTCATAAAAGCAAAAATGGCCGACTTCCTGTTTGGTTTAGAGAAAACGGCCAAGAGGATTTTTTGTGCGTCTCATCACGTTCCACATACCTACCAACTTTCATACAGCTGGGTGAAACCTGATGTTGGGGCTACTCAATAGGGGGCGCTAGCGAGCCAATATTTCATACCGCAGCTGGGCACCCCAATCAGACTGCAATTTTCGCAAATTCTGGCTTGCTTGCCAAATTTCACAAACTTCCCAATATCCCAAGCACCTCCTTTTTGCGACGAAACACATAAAATAATAATAAGAATAATAATTAAAGCTGCGAGCAGCGATGGGCGGGCCCTCGCAATATGCACGTCGGGGTGCCGGCGGGACTCCGGCCTGCGCGGCCGAGAACGTCCGCGACCGTCGGACGGCGCGAGGACTCTGGCTGATGCTGCCATTTAGTTCTGTGACCGTCAGACACTGCATGCAGGTTTAGAGCATGGCCCCAATATACTTTTATTTAAGTCCATATGTGATACATGTTCCCACCAAATTTCATACATCTAGGTCAAACGTACTGCGAGGGCTCCTTCGTCGAAATTTAGTAGGGGGCGCTATTCAGCCGATTTGCCACTCTGAACCAATAAAATCATATTCCCTAACTACATTTCGGCCTTGTAATCTACTTGCCAAGTTTGCTTATGTTTCGAGCATTTTTAGCCTGTCAAAATGACCTTCGTTGTTAACGGCGAAGACTGCATCGCCACGGCAACGGCGTTCGACGAAACATCAAAAACTTCATGATCTGGCATTATGAACTTCTTGTATTTGTGTGGAACAAATTTGATATTGATTTGATTTACCTACTGAGAGAAACAAGCCAAAGTATCAAGACTTTAACTTCCTGTTACCAGTAGGTGGCGCTATGACTATGATTCAAAATTGGCCTGCAGATGTCTTCAGGCCTGGAGTCTAATCAAGCATGTGAAATCTGGGAAAGATCTGATGATGTGGAGTCGAGATACATCAGTTTATTCGTTCATGGCGAAGGATCGAAATTCGCCGAGCCGCCACGTCGCCGCCCTTCAGTAACTTCTTACAATCTTCACAATGAAGCATTATCAAGGTCTTAAGGCTTGTTTGACAAGATTTGAGAGGGATCTGATTAATCTGTGAGGAGCAGGATGTCAAAGTACGCAGCGTACAACTTCCGGTTGCCACTAGGTGGCGCTATCACTATGATTCTAAATTATCATACAGATGTGTTCCGGGTCAGGATGTTATGACATATGAGAGATTTGGAGCAGATTCGACAATGTACGGCCGAGTTACAACAACTTCCTGTTTCGTGGCGAATGGTGTTTCTTTGACGCCACGCCACGGCCACATCGTTCGATAACTTTTTGATCTTTGAGTAACTTTTCACTGCCAAGGTCTCAAGAGCAGACTAGCCGAATCTGAAGTCAATCGGGTCAAATCTCTGGGAGGAGTTCGTTAAAGTATGACGCCTTGAAACGGTCAAAAAACGTCATAAAAGCAAAAATGGCCGACTTCCTGTTTGGTTTAGACAAAACGGCCAAGAGGATTTTTTGTGCGTCTCATCACGTTCCACATACCGACCAAATGTCATACAGCTGGGTGAATCCTGATGTTGGGGCTACTCAATAGGGGGCGCTAGCGAGCCAATATTTTATACTGCAGCTGGACACCCCAATCAGACTGCAATTTTCGCAAATTCTGGCTTGCGTGCCAAATTTCACAACATTCCCAATATCCCAAGCACCTCCTTTTTGCCATCAAACTGGTAAAATAATAATAAGAATAATAATAATAATAATAAACATTCGAAATTCAATAGGTCCTCCGCTCCGACTACGTCGGTGCTCGGGCCCTAATAATAAACATTACGGTTTCAATAGGTCCTCCGCTCCGACTACGTCGGTGCTCGGGCCCTAATAATTAAAGCTGCGAGCAGCGATGAGCGGGCCCTCGCAATATGCATGTCGGGGTGCATGCACGTCGGGGTGCCGGCGGGACTCCGGCCTGCGCGGCCGAGAACGTCCGCGACCGTCGGACGCCGCGAGGACTCTGGTTGATGCTGTCATTCAGTTCCGTGACCGTCAGACACTGCATGCAGGTTCAGAGCATGGCCCCAATATACTTTTATTTAAGTCCATATGTGATACATGTTCCTACCAAATTTCATACATCTAGGTGAAACGTACTGCGAGGGCTGCTTCGTTGAAATTTTGTAGGGGGCGCTATTGAGCCGATTTGCCACTCTGAACCAATAAAATCATATTATACAACTACATTTTGGGCTTTAAATGTGTATGCCAAGTTTGCTTATGTTTCGAGCATTTTTAGCCTCTCAAAATGACCTTCGTTGTTAACGGCGAAGACTGCATCGCCACGGCAACGGCGTTCGACGAAACATCAAAAGCTTCATGATCTGGCATTATGAACTATTTGTGTGGAACAAATTTGATATTGATTTGATTTACCTACTAAGAGAAACAAGCCAAAGTATCAAGACTTTAACTTCCTGTTACCAGTAGGTGGCGCTATGACTATGATTCAAAATTGGCCTGCATATGTCTTCAGGCCTGGAGTCTAATCAAACATGTGAAATCTGGTAAAGATCTGATGATGTGGAGTCGAGTTACATCAGTTTATTCGTTCATGGCGAAGGATCGAAATTCCGTCGCCACGGCAACAGCTTTTCACGAAACAACAAGCTTTGAGTAACTTTTCATCACAAAGGTCTTTAGACTGTACCGACCAAATTTGAAGTTGATCTGATGAATTCCCTAGGAGGAGTTCGTTAAAGTGCAGCGGCTGGAAATGACAAAAACGACATGAGAAATTCATAAAAAATGCAAAATGGCTGACTTCCGGTTGGGTTTAGAGCATAGCCCCAAGAGACTTTTATTGAAGTCCATATGCGATACATGTTCCTACCACATTTCATACATCTAGGTCAAACGTACTGCGAGGGCTGCTTCGTCGGAATTTTGTAGGGGGCGCTATTGAGCCGATTTGGCACTCTGAACCAATAAAATCATATTCCGTAACTACATTTCGGCCTTGTAATCTACTTGCCAAGTTTGCTTATGTTTCGAGCATTTTTAGCCTCTCAAAATGACCTTCGTTGTTAAAGGCGAAGACTGCATCGCCACGGCAACGGCGTTCGACGAAACATCAAAAGCTTCATGATCTGGCATTATGAACTTCTTCTATTTGTGTGGAACAAATTTGATATTGATTTGATTTACCTACTAAGAGAAACAAGCCAAAGTATAAAGACTTTAACTTCCTGTTACCAGTAGGTGGCGCTATGACTATGATTCAAAATTGGCCTGCAGATGTCTTCAGGCCTGGAGTCTAATCAAACACGTGAAATCTGGGAAAGATCTGATGATGTGGAGTCGAGATACATCAGTTTATTCGTTCATGGCGAAGGATCGAAATTCGCCGAGCCGCCACGTCGCCGCCCTTCAGTAACTTCTTACAATCTTCACAACGAAGCATTATCAAGGTCTTAAGGCTTGTTTGACAACATTTGAGAGGGATCTGATTAATCTGTGAGGAGCAGGATGTCAAAGTACGCAGCGTACAACTTCCGGTTGCCACTAGGTGGCGCTATCAGTTTGATTCACAATTATCATATAGATGTGTTCCGGGTCAGGATGTTATGACATATGAGAGATTTTGAGCAGATTCGACAATGTACGGCCGAGTTACAACAACTTCCTGTTTCGTGGCGAATGGTGTTTCTTTGACGCCACGCCACGGCCACATCGTTCGATAACTTTTTGATCTTTGAGTAACTTTTCACTACCAAGGTCTCAAGAGCAGACTAGCCGAATCTGAAGTCAATCGGGTTAAATCTCTGGGAGGAGTTCGTTAAAGTATGACGCCTTGAAACGGTCAAAAAACGTCATAAAAGTAGAAATGGCCGACTTCCTGTTTGGTTTAGAGAAAACTTCCAAGAGGATGTTTGGTGCGTCTCATCACGTTCCACATAACTACCAACTTTCATACAGCTGGGTGAATCCTGATGTTGGGGCTACTCAATAGGGGGCGCTAGCGAGCCAATATTTCATACCGCAGCTGGATACCCCAATCAGACTGCAATTTTCGCAAATTCTGGCTTGCGTGCCAAATTTCTCAGACTTCCCAATATCCCAAGCACCTCCTTTTTGCGCCGAAACACTAAAAATAAGAATAAGAATAATAATTAAAGCTGCGAGCAGCGATGGGCGGGCCCTCGCAATATGCACGTTGGGGTGCCGGCGGGTCTCCGGCCTGCGCGGCCGAGAACGTCCGCGACCGTCGGACGGCGCGAGGACTCTGGCTGATGCTGCCATTTAGTTCTGTAACCGTCAGACACTGCATGCAGGTTTAGAGCATGGCCCCAATATACTTTTATTTAAGTCCATATGTGATACATGTTCCCACCAAATTTCATACATCTAGGTCAAACGTACTGCGAGGGCTCCTTCGTCGAAATTTTGTAGGGGGCGCTATTGAGCCGATTTGCCACTCTGAACCAATAAAATCATATTCCCTAACTACATTTCGGCCTTGTAATCTACTTGCCAAGTTTGCTTATGTTTCGAGCATGTTTAGCCTGTCAAAATGACCTTCGTTGTTAACGGCGAAGACTGCATCGCCACGGCAACGGCGTTCGACGAAACATCAAAAACTTCATGATCTGGCATTATGAACTTCTTGTATTTGTGTGGAACAAATTTGATATTGATTTGATTTACCTACTGAGAGAAACAAGCCAAAGTATCAAGACTTTAACTTCCTGTTACCAGTAGGTGGCGCTATGACTAAGATTCAAAATTGGCCTGCAGATGTCTTCAGGCCTGGAGTCTAATCAAGCATGTGAAATCTGGTAAAGATCTGATGATGTGGAGTCGAGATACATCAGTTTATTCGTTCATGGCGAAGGATCGAAATTCGCCGAGCCGCCACGTCGCCGCCCTTCAGTAACTTCTTACAATCTTCACAATGAAGCATTATCAAGGTCTTAAGGCTTGTTTGACAAGATTTGAGAGGGATCTGATGAATCTGTGAGGAGCAGGATGTCAAAGTACGCAGCGTACAACTTCCGGTTGCCACTAGGTGGCGCTATCACTATGATTCTAAATTATCATACAGATGTGTTCCGGGTCAGGATGTTATGACATATGAGAGATTTTGAGCAGATTCGACAATGTACGGCCGAGTTACAACAACTTCCTGTTTCGTGGCGAATGGTGTTTCTTTGACGCCACGCCACGGCCACATAGTTCGATAACTTTTTGATCTTTGAGTAACTTTTCACTGCCAAGGTCTCAAGAGCAGACTAGCCGAATCTGAAATCAATCGTGTCAAATCTCTGGGAGGAGTTCGTTAAAGTATGACGCCTTGAAACGGTCAAAAAACGTCATAAATGCAAAAATGGCCGACTTCCTGTTTGGTTTAGAGAAAACTTCCAAGAAGATTTTTGGTGCGTCTCATCACGTTCCACATACCTACCAACTTTCATACAGCTGGGTGAAACCTGATGTTGGGGCTACTCAATAGGGGGCGCTAGCGAGCCAATATTTCATACCGCAGCTGGACACCCCAATCAGACTGCAATTTTCGCAAATTCTGGCTTGCGTGCCAAATTTCACAGACTTCCCAATATCCCAAGCACCTCCTTTTTGCGACGAAACACTAAAAATAAGAATAAGAATAATAAGAATAATAATAATAATAAACATTCGAAATTCAATAGGTCCTCCGCTCCGACTACGTCGGTGCTCGGGCCCTAATAATAAACATTCGAATTCAATAGGTCCTCCGCTCCGACTACGTCGGTGCTCGGGCCCTAATAATAATAAGAAGAATAAACATTACGGTTTCAATAGGTCCTCCGCTCCGACTACGTCGGTGCTCGGGCCCTAATTAAAGCTGCGAGCAGCGATGGGCGGGCCCTCGCAATATGCACGTCGGGGTGCATGCACGTCGGGGTGCCGGCGGGACTCCGGCCTGCGCGGCCGAGTACGTCCGCGACTGTCGGACGGCGCGAGGACTCTGGTTGATGCTGTCATTCAGTTCCGTGACCGTCAGACACTGCATGCAGGTTCAGAGCATGGCCCCAATTTACTTTTATTTAAGTCCATATGTGATACATGTTCCTACCAAATTTCATACATCTAGGTGAAACGTACTGCGAGGGCTGCTTCGTTGTAATTTTGTAGGGGGCGCTATTGAGCCGATTTGCCACTCTGAACCAATAAAATCATATTATACAACTACATTTTGGGCTTTAAATGTGTATGCCAAGTTTGCTTATGTTTCGAGCATTTTTAGCCTGTCAAAATGACCTTCGTTGTTAACGGCGAAGACTGCATCGCCACGGCAACGGCGTTCGACGAAACATCAAAAACTTCATGATCTGGCATTATGAACTTCTTGTATTTGTGTGGAACAAATTTGATATTGATTTGATTTACCTACTGAGAGAAACAAGCCAAAGTATCAAGACTTTAACTTCCTGTTACCAGTAGGTGGCGCTATGACTATGATTCAAAATTGGCCTGCAGATGTCTTCAGGCCTGGAGTCTAATCAAGCATGTGAAATCTGGTAAAGATCTGATGATGTGGAGTCGAGATACATCAGTTTATTCGTTCATGGCGAAGGATCGAAATTCGCCGAGCCGCCACGTCGCCGCCCTTCAGTAACTTCTTACAATCTTCACAATGAAGCATTATCAAGGTCTTAAGGCTTGTTTGACAACATTTGAGAGGGATCTGATTAATCTGTGAGGAGCAGGATGTCAAAGTACGCAGCGTACAACTTCCGGTTGCCACTAGGTGGCGCTATCAGTTTGATTCAAAATTATCATATAGATGTGTTCCGGGTCAGGATGTTATGACATATGAGAGATTTTGAGCAGATTCAACAATGTACGGCCGAGTTACAACAACTTCCTGTTTCGTGGCGAATGGTGTTTCTTTGACGCCACGCCACGGCCACATAGTTTGATAACTTTTTGATCTTTGAGTAACTTTTCACTGCCAAGGTCTCAAGAGCAGACTAGCCGAATCTGAAGTCAATCGGGTCAAATCTCTGGGAGGAGTTCGTTAAAGTATGACGCCTTGAAACGGTCAAAAAACGTCATAAAAGCAAAAATGGCCGACTTCCTGTTTGGTTTAAAGAAAACGTCCAAGAGGATTTTTTGTGCGTCTCATCACGTTGCACATAACTCCCAAATTTCATACAGCTGGGTGAAACCTGATGTTGGGGCTACTCAATAGGGGGCGCTAGCGAGCCAATATTTCATACCGCAGCTGGATACCCCAATCAGACTGCAATTTTCACAAATTCTGGCTTGCGTGCCAAATTTCACAACATTCCCAATATCCCAAGCACCTCCTTTTTGCGACGAAACACATAAAATAATAATAAGAATTAAAGCTGCGAGCAGCGATGGGCGGGCCCTCGCAATATGCACGTCGGGGTGCCGGCGGGACTCCGGCCTGCGCGGCCGAGAACGTCCGCGACCGTCGGACGGCGCGAGGACTCTGGCTGATGCTGCCATTTAGTTCTGTGACCGTCAGACACTGCATGCAGGTTTAGAGCATGGCCCCAATATACTTTTATTTAAGTCCATATGTGATACATGTTCCCACCAAATTTCATACATCTAGGTCAAACGTACTGCGAGGGCTGCTTCGTCGAAATTTTGTAGGGGGCGCTATTGAGCCGATTTGCCACTCTGAACCAATCAAATCATATTCCCTAACTACATTTCGGCCTTGTAATCTACTTGCCAAGTTTGCTTATGTTTCGAGCATTTCTAGCCTCTCAAAATGACCTTCGTTGTTAACGGCGAAGACTGCATCGCCACGGCAACGGCGTTCGAGGAAACATCAAAAGCTTCATGATCTGGCATTATGAACTTCTTGTATTTGTGTGGAACAAATTTGATATTGATTTGATTTACCTACTAAGAGAAACAAGCCAAAGTATCAAGACTTTAACTTCCTGTTACCAGTAGGTGGCGCTATGACTATGATTCAAAATTGGCCTGCATATGTCTTCAGGCCTGGAGTCTAATCAAACACGTGAAATCTGGTAAAGATCTGATGATGTGGAGTCGAGTTACATCAGTTTATTCGTTCATGGCGAAGGATCGAAATTCGCCGAGCCGCCACGTCGCCGTCCTTCAGTAACTTCTTACAATCTTCACAATGAAGCATTATCAAGGTCTTAAGGCTTGTTTGACAACATTTGAGAGGGATCTGATTAATCTGTGAGGAGCAGGATGTCAAAGTACGCAGCGTACAACTTCCGGTTGCCACTAGGTGGCGCTATCACTATGATTCTAAATTATCATATAGATGTGTTCCGGGTCAGGATGTTATGACATATGAGAGATTTTGAGCAGATTCGACAATGTACGGCCGAGTTACAACAACTTCCTGTTTCGTGGCGAATGGTGTTTCTTTGACGCCACGCCACGGCCACATAGTTTGATAACTTTTTGATCTTTGAGTAACTTTTCACTGCCAAGGTCTCAAGAGCAGACTAGCCGAATCTGAAGTCAATCGGGTCAAATCTCTGGGAGGAGTTCGTTAAAGTATGACGCCTTGAAACGGTCAAAAAACGTCATAAAAGCAAAAATGGCCGACTTCCTGTTTGGTTTAGAGAAAACGGCCAAGAGGATTTTTTGTGCGTCTCATCACGTTCCACATACCTACCAACTTTCATACAGCTGGGTGAAACCTGATGTTGGGGCTACTCAATAGGGGGCGCTAGCGAGCCAATATTTCATACCGCAGCTGGGCACCCCAATCAGACTGCAATTTTCGCAAATTCTGGCTTGCGTGCCAAATTTCACAGACTTCCCAATATCCCAAGCACCTCCTTTTTGCGACGAAACACTAAAAATAAGAATAATTAAAGCTGCGAGCAGCGATGGGCGGGCCCTCGCAATATGCACGTCGGGGTGCCGGCGGGACTCCGGCCTGCGCGGCCGAGAACGTCCGCGACCGTCGGACGGCGCGAGGACTCTGGTTGATGCTGTCATTCAGTTCCGTGACCGTCAGACACTGCATGCAGGTTCAGAGCATGGCCCCAATATACTTTTATTTAAGTCCATATGTGATACATGTTCCTACCAAATTTCATACATCTAGGTGAAACGTACTGCGAGGGCTGCTTCGTTGAAATTTTGTAGGGGGCGCTATTGAGCCGATTTGCCACTCTGAACCAATAAAATCATATTATACAACTACATTTTGGGCTTTAAATGTGTATGCCAAGTTTGCTTATGTTTCGAGCATTTTTAGCCTCTCAAAATGACCTTCGTTGTTAACGGCGAAGACTGCATCGCCACGGCAACGGCGTTCGACGAAACATCAAAAGCTTCATGATCTGGCATTATGAACTATTTGTGTGGAACAAATTTGATATTGATTTGATTTACCTACTAAGAGAAACAAGCCAAAGTATCAAGACTTTAACTTCCTGTTACCAGTAGGTGGCGCTATGACTATGATTCAAAATTGGCCTGCATATGTCTTCAGGCTTGGAGTCTAATCAAACACGTGAAATCTGGTAAAGATCTGATGATGTGGAGTCGAGTTACATCAGTTTATTCGTTCATGGCGAAGGATCGAAATTCCGTCGCCACGGCAACAGCTTTTCACGAAACAACAAGCTTTGAGTAACTTTTCATCACAAAGGTCTTTAGACTGTACCGACCAAATTTGAAGTTGATCTGATGAATTCCCTAGGAGGAGTTCGTTAAAGTGCAGCGCCTGGAAATGACAAAAACGACATGAGAAATTCATAAAAAATACAAAATGGCTGACTTCCGGTTGGGTTTAGAGCATAGCCCCAAGAGACTTTTATTTAAGTCCATATGCGATACATGTTCCTACCACATTTCATACATCTAGGTCAAACGTACTGCGAGGGCTGCTTCGTCGGAATTTTGTAGGGGGCGCTATTGAGCCGATTTGCCACTCTGAACCAATAAAATCATATTATACAACTACATTTTGGGCTTTAAATGTGTATGCCAAGTTTGCTTATGTTTCGAGCATTTTTAGCCTCTCAAAATGACCTTCGTTGTTAACGGCGAAGACTGCATCGCCACGGCAACGGCGTTCGACGAAACATCAAAAGCTTCATGATCTGGCATTATGAACTTCTTGTATTTGTGTGGAACAAATTTGATATTGATTTGATTTACCTACTAAGAGAAACAAGCCAAAGTATAAAGACTTTAACTTCCTGTTACCAGTAGGTGGCGCTATGACTATGATTCAAAATTGGCCTGCAGATGTCTTCAGGCCTGGAGTCTAATCAAGCATGTGAAATCTGGTAAAGATCTGATGATGTGGAGTCGAGATACATCAGTTTATTCGTTCATGGCGAATGATCGAAATTCGCCGAGCCGCCACGTCGCCGCCCTTCAGTAACTTCTTACAATCTTCACAACGAAGCATTATCAAGGTCTTAAGGCTTGTTTGACAAGATTTGAGAGGGATCTGATTAATCTGTGAGGAGCAGGATGTCAAAGTACGCAGCGTACAACTTCCGGTTGCCACTAGGTGGCGCTATCACTATGATTCAAAATTATCATATAGATGTGTTCCGGGTCAGGATGTTATGACATATGAGAGATTTTGAGCAGATTCGACAATGTACGGCCGAGTTACAACAACTTCCTGTTTCGTGGCGAATGGTGTTTCTTTGACGCCACGCCACGGCCACATAGTTCGATAACTTTTTGATCTTTGAGTAACTTTTCACTGCCAAGGTCTCAAGAGCAGACTAGCCGAATCTGAAAGCAATCGGGTCAAATCTCTGGGAGGAGTTCGTTAAAGTATGACGCCTTGAAACGGTCAAAAAACGTCATAAAAGCAAAAATGGCCGACTTCCTGTTTGGTTTAGACAAAACGGCCAAGAGGATTTTTTGTGCGTCTCATCACGTTCCACATACCGACCAAATTTCATACAGCTGGGTGAATCCTGATGTTGGGGCTACTCAATAGGGGGCGCTAGCGAGCCAATATTTCATACCGCAGCTGGACACCCCAATCAGACTGCAATTTTCGCAAATTCTGGCTTGCGCGCCAAATTTCACAACATTCCCAATATCCCAAGCACCTCCTTTTTGCGACGAAACACTTAGAATAAGAATAATAAACATTACAGTTTCAATAGGTCCTCCGCTCCGACTACGTCGGTGCTCGGGCCCTAATTAAAGCTGCGAGCAGCGATGGGCGGGCCCTCGCAATATGCACGTCGGGGTGCATGCACGTCGGGGTGCCGGCGGGACTCCGGCCTGCGCGGCCGAGAACGTCCGCGACCGTCGGACGGCGCGAGGACTCTGGTTGATGCTGTCATTCAGTTCCGTGACCGTCAGACACTGCATGCAGGTTCAGAGCATGGCCCCAATATACTTTTATTTAAGTCCATATGTGATACATGTTCCTACCAAATTTCATACATCTAGGTGAAACGTACTGCGAGGGCTGCTTCGTTGACATTTTGTAGGGGGCGCTATTGAGCCGATTTGCCACTCTGAACCAATAAAATCATATTATACAACTACATTTTGGGCTTTAAATGTGTATGCCAAGTTTGCTTATGTTTCGAGCATTTTTAGCCTCTCAAAATGACCTTCGTTGTTAACGGCGAAGACTGCATCGCCACGGCAACGGCGTTCAACGAAACATCAAAAGCTTCATGATCTGGCATTATGAACTATTTGTGTGGAACAAATTTGATATTGATTTGATTTACCTACTAAGAGAAACAAGCCAAAGTATCAAGACTTTAACTTCCTGTTACCAGTAGGTGGCGCTATGACTATGAGTCAAAATTGGCCTGCATATGTCTTCAGGCCTGGAGTCTAATCAAACACGTGAAATCTGGTAAAGATCTGATGATGTGGAGTCGAGTTACATCAGTTTATTCGTTCATGGCGAAGGATCGAAATTCCGTCGCCACGGCAACAGCTTTTCACGAAACAACAAGCTTTGAGTAACGTTTCATCACAAAGGTCTTTAGACTGTACCGACCAAATTTGAGGTTGATCTGATTAATTCCCTAGGAGGAGTTCGTTAAAGTGCAGCGCCTGGAAATGACAAAAACGACACTAGAAATTCAGAAGAAATGCAAAGTAGCTGACTTCCGGTTGGGTTTAGAGCATAGCCCCAAGAGACTTTTATTGAAGTCCATATGTGATACATGTTCCCACCAAATTTCATACAGCTAGGTCAAACGTACTGCGAGGGCTCCTTCGTCAAAATTTTGTAGGGGGCGCTATTGAGCCGATTTGCCACTCTGAACCAATAAAATCATATTCCCTAACTACATATCGGCCTTGTAATCTACTTGCCAAGTTTGCTTATGTTTCGAGCATGTTTAGCCTGTCAAAATGACCTTAGTTGTTAACGGCGAAGACTGCATCGCCACGGCAACGGCGTTCGACGAAACATCAAAAACTTCATGATCTGGCATTATGAACTTCTTGTATTTGTGTGGAACAAATTTGATATTGATTTGATTTACCTACTGAGAGAAACAAGCCAAAGTATCAAGACTTTAACTTCCTGTTACCAGTAGGTGGCGCTATGACTATGATTCAAAATTGGCCTGCAGATGTCTTCAGGCCTGGAGTCTAATCAAACACGTGAAATCTGGGAAAGATCTGATGATGTGGAGTCGAGATACATCAGTTTATTCGTTCATGGCGAAGGATCGAAATTCGCCGAGCCGCCACGTCGCCGCCCTTCAGTAACTTCTTACAATCTTCACAACGAAGCATTATCAAGGTCCTAAGGCTTGTTTGACAACATTTGAGAGGGATCTGATTAATCTGTGAGGAGCAGGATGTCAAAGTACGCAGCCTACAACTTCCGGTTGCCACTAGGTGGCGCTATCACTATGATTCTAAATTATCATATAGATGTGTTCCGGGTCAGGATGTTATGACATATGAGAGATTTGGAGCAGATTCGACAATGTACGGCCAAGTTACAACAACTTCCTGTTTCGTGGCGAATGGTGTTTCTTTGACGCCACGCCACGGCCACATAGTTCGATAACTTTTTGATCTTTGAGTAACTTTTCACTGCCAAGGTCTCAAGAGCAGACTCGCCGAATCTGAAGTCAATCGGGTCAAATCTCTGGGAGGAGTTCGTTAAAGTATGACGCCTTGAAACGGTCAAAAAACGTCATAAAAGCAAAAATGGCCGACTTCCTGTTTGGTTTAGAGAAAACGGCCAAGAGGATTTTTGGTGCGTCTCATCACGTTCCACATAACTACCAACTTTCATACAGCTGGGTGAATCCTGATGTTGGGGCTACTCAATAGGGGGCGCTAGCGAGCCAATATTTCATACTGCAGCTGGACACCCCAATCAGACTGCAATTTTCGCAAATTCTGGCTTGCGTGCCAAATTTCACAACATTCCCAATATCCCAAGCACCTCCTTTTTGCGACGAAACACTAAAAATAAGAATAATTAAAGCTGCGAGCAGCGATGGGCGGGCCCTCGCAATATGCACGGCGGGGTGCCGGCGGGACTCCGGCCTGCGCGGCCGAGAACGTCCGCGACTGTCGGACGGCGCGAGGACTCTGGTTGATGCTGTCATTCAGTTCCGTGACCGTCAGACACTGCATGCAGGTTCAGAGCATGGCCCCAATATACTTTTATTTAAGTCCATATGTGATACATGTTCCTACCAAATTTCATACATCTAGGTGAAACGTACTGCGAGGGCTGCTTTGTTGAAATTTTGTAGGGGGCGCTATTGAGCCGATTTGCCACTCTGAACCAATAAAATCATATTATACAACTACATTTTGGGCTTTAAATGTGTATGCCAAGTTTGCTTATGTTTCGAGCATTTTTTGCCTCTCAAAATGACCTTCGTTGTTAACGGCGAAGACTGCATCGCCACGGCAACGGCGTTCGACGAAACATCAAAAGCTTCATGATCTGGCATTATGAACTATTTGTGTGGAACAAATTTGATATTGATTTGATTTACCTACTAAGAGAAACAAGCCAAAGTATCAAGACTTTAACTTCCTGTTACCAGTAGGTGGCGCTATGACTATGATTCAAAATTGGCCTGCATATGTCTTCAGGCCTGGAGTCTAATCAAACACGTGAAATCTGGTAAAGATCTGATGATGTGGAGTCGAGTTACATCAGTTTATTCGTTCATGGCGAAGGATCGAAATTCCGTCGCCACGGCAACAGCTTTTCACGAAACAACAAGCTTTGAGTAACTTTTCATCACAAAGGTCTTTAGACTGTACCGACCAAATTTGAAGTTGATCTGATGAATTCCCTAGGAGGAGTTCGTTAAAGTGCAGCGCCTGGAAATGACAAAAACGACATGAGAAATTCATAAAAAATGCAAAATGGCTGACTTCCGGTTGGGTTTAGAGCATAGCCCCAAGAGACTTTTATTGAAGTCCATATGCGATACATGTTCCTACCACATTTCATACATCTAGGTGAAACGTACTGCGAGGGCTGCTTCGTTGAAATTTTGTAGGGGGCGCTATTGAGCCGATTTGCCACTCTGAACCAATAAAATCATATTATACAACTACATTTTGGGGTTTAAATGTGTATGCCAAGTTTGCTTATGTTTCGAGCATTTTTAGCCTCTCAAAATGACCTTCGTTGTTAACGGCGAAGACTGCATCGCCACGGCAACGGCGTTCGACGAAACATCAAAAGCTTCATGATCTGGCATTATGAACTTCTTCTATTTGTGTGGAACAAATTTGATATTGATTTGATTTACCTACTAAGAGAAACAAGCCAAAGTATAAAGACTTTAACTTCCTGTTACCAGTAGGTGGCGCTATGACTATGATTCAAAATTGGCCTGCAGATGTCTTCAGGCCTGGAGTCTAATCAAACACGTGAAATCTGGGAAAGATCTGATGATGTGGAGTCGAGATACATCAGTTTATTCGTTCATGGCAAAGGATCGAAATTCGCCGAGCCGCCACGTCGCCGCCCTTCAGTAACTTCTTACAATCTTCACAACGAAGCATTATCAAGGTCTTAAGGCTTGTTTGACAACATTTGAGAGGGATCTGATTAATCTGTGAGGAGCAGGATGTCAAAGTACGCAGCCTACAACTTCCGGTTGCCACTAGGTGGCGCTATCACTATGATTCTAAATTATCATATAGATGTGTTCCGGGTCAGGATGTTATGACATATGAGAGATTTGGAGCAGATTCGACAATGTACGGCCAAGTTACAACAACTTCCTGTTTCGTGGCGAATGGTGTTTCTTTGACGCCACGCCACGGCCACATAGTTCGATAACTTTTTGATCTTTGAGTAACTTTTCACTGCCAAGGTCTCAAGAGCAGACTCGCCGAATCTGAAGTCAATCGGGTCAAATCTCTGGGAGGAGTTCGTTAAAGTATGACGCCTTGAAACGGTCAAAAAACGTCATAAAAGCAAAAATGGCCGACTTCCTGTTTGGTTTAGAGAAAACGGCCAAGAGGATTTTTTGTGCGTCTCATCACGTTCCACATACCTACCAAATTTCATACAGCTGGGTGAAACCTGATGTTGGGGCTACTCAATAGGGGGCGCTAGCGAGCCAATATTTCATACCGCAGCTGGACACCCCAATCAGACTGCAATTTTCGCAAATTCTGGCTTGCGTGCCAAATTTCACAGACTTCCCAATATCCCAAGCACCTCCTTTTTGCGACGAAACACTTAGAATAAGAAGAATAATAATAAACATTCGAAATTCAATAGGTCCTCCGCTCCGACTACGTCGGTGCTCGGGCCCTAATAATAATAAGAAGAATAAACATTACGATTTCAATAGGTCCTCCGCTCCGACTACGTCGGTGCTCGGGCCCTAATTAAAGCTGCGAGCAGCGATGGGCGGGCCCTCGCAATATGCACGTCGGGGTGCATGCACGTCGGGGTGGCGGCGGGACTCCGGCCTGCGCGGCCGAGAACGTCCGCGACCGTCGGACGGCGCGAGGACTCTGGTTGATGCTGTCATTCAGTTCCGTGACCGTCAGACACTGCATGCAGGTTCAGAGCATGGCCCCAATATACTTTTATTTAAGTCCATATGTGATACATGTTCCTACCAAATTTCATACATCTAGGTGAAACGTACTGCGAGGGCTGCTTCGTTGAAATTTTGTAGGGGGCGCTATTGAGCCGATTTGCCACTCTGAACCAATAACATCATATTATACAACTACATTTTGGGCTTTAAATGTGTATGCCAAGTTTGCTTATGTTTCGAGCATTTTTAGCCTCTCAAAATGACCTTCGTTGTTAACGGCGAAGACTGCATCGCCACGGCAACGGCGTTCGACGAAACATCAAAAGCTTCATGATCTGGCATTATGAACTATTTGTGTGGAACAAATTTGATATTGATTTGATTTACCTACTAAGAGAAACAAGCCAAAGTATCAAGACTTTAACTTCCTGTTACCAGTAGGTGGCGCTATGACTATGATTCAAAATTGGCCTGCATATGTCTTCAGGCCTGGAGTCTAATCAAACACGTGAAATCTGGTAAAGATCTGATGATGTGGAGTCGAGTTACATCAGTTTATTCATTTATGGCGAAGGATCGAAATTCCGTCGCCACGGCAACAGCTTTTCACGAAACAACAAGCTTTGAGTAACTTTTCATCACAAAGGTCTTTAGACTGTACCGACCAAATTTGAAGTTGATCTGATGAATTCCCTAGGAGGAGTTCGTTAAAGTGCAGCGCCTGGAAATGACAAAAACGACATGAGAAATTCATAAAAAATGCCAAATGGCTGACTTCCGGTTGGGTTTAGAGCATAGCCCCAAGAGACTTTTATTGAAGTCCATATGCGATACATGTTCCTACCACATTTCATACATCTAGGTCAAACGTACTGCGAGGGCTGCTTCGTTGAAATTTTGTAGGGGGCGCTATTGAGCCGATTTGCCACTCTGAACCAATAAAATCATATTCTATAACTACATTTCGGCCTTGTAATCTACTTGCCAAGTTTGCTTATGTTTCGAGCATTTTTAGCCTCTCAAAATGACCTTCGTTGTTCACGGCGAAGACTGCATCGCCACGGCAACGGCGTTCGACGAAACATCAAAAGCTTCATGATCTGGTATTACGAACTTCTTATATTTGTGTGGAACAAATTTGATATTGATTTGATTTACCTACTAAGAGAAACAAGCCAAAGTATAAAGACTTTAACTTCCTGTTACCAGTAGGTGGCGCTATGACTATGATTCGAAATTGGCCTGCAGATGTCTTCAGGCCTGGAGTCTAATCAAGCATGTGAAATCTGGTAAAGATCTGATGATGTGGAGTCGAGATACATCAGTTTATTCGTTCATGGCGAAGGATCGAAATTCGCCGAGCCGCCACGTCGCCGCCCTTCAGTAACTTCTTACAATCTTCACAACAAAGCATTATCAAGGTCTTAAGGCTTGTTTGACAACATTTGAGAGGGATCTGATTAATCTGTGAGGAGCAGGATGTCAAAGTACGCAGCGTACAACTTCCGGTTGCCACTAGGTGGCGCTATCAGTTTGATTCAAAATGATCATATAGATGTGTTCCGGGTCAGGATGTTATGACATATGAGAGATTTTGAGCAGATTCGACAATGTACGGCCGAGTTACAACAACTTCCTGTTTCGTGGCGAATGGTGTTTCTTTGACGCCACGCCACGGCCACATAGTTCGATAACTTTTTGATCTTTGAGTAACTTTTCACTGCCAAGGTCTCAAGAGCAGACTCGCCGAATATGAAGTCAATCGGGTCAAATCTCTGGGAGGAGTTCGTTAAAGTATGACGCCTTGAAACGGTCAAAAACCGTCATAAAAGTAAAAATGGCCGACTTCCTGTTTGGTTTAGAGAAAACTTCCAAGAGGATTTTTTGTGCGTCTCATCACGTTCCACATAACTACCAACTTTCATACAGCTGGGTGAAACCTGATGTTGGGGCTACTCAATAGGGGGCGCTAGCGAGCCAATATTTCATACCGCAGCTGGACACCCCAATCAGACTGCAATTTTCGCAAATTCTGGCTTGCGTGCCAAATTTCACAAACGTCCCAATATCCCAAGCACCTCCTTTTTGCGACGAAACACTAAAAATAATAATAATTAAAGCTGCGAGCAGCGATGAGCGGGCCCTCGCAATATGCACGTCGGGGTGCATGCACGTCGGGGTGCCGGCGGGACTCCGGCCTGCGCGGCCGAGAACGTCAGCGACCGTCGGACGGCGCGAGGACTCTGGTTGATGCTGTCATTCAGTTCCGTGACCGTCAGACACTGCATGCAGGTTCAGAGCATGGCCCCAAGAGACTTTTATTTAAGTCCACATGTGATACATGTTCCTACCAAATTTCATACATCTAGGTGAAACGTACTGCGAGGGCTGCTTCGTTGAAATTTTGTAGGGGGCGCTATTGAGCCGATTTGCCACTCCGAACCAATAAAATCATATTCCATAACTACATTTCGGCCTTGTAATCTACTTGCCAAGTTTGGTTATGTTTCGAGCATTTTTAGCCTCTCAAAATGACCTTCGTTGTTAACGGCGAAGGATGCGTCGCCACGGCAACAGCTTTTCACGAAACAACAAGCTTTGAGTAACTTTTCATCACAAAGGTCTTTAGACTGTACCGACCAAATTTGAAGTTGATCTGATGAATTCCCTAGGAGGAGTTCGTTAAAGTGCAGCGCCTGGAAATGACAAAAACGACATGAGAAATTCATAAAAAATGCAAAATGGCTGACTTCCGGTTGGGTTTAGAGCATAGCCCCAAGAGACTTTTATTGAAGTCCATATGCGATACATGTTCCTACCACATTTCATACATCTAGGTCAAACGTACTGCGAGGGCTGCTTCGTCGAAATTTTGTAGGGGGCGCTATTGAGCCGATTTGGCACTCTGAACCAATAAAATCATATTATACAACTACATTTTGGGCTTTAAATGTGTATGCCAAGTTTGCTTATGTTTCGAGCATTTTTAGCCTCTCAAAATTACCTTCGTTGTTAACGGCGAAGACTGCATCGCCACGGCAACGGCGTTCGATGAAACATCAAAAGCTTCATGATCTGGCATTATGAACTTCTTCTATTTGTGTGGAACAAATTTGATATTGATTTGATTTACCTACTAAGAGAAACAAGCCAAAGTATAAAGACTTTAACTTCCTGTTACCAGTAGGTGGCGCTATGACTATGATTCAAAATTGGCCTGCAGATGTCTTCATGCCTGGAGTCTAATCAAACACGTGAAATCTGGTAAAGATCTGATGATGTGGAGTCGAGTTACATCAGTTTATTCGTTCATGGCGAAGGATCGAAATTCGCCGAGCCGCCACGTCGCCGCCCTTCAGTAACTTCTTACAATCTTCACAATGAAGCATTATCAAGGTCTTAAGGCTTGTTTGACAACATTTGAGAGGGATCTGATTAATCTGTGAGGAGCAGGATGTCAAAGTACGCAGCGTACAACTTCCGGTTGCCACTAGGTGGCGCTATCACTATGATTCTAAATTATCATATAGATGTGTTCCGGGTCAGGATCTTATGACATATGAGAGATTTGGAGCAGATTCGACAATGTACGGCCAAGTTACAACAACTTCCTGTTTCGTGGCGAATGGTGTTTCTTTGACGCCACGCCACGGCCACATAGTTCGATAACTTTTTGATCTTTGAGTAACTTTTCACTGTCAAGGTCTCAAGAGCAGACTCGCCGAATCTGAAGTCAATCGGGTCAAATCTCTGGGAGGAGTTCGTTAAAGTATGACGCCTTGAAACGGTCAAAAAACGTCATAAAAGCAAAAATGGCCGACTTCCTGTTTGGTTTAGAGAAAACGGCCAAGAGGATTTTTGGTGCGTCTCATCACGTTCCACATAACTACCAACTTTCATACAGCTGGGTGAATCCTGATGTCGGGGCTACTCAATAGGGGGCGCTAGCGAGCCAATATTTCATACCGCAGCTGGACACCCCAATCAGACTGCAATTTTCGCAAATTCTGGCTTGCGTGCCAAATTTCACAGACTTCCCAATATCCCAAGCACCTCCTTTTTGCCATGAAAGCGGAAGAATAATAATAAGAATTAAAGCTGCGAGCAGCGATGGGCGGGCCCTCGCTATATGCACGTCGGGGTGCATGCACGTCGGGGTGCCGGCGGGA
The DNA here is from genome assembly GCF_949748355.1 of Melanostigma gelatinosum. Classification (NCBI taxonomy): domain Eukaryota; kingdom Metazoa; phylum Chordata; class Actinopteri; order Perciformes; family Zoarcidae; genus Melanostigma; species Melanostigma gelatinosum. Next base: position 4,103,384 of record NC_136635.1, on the reverse strand, counting down.
CTCCGGCCTGCGTGGCCGAGAACGTCCGCGACCGTCGGACGGCGCGAGGACTCTGGTTGATGCTGTCATTCAGTTCCGTGACCGTCAGACACTGCATGCAGGTTCAGAGCATGGCCCCAATATACTTTTATTTAAGTCCATATGTGATACATGTTCCTACCAAATTTCATACATCTAGGTGAAACGTACTGCGAGGGCTGCTTCGTTGAAATTTTGTAGGGGGCGCTATTGAGCCGATTTGCCACTCTGAACCAATAAAATCATATTATACAACTACATTTTGGGCTTTAAATGTGTATGCCAAGTTTGCTTATGTTTCGAGCATTTTTAGCCTCTCAAAATGACCTTCGTTGTTAACGGCGAAGACTGCATCGCCACGGCAACGGCGTTCGACGAAACATCAAAAGCTTCATGATCTGGCATTATGAACTATTTGTGTGGAACAAATTTGATATTGATTTGATTTACCTACTAAGAGAAACAAGCCATAGTATCAAGACTTTAACTTCCTGTTACCAGTAGGTGGCGCTATGACTATGATTCAAAATTGGCCTGCATATGTCTTCAGGCCTGGAGTCTAATCAAACACGTGAAATCTGGTAAAGATCTGATGATGTGGAGTCGAGTTACATCAGTTTATTCGTTTATGGCGAAGGATCGAAATTCCGTCGCCACGGCAACAGCTTTTCACGAAACAACAACCTTTGAGTAACTTTTCATCACAAAGGTCTTTAGACTGTACCGACCACATTTGAAGTTGATCTGATTAATTCCCTAGGAGGAGTTCGTTAAAGTGCAGCGGCTGGAAATGACAAAAACGACACTAGAAATTCAGAAGAAATGCAAAGTAGGTGACTTCCGGTTGGGTTTAGAGCATAGCCCCAAGAGACTTTTATTGAAGTCCATATGCGATACATGTTCCTACCATATTTCATACATCTAGGTCAAACGTACTGCGAGGGCTGCTTCGTCGAAATTTTGTAGGGGGCGCTATTGAGCCGATTTGCCACTCTGAACCAATAAAATCAGATTCTGTAACTACATTTCGGCCTTGTAATCTACTTGCCAAGTTTGCTTATGTTTCGAGCATTTTTAGCCTCTCAAAATGACCTTCGTTGTTCACGGCGAAGACTGCATCGCCACGGCAACGGCGTTCGACGAAACATCAAAAGCTTCATGATCTGGCATTATGAACTTCTTGTATTTGTGTGGAACAAATTTGATATTGATTTGATTTACCTACTAAGAGAAACAAGCCAAAGTATAAAGACTTTAACTTCCTGTTACCAGTAGGTGGCGCTATGACTATGATTCGAAATTGGCCTGCAGATGTCTTCAGGCCTGGAGTCTAATCAAGCATGTGAAATCTGGTAAAGATCTGATGATGTGGAGTCGAGATACATCAGTTTATTCGTTCATGGCGAAGGATCGAAATTCGCCGAGCCGCCACGTCGCCGCCCTTCAGTAACTTCTTACAATTTTCACAATGAAGCATTATCAAGGTCTTAAGGCTTGTATGACAACATTTGAGAGGGATCTGATTAATCTGTTAGGAGCAGGATGTCAAAGTACGCAGCGTACAACTTCCGGTTGCCACTAGGTGGCGCTATCAGTTTGATTCAAAATTATCATACAGATGTGTTCCGGGTCAGGATGTTATGACATATGAGAGACTTTGAGCAGATTCGACAATGTACGGCCGAGTTACAACAACTTCCTGTTTCGTGGCGAATGGTGTTTCTTTGACGCCACGCCACGGCCACATAGTTCGATAACTTTTTGATCTTTGAGTAACTTTTCACTGTCAAGGTCTCAAGAGCAGACTCGCCGAATCTGAAGTCAATCGGGTCAAATCTCTGGGAGGAGTTCGTTAAAGTATGACGCCTTGAAACGGTCAAAAAACGTCATAAAAGCAAAAATGGCCGACTTCCTGTTTGGTTTAGAGAAAACGGCCAAGAGGATTTTTGGTGCGTCTCATCACGTTCCACATAACTACCAACTTTCATACAGCTGGGTGAATCCTGATGTCGGGGCTACTCAATAGGGGGCGCTAGCGAGCCAATATTTCATACTGCAGCTGGACACCCCAATCAGACTGCAATTTTCGCAAATTCTGGCTTGCGTGCCAAATTTCACAACATTCCCAATATCCCAAGCACCTCCTTTTTGCGACGAAACACATAAAATAATAAGAATAATAATAATAAACATTCGAAATTCAATAGGTCCTCCGCTCCGACTACGTCGGTGCTCGGGCCCTAATAAACATTCGAAATTCAATAGGTCCTCCGCTCCGACTACGTCGGTGCTCGGGCCCTAATTAAAGCTGCGAGCAGCGATGAGCGGGCCCTCGCAATATGCACGTCGGGGTGCATGCACGTCGGGGTGCCGGCGGGACTCCGGCCTGCGCGGTCGAGAATGTCCGCGACCGTCAGACGGCGTGAGGACTCTGGCTGATGCTGCCATTCAGTTCTGTGACCGTCAGACACTGCATGCAGGTTTAGAGCATGGCCCCAAGAGACTTTTACTGAAGTCCATATGTGATACATTTTCCTAACCAAATTTCATACATCTAGGTGAAACGTACTGCGAGGGCTGCTTCGTTGAAATTTTGTAGGGGGCGCTATTGAGCCGATTTGCCACTCTGAACCAATAAAATCATATTCCATAACTACATTTCGGCCTTGTAATCTATTTGCCAAGTTTGGCTATGTTTCGAGCATTTTTAGCCTCTCAAAATGACCTTCGTTGTTAACGGCGATGAATGCGTCGCCACGGCAACGGCTTTTCACGAAACAACAAGCTTTGAGTAACTTTTCATCACAAAGGTCTTTAGACTGTACCGACCAAATTTGAAGTTGATCTGATGAATTCCCTAGGAGGAGTTCGTTAAAGTGCAGCGCCTGGAAATGACAAAAACGACATGAGAAATTCATAAAAAATGCAAAATGGCTGACTTCCGGTTGGGTTTAGAGCATAGCCCCAAGAGACTTTTATTGAAGTCCATATGTGATACATGTTCCTACCACATTTCATACATCTAGGTCAAACGTACTGCGAGGGCTGCTTCGTTGAAATTTTGTAGGGGGCGCTATTAAGCAGATTTGCCACTCTGAACCAATAAAATCATATTCCATAACTACATTTCGGCCTTGTAATCTACTTGCCAAGGTTGCTTATGTTTCGAGCATTTTTAGCCTCTCAAAATGACCTTCGTTGTTCACGGCGAAGACCACATCGCCACGGCAACGGCGTTCGACGAAACATCAAAAGCTTCATGATCTGGCATTATGAACTTCTTGTATTTGTGTGGAACAAATTTGATATTGATTTGATTTACCTACTAAGAGAAACAAGCCAAAGTATAAAGACTTTAACTTCCTGTTACCAGTAGGTGGCGCTATGACTATGATTCGAAATTGGCCTGCAGTTGTCTTCAGGCCTGGAGTCTAATCAAACACGTGAAATCTGGTAAAGATCTGATGATGTGGAGTCGAGATACATCAGTTTATTCGTTCATGGCGAAGGATCGAAATTCAGTAACTTCTTACAATCTTCACAATGAAGCATTATCAAGGTCTTAAGGCTTGTATGACAACATTTGAGAGGGATCTGATTAATCTGTGAGGAGCAGGATGTCAAAGTACGCAGCGTACAACTTCCGGTTGCCACTAGGTGGCGCTATCAGTTTGATTCAAAATTATCATATAGATGTGTTCCGGGTCAGGATGTTATGACATATGGAAGATTTTGAGCAGATTCGACAATGTACGGCCGAGTTACAACAACTTCCTGTTTCGTGGCGAATAGTGTTTCTTTGACGCCACGCCACGGCCACATAGTTCGATAACTTTTTGATCTTTGAGTAACTTTTCACTGCCAAGGTCTCAAGAGCAGACTAGCCGAATCTGAAGTCAATCGGGTCAAATCTCTGGGAGGAGTTCGTTAAAGTATGACGCCTTGAAACGGTCAAAAACCGTCATAAAAGTAAAAATGGCCGACTTCCTGTTTGGTTTAGAGAAAACTTCCAAGAGGATTTTTGGTGCGTCTCATCACGTTCCACATACCTACTAACTTTCATACAGCTGGGTGAAACCTGATGTTGGGGCTACTCAATAGGGGGCGCTAGCGAGCCAATATTTCATACCGCAGCTGGGCACCCCAATCAGACTGCAATTTTCGCAAATTCTGGCTTGCGTGCCAAATTTCACAACATTCCCAATATCCCAAGCACCTCCTTTTTGCGACGAAACACATAAAATAAGAATAATAATAATAAACATTCGAAATTCAATAGGTCCTCCGCTCCGACTACGTCGGTGCTCGGGCCCTAATTAAAGCTGCGAGCAGCGATGGGCGGGCCCTCGCAATATGCACGTCGGGGTGCATGCACGTCGGGGTGGCGGCGGGACTCTGGCCTGCGCGGCCGAGAACGTCCGCGACCGTCGGACGGCGCGAGGACTCTGGTTGATGCTGCCATTCAGTTCTGTGACCGTCAGACACTGCATGCAGGTTCAGAGCATGGCCCCAATATACTTTTATTTAAGTCCATATGTGATACATGTTCCTACCAAATTTCATACATCTAGGTGAAACGTACTGCGAGGGCTGCTTCGTTGAAATTTTGTAGGGGGCGCTATTGAGCCGATTTGCCACTCTGAACCAATAAAATCATATTATACAACTACATTTTGGGCTTTAAATGTGTATGCCAAGTTTGCTTATGTTTCGAGCATTTGTAGCCTCTCAAAATGACCTTCGTTGTTAACGGCGAAGAATGCGTCGCCACGGTAACAGTTTTTCACGAAACAACAAGCTTTGAGTAACTTTTCATCACAAAGGTCTTTAGACTGTACCGACCAAATTTGAAGCTGATCTGATGAATTCCCTAGGAGGAGTTCGTTAAAGTGCAGCGCCTGGAAATGACAAAAACGACATGAGAAATTCATAAAAAATGCAAAATGGCTGACTTCCGGTTGGGTTTAGAGCATAGCCCCAAGAGACTTTTATTGAAGTCCATATGCGATACATGTTCCTACCACATTTCATACATCTAGGTCAAACGTACTGCGAGGGCTGCTTCGTCGGAATTTTGTAGGGGGCGCTATTGAGCTGATTTGCCACTCTGAACCAATAAAATCATATTTTATAACTACATTTCGGCCTTTTAATCTCCTTGCCAAATTTGCTTATGTTTCGAGAATTTTTAGCCTCTCAAAATGACCTTCGTTGTTCACGGCGAAGACTGCATCGCCACGGCAACGGCGTTCGACGAAACATCAAAAGCTTCATGATCTGGCATTATGAACTTCTTGTATTTGTGTGGAACAAATTTGATATTGATTTGATTTACCTACTAAGAGAAACAAGCCAAAGTATAAAGACTTTAACTTCCTGTTACCAGTAGGTGGCGCTATGACTATGATTCAAAATTGGCCTGCAGATGTCTTCAGGCCTGGAGTCTAATCAAACACGTGAAATCTGGTAAAGATCTGATGATGTGGAGTCGAGTTACATCAGTTTATTCGTTTATGGCGAAGGATCGAAATTCCGTCGCCACGGCAACAGCTTTTCACGAAACAAGAAGCTTTGAGTAACTTTTCATCACAAAGGTCTTTAGACTGTACCGACAAAATTTGAAGTTGATCTGATGAATTCCCTAGGAGGAGTTCGTTAAAGTGCAGCGCCTGGAAATGACAAAAACGACATGAGAAATTCATAAAAAATGCAAAATGGCTGACTTCCGGTTGGGTTTAGAGCATAGCCCCAAGAGACTTTTATTGAAGTCCATATGCGATACATGTTCCTACCACATTTCATACATCTAGGTCAAACGTACTGCGAGGGCTGCTTCGTTGAAATTTTGTAGGGGGCGCTATTAAGCCGATTTGCCACTCTGAACCAATAAAATCATATTCTATAACTACATTTCGGCCTTGTAATCTACTTGCCAAGTTTGCTTATGTTTCGAGCATTTTTAGCCTCTCAAAATGACCTTCGTTGTTCACGGCGAAGACTGCATCGCCACGGCAACGGCGTTCGACGAAACATCAAAAGCTTCATGATCTGGTATTATGAACTTCTTGTATTTGTGTGGAACAAATTTGATATTGATTTGATTTACCTACTAAGAGAAACAAGCCAAAGTATAAAGACTTTAACTTCCTGTTACCAGTAGGTGGCGCTATGACTATGATTCAAAATTGGCCTGCAGATGTCTTCAGGCCTGGAGTCTAATCAAACACGTGAAATCTGGGAAAGATCTGATGATGTGGAGTCGAGATACATCAGTTTATTCGTTCATGGCGAAGGATCGAAATTCGCCGAGCCGCCACGTCGCCGCCCTTCAGTAACTTCTTACAATCTTCACAACGAAGCATTATCAAGGTCCTAAGGCTTGTTTGACAACATTTGAGAGGGATCTGATTAATCTGTGAGGAGCAGGATGTCAAAGTACGCAGCCTACAACTTCCGGTTGCCACTAGGTGGCGCTATCACTATGATTCTAAATTATCATATAGATGTGTTCCGGGTCAGGATGTTATGACATATGAGAGATTTGGAGCAGATTCGACAATGTACGGCCAAGTTACAACAACTTCCTGTTTCGTGGCGAATGGTGTTTCTTTGACGCCACGCCACGGCCACATAGTTCGATAACTTTTTGATCTTTGAGTAACTTTTCACTGCCAAGGTCTCAAGAGCAGACTCGCCGAATCTGAAGTCAATCGGGTCAAATCTCTGGGAGGAGTTCGTTAAAGTATGACGCCTTGAAACGGTCAAAAAACGTCATAAAAGCAAAAATGGCCGACTTCCTGTTTGGTTTAGAGAAAACGGCCAAGAGGATTTTTGGTGCGTCTCATCACGTTCCACATAACTACCAACTTTCATACAGCTGGGTGAATCCTGATGTTGGGGCTACTCAATAGGGGGCGCTAGCGAGCCAATATTTCATACTGCAGCTGGACACCCCAATCAGACTGCAATTTTCGCAAATTCTGGCTTGCGTGCCAAATTTCACAACATTCCTAATATCCCAAGCACCTCCTTTTTGCGACGAAACACTAAAAATAAGAATAATAAACATTACGGTTTCAATAGGTCCTCCGCTCCGACTACGTCGGTGCTCGGGCCCTAATTAAAGCTGCGAGCAGCGATGAGCGGGCCCTCGCAATATGCACGTCGGGGTGCATGCACGTCGGGGTGCATGCACGTCGGGGTGCATGCACGTCGGGGTGCCGGAGGGACTCCGGCCTGCACGGCCGAGAACGTCCGCGACCGTCGGACGGCGCGAGGACTCTGGCTGATGCTGCCATTCAGTTCTGTGACCGTCAGACAATGCATGCAGGTTCAGAGCATGGCCCCAATATACTTTTATTTCAGTCCATATGTGATACATGTTCCTACCAAATTTCATACATCTAGGTGAAACGTACTGCGAGGGCTGCTTCGTTGAAATTTTGTAGGGGGCGCTATTGAGCCGATTTGCCACTCTGAACCAATAAAATCATATTCCATAACTACATTTCGGCCTTGTAATCTGCTTGCCAAGTTTGCTTATGTTTCGAGCATTTGTAGCCTCTCAAAATGACCTTCGTTGTTAACGGCGAAGACTGCATCGCCACGGCAACGGCGTTCGATGAAACATCAAAAGCTTCATGATCTGGCATTCTGAACTTCTTGTATTTGTGTGGAACAAATTTGATATTGATTTGATTGACCTACTAAGAGAAACAAGCCAAAGTATCAAGACTTTAACTTCCTGTTACCAGTAGGTGGCGCTATGACTATTATTCAAAATTGGCCTGCAGATGTCTTCAGGCCTGGAGTCTAATCAAACACGTGAAATCTGGTAAAGATCTGATGATGTGGAGTCGAGTTACATCAGTTTATTCGTTCATGGCGAAGGATCGAAATTCCGTTGCCACGGCAACAGCTTTTCACGAAACAACAAGATTTGAGTAACTTTTCATCACAAAGGTCTTTAGACTGGACCGACCAAATTTGAAGTTGATCTGATTAATTCCCTAGGAGGAGTTCGTTAAAGTGCAGCGCCTGGAAATGACAAAAACGACACTAGAAATTCATAAGAAATGCAAAATGGCTGACTTCCGGTTGGGTTTAGAGCATGGCCCCAAGAGACTTTTATTGAAGTCCATATGTGATACATGTTCCTACCACATTTCATACATCTAGGTCAAGCGTACTGCGAGGGCTGCTTCGTCGAAATTTTGTAGGGGGCGCTATTGAGCCGATTTGCCACTCTGAACCAATAAAATCATATTCCGTAACTACATTTCGGCCTTGTAATCTACTTGCCAAGTTTGCTTATGTTTCGAGCATTTTTAGCCTCTCAAAATGACCTTCGTTGTTAACGGCGAAGACTGCATCGCCACGGCAACGGCGTTCGACGAAACATCAAAAGCTTCATGATCTGGCATTATGAACTTCTTCTATTTGTGTGGAACAAATTTGATATTGATTTGATTTACCTACTGAGAGAAACAAGCCAAAGTATAAAGACTTTAACTTCCTGTTACCAGTAGGTGGCGCTATGACTATGATTCAAAATTGGCCTGCAGATGTCTTCAGGCCTGGAGTCTAATCAAACACGTGAAATCTGGTAAAGATCTGATGATGTGGAGTCGAGTTACATCAGTTTATTCGTTCATGGCGAAGGATCGAAATTCGCCAAGCCGCCACTTCGCCGCCCTTCAGTAACTTCTTACAATCTTCACAATGAAGCATTATCAAGGTCTTAAGGCTTGTTTGACAAGATTTGAGAGGGATCTGATTAATCTGTGAGGAGCAGGATGTCAAAGTATGCAGCGTACAACTTCCGGTTTCCACTAGGTGGCGCTATCACTATGATTCTAAATTATCATATAGATGTGTTCCGGGTCAGGATGTTATGACATATGAGAGATTTGGAGCAGATTCGACAATGTACGGCCGAGTTACAACAACTTCCTGTTTCGTGGCGAATGGTGTTTCTTTGACGCCACGCCACGGCCACATAGTTCGATAACTTTTTGATCTTTGAGTAACTTTTCACTGCCAAGGTCTCAAGAGCAGACTAGCCGAATCTGAAGTCAATCGGGTCAAATCTCTGGGAGGAGTTCGTTAAAGTATGACGCCTTGAAACGGTCAAAAAACGTCATAAAAGCAAAAATGGCCGACTTCCTGTTTGGTTTAGAGAAAACGGCCAAGAGGATTTTTGGTGTGTCTCATCACGTTCCACATAACTACCAACTTTCATACAGCTGGGTGAATCCTGATGTCGGGGCTACTCAATAGGGGGCGCTAGCGAGCCAATATTTCATACTGCAGCTGGACACCCCAATCAGACTGCAATTTTCGCAAATTCTGGCTTGCGTGCCAAATTTCACAACATTCCCAATATCCCAAGCACCTCCTTTTTGCGACGAAACACATAAAATAATAATAATAATAATTAAAGCTGCGAGCAGCGATGGGCGGGCCCTCGCAATATGCACGTCGGGGTGCCGGCGGGACTCCGGCCTGCGCGGCCGAGAACGTCCGCGACTGTCGGACGGCGCGAGGACTCTGGTTGATGCTGTCATTCAGTTCCGTGACCGTCAGACACTGCATGCAGGTTCAGAGCATGGCCCCAATATACTTTTATTTAAGTCCATATGTGATACATGTTCCTACCAAATTTCATACATCTAGGTGAAACGTACTGCGAGGGCTGCTTCGTTGAAATTTTGTAGGGGGCGCTATTGAGCCGATTTGCCACTCTGAACCAATAAAATCATATTATACAACTACATTTTGGGCTTTAAATGTGTATGCCAAGTTTGTTTATGTTTCGAGCATTTTTAGCCTCTCAAAATTACCTTCGTTGTTAACGGCGAAGACTGCATCGCCACGGCAACGGCGTTCGACGAAACATCAAAAGCTTCATGATCTGGCATTATGAACTATTTGTGTGGAACAAATTTGATATTGATTTGATTTACCTACTAAGAGAAACAAGCCAAAGTATCAAGACTTTAACTTCCTGTTACCAGTAGGTGGCGCTATGACTATGATTCAAAATTGGCCTGCATATGTCTTCAGGCCTGGAGTCTAATCAAACACGTGAAATCTGGTAAAGATCTGATGATGTGGAGTCGAGTTACATCAGTTTATTCGTTCATGGCGAAGGATCGAAATTCCGTCGCCACGGCAACAGCTTTTCACGAAACAACAAGCTTTGAGTAACTTTTCATCACAAAGGTCTTTAGACTGTACCGACAAAATTTGAAGTTGATCTGATGAATTCCCTAGGAGGAGTTCGTTAAAGTGCAGCGCCTGGAAATGACAAAAACGACATGAGAAATTCATAACAAATGCAAAATGGCTGACTTCCGGTTGGGTTTAGAGCATAGCCCCAAGAGACTTTTATTGAAGTCCATATGCGATACATGTTCCTACCAAATTTCATACATCTAGGTCAAACGTACTGCGAGGGCTGCTTCGTTGAAATTTTGTAGGGGGCGCTATTGAGCCGATTTGCCACTCTGAACCAATAAAATCATATTATACAACTACATTTTGGGCTTTAAATGTGTATGCCAAGTTTGCTTATGTTTCGAGCATGTTTAGCCTCTCAAAATGACCTTCGTTGTTAACGGCGAACACTGCATCGCCACGGCAACGGCGTTCGACGGAACATCAAAAGCTTCATGATCTGGCATTATGAACTTCTTGTATTTGTGTGGAAGAAATTTGATATTGATTTGATTTACCTACTGAGAGAAACAAGCCAAAGTATCAAGACTTTAACTTCCTGTTACCAGTAGGTGGCGCTATGACTATGATTCAAAATTGGCCTGCAGATGTCTTCAGGCCTGGAGTCTAATCAAGCATGTGAAATCTGGTAAAGATCTGATGATGTGGAGTCGAGTTACATCAGTTTATTCGTTCATGGCGAAGGATCGAAATTCGCCGAGCCTCCACGTCGCCGCCCTTCAGTAACTTCTTACAATCTTCACAATGAAGCATTATCAAGGTCTTAAGGCTTGTTTGACAACATTTGAGAGGGATCCGATTAATCTGTGAGGAGCAGGATGTCAAAGTACGCAGCGTACAACTTCCGGTTCCCACTAGGTGGTGCTATCACTATGATTCTAAATTATCATACAGATGTGTTCCGGGTCAGGATGTTATGACATATAAGAACTTTGGAGCAGATTAGACAATGTACAGCCGAGTTACAACGACTTCCTGTTTGGCGGCAAATGGTGTTTTTTTGACGCCACGGGCACATAGTTCGATAACTTTTTGATCTTTGAGTGACGTTTAACTACCAAGGTCTCAAGAGCAGACTCGCTGAATCTGAAGTCAATCGGGTCAAATCTCTGGGGGGAGTTCGTTAAAGTAGGATGCCTTGAAACACTCAAAAAACGTCATAAAAGTAAGAATGTCCGACTTCCTGTTTGGTTTAGAGAAAACTTCCAAGAGGATTTTTTTGTGCGTCTCATCACGTTCCACATGCCTACCAAATTTCATACAGCTAGGTGAAACGTACTGCGAGGGCTGCTTCATTGAAATTTTGTAGGGGGCGCTATTGAGCCGATTTGCCACTCTGAACCAATACAATCATATTCTATAACTACATTTCGGGCTTGTAATCTGCTTGCCAAGTTTGCTTATGTTTCAAGCATTTGTAGCCTCTCAAAATGACCTTCGTTGTTAACGGCGAAGAATGCGTCGCCACGGCAACAGCTTTTCACGAAACAACAAGCTTTGAGTAACTTTTCATCACAAAGGTCTTTAGACTGTACCGACCAAATTTGAAGTTGATCTGATTAATTCCCTAGGAGGAGTTCGTTAAAGTGCAGCGCCTGGAAATGACAAAAACGACACTAGAAATACAGAAGAAATGCAAAGTAGCTGACTTCCGGTTGAGTTTAGAGCATAGCCCCAAGAGACTTTTATTGAAGTCCATATGTGATACATGTTCCTACCACATTTCATACATCTAGGTCAAACGTACTGCGAGGGCTGCTTCGTTGAAATTTTGTAGGGGGCGCTATTAAGCAGATTTGCCACTCTGAACCAATAAAATCATATTCCATAACTACATTTCGGCCTTGTAATCTACTTGCCAAGTTTGCTTATGTTTCGAGCATTTTTAGCCTCTCAAAATGACCTTCGTTGTTCACGGCGAAGACCACATCGCCACGGCAACGGCGTTCGACGAAACATCAAAAGCTTCATGATCTGGCATTATGAACTTCTTGTATTTGTGTGGAACAAATTTGATATTGATTTGATTTACCTACTAAGAGAAACAAGCCAAAGTATAAAGACTTTAACTTCCTGTTACCAGTAGGTGGCGCTATGACTATGATTCGAAATTGGCCTGCAGTTGTCTTCAGGCCTGGAGTCTAATCAAACACGTGAAATCTGGTAAAGATCTGATGATGTGGAGTCGAGATACATCAGTTTATTCGTTCATGGCGAAGGATCGAAATTCGCCGAGCCGCCACGTCGCCGTCCTTCAGTAACTTCTTACAATCTTCACAATGAAGCATTATCAAGGTCTTAAGGCTTGTTTGACAACATTTGAGAGGGATCTGATTAATCTGTGAGGAGCAGGATGTCAAAGTACGCAGCGTACAACTTCCGGTTGCCACTAGGTGGCGCTATCAGTTTGATTCAAAATTATCATATAGATGTGTTCCGGGTCAGGATGTTATGACATATGAAAGATTTGGAGCAGATTCGACAATGTACGGCCGAGTTACAACAACTTCCTGTTTCGTGGCGAATAGTGTTTCTTTGACGCCACGCCACGGCCACATAGTTCGATAACTTTTTGATCTTTGAGTAACTTTTCACTGCCAAGGTCTCAAGAGCAGACTAGCCGAATCTGAAGTCAATCGGGTCAAATCTCTGGGAGGAGTTCGTTAAAGTATGACGCCTTGAAACGGTCAAAAACCGTCATAAAAGTAAAAATGGCCGACTTCCTGTTTGGTTTAGAGAAAACTTCCAAGAGGATTTTTGGTGCGTCTCATCACGTTCCACATACCTACTAACTTTCATACAGCTGGGTGAAACCTGATGTTGGGGCTACTCAATAGGGGGCGCTAGCGAGCCAATATTTCATACCGCAGCTGGGCACCCCAATCAGACTGCAATTTTCGCAAATTCTGGCTTGCGTGCCAAATTTCACAACATTCCCAATATCCCAAGCACCTCCTTTTTGCGACGAAACACATAAAATAATAAGAATAATAATAATAAACATTCGAAATTCAATAGGTCCTCCGCTCCGACTACGTCGGTGCTCGGGCCCTAATAAGAATAATTAAAGCTGCGAGCAGCGATGAGCGGGCCCTCGCAATATGCACGTCGGGTGCATGCACGTCGGGGTGCCGGCGGGACTCCGGCCTGCGCGGCCGAGAACGTCCGCGACCGTCGGACGGCGCGAGGACTCTGGTTGATGCTGTCATTCAGTTCCGTGACCGTCAGACACTGCATGCAGGTTCAGAGCATGGCCCCAAGAGACTTTTATTGAAGTCCATATGTGATACATGTTCCTACCACATTTCATACATCTAGGTCAAACGTACTGCGAGGGCTGCTTCGTTGAAATTTTGTAGGGGGCGCTATTGAGCCGATTTGCCACTCTGAACCAATAAAATCATATTCCCTAACTACATTTCGGCCTTGTAATCTACTTGCCAAGTTTGCTTATGTTTCGAGCATATTTAGCCTCTCAAAATGACCTTCGTTGTTAACGGCGAAGACTGCATCGCCACGGCAACGGCGTTCGACGAAACATCAAAAGCTTCATGATCTGGCATTATGAACTTCTTGTATTTGTGTGGAACAAATTTGATATTGATTTGATTTACCTACTAAGAGAAACAAGCCAAAGTATAAAGACTTTAACTTCCTGTTACCAGTAGGTGGCGCTATGACTATGATTCAAAATTGGCCTGCAGATGTCTTCAGGCCTGGAGTCTAATCAAGCATGTGAAATCTGGTAAAGATCTGATGATGTGGAGTCGAGATACATCAGTTTATTCGTTCATGGCGAAGGATCGAAATTCGCCGAGCCGCCACGTCGCCACCCTTCAGTAACTTCTTACAATCTTCACAATGAAGCATTATCAAGGTCTTAAGGCTTGTTTGACAAGATTTGAGAGGGATCTGATGAATCTGTGAGGAGCAGGATGTCAAAGTACGCAGCGTACAACTTCCGGTTGCCACTAGGTGGCGCTATCACTATGATTCTAAATTATCATACAGATGTGTTCCGGGTCAGGATGTTATGACATATGAGAGATTTGGAGCAGATTCGACAATGTACGGCCGAGTTACAACAACTTCCTGTTTCGTGGCGAATAGTGTTTCTTTGACGCCACGCCACGGCCACATAGTTCGATAACTTTTTGATCTTTGAGTAACTTTTCACTGCCAAGGTCTCAAGAGCAGACTAGCCGAATCTGAAGTCAATCGGGTCAAATCTCTGGGAGGAGTTCGTTAAAGTATGACGCCTTGAAACGGCCAAAAAACGTCATAAAAGTAAAAATGGCCGACTTCCTGTTTGGTTTAGAGAAAACTTCCAAGAGGATTTTTGGTGCGTCTCATCACGTTCCACATACCTACTAACTTTCATACAGCTGGGTGAAACCTGATGTTGGGGCTACTCAATAGGGGGCGCTAGCGAGCCAATATTTCATACCGCAGCTGGGCACCCCAATCAGACTGCAATTTTCGCAAATTCTGGCTTGCGTGCCAAATTTCACAAAATTCCCAATATCCCAAGCACCTCCTTTTTGCGACGAAACACATAAAATAATAATAATAAGAATAATTAAAGCTGCGAGCAGCGATGAGCGGGCCCTCGCTATATGCACGTCGGGGTGCATGCACGTCGGAGTGCCGGCGGGACTCCGGCCTGCGCGGCCGAGAACGTCCGCGACCGTCGGACGGCGCGAGGACTCTGGTTGATGCTGCCATTCAGTTCTGTGACCGTCAGACACTGCATGCAGGTTCAGAGCATGGCCCCAATATACTTTTATTTAAGTCCATATGTGATACATGTTCCTACCAAATTTCATACATCTAGGTGAAACGTACTGCGAGGGCTGCTTCGTTGAAATTTTGTAGGGGGCGCTATTGAGCCGATTTGCCACTCTGAACCAATAAAATCATATTATACAACTACATTTTGGGCTTTAAATGTGTATGCCAAGTTTGCTTATGTTTCGAGCATTTTTAGCCTCTCAAAATGACCTTCGTTGTTAACGGCGAAGACTGCATCGCCACGGCAATGGCGTTCGACGAAACATCAAAAACTTCATGATCTGGCATTATGAACTTCTTGTATTTGTGTGGGACAAATTTGATATTGATTTGATTTACCTACTGAGAGAAACAAGCCAAAGTATCAAGACTTTAACTTCCTGTTACCAGTAGGTGGCGCTATGACTATGATTCAAAATTGGCCTGCAGATGTCTTCAGGCCTGGAGTCTAATCAAGCATGTGAAATCTGGGAAAGATCTGATGATGTGGAGTCGAGATACATCAGTTTATTCGTTCATGGCGAAGGATCGAAATTCGCCGAGCCGCCACGTCGCCACCCTTCAGTAACTTCTTACAATCTTCACAATGAAGCATTATCAAGGTCTTAAGGCTTGTTTGACAACATTTGAGAGGGATCTGATTAATCTGTGAGGAGCAGGATGTCAAAGTACGCAGCGTACAACTTCCGGTTGCCACTAGGTGGCGCTATCACTATGATTCTAAATTATCATACAGATGTGTTCCGGGTCAGGATGTTATGACATATGAGAGATTTGGAGCAGATTCGACAATGTACGGCCGAGTTACAACAACTTCCTGTTTCGTGGCGAATGGTGTTTCTTTGACGCCACGCCACGGCCACATAGTTCGATAACTTTTTGATCTTTGAGTAACTTTTCACTGCCAAGGTCTCAAGAGCAGACTCGCCGAATCTGAAGTCAATCGGGTCAAATCTCTGGGAGGAGTTCGTTAAAGTATGACGCCTTGAAACGGTCAAAAAACGTCATAAAAGCAAAAATGGCCGACTTCCTGTTTGGTTTAAAGAAAACGTCCAAGAGGATTTTTTGTGCGTCTCATCACGTTGCACATAACTCCCAAATTTCATACAGCTGGGTGAAACCTGATGTTGGGGCTACTCAATAGGGGGCGCTAGCGAGCCAATATTTCATACCGCAGCTGGACACCCCAATCAGACTGCAATTTTCGCAAATTCTGGCTTGCGTGCCAAATTTCACAACATTCCCAATATCCCAAGCACCTCCTTTTTGCTATCAAACTGGTAAAATAATAATAATAATAATAATAATAATAATAATAATAAACATTACGGTTTCAATAGGTCCTCCGCTCCGACTACGTCGGTGCTCGGGCCCTAATTAAAGCTGCGAGCAGCGATGAGCGGGCCCTCGCAATATGCAAGTCGGGGTGCCGGCGGGACTCCGCCTGCGCGGCCGAGAACGTCCGCGACCGTCGGACGGCACGAGGACTCTGGTTGATGCTGCCATTTAGTTCTGTGTCCGTCAGACACTGCATGCAGGTTCAGAGCATGGCCCCAACATACTTTTATTTCAGTCCATATGTGATACATGTTCCTACCAAATTTCATACATCTAGGTGAAACGTACTGCGAGGGCTGCTTCGTTGAAATTTTGTAGGGGGCGCTATTGAGCCGATTTGCCACTCTGAACCAATAAAATCATATTCCATGACTCCATTTCGGCCTTGTAATCTACTTGCCAAGTTTGCTTATGTTTCGAGCATTTTTAGCCTCTCAAAATGACCTTCGTTGTTAACGGCGAAGAATGCGTCGCCACGGTAACAGTTTTTCACGAAACAACAAGCTTTGAGTAACTTTTCATCACAAAGGTCTTTAGACTGTACTGACCAAATTTGAAGTTGATCTGATTAATTCCCTAGGAGGAGTTCGTTAAAGTGCAGCGCCTGGAAATGACAAAAACGACACTAGAAATTCAGAAGAAATGCAATGTTATTGACTTCCGGTTGGGTTTAGAGCATAGCCCCAAGAGACTTTTATTGAAGTCCATATGTGATACATGTTCCTACCACATTTCATACATCTAGGTCAAACGTACTGCGAGGGCTGCTTCGTTGAAATTTTGTAGGGGGCGCTATTGAGCCGATTTGCCACTCTGAACCAATAAAATCATATTCCCTAACTACATTTCGGCCTTGTAATCTACTTGCCAAGTTTGCTTATGTTTCGAGCATATTTAGCCTCTCAAAATGACCTTCGTTGTTAACGGCGAAGACTGCATCGCCACGGCAACGGCGTTCGACGAAACATCAAAAGCTTCATGATCTGGCATTATGAACTATTTGTGTGGAAGAAATTTGATATTGATTTGATTTACCTACTAAGAGAAACAAGCCAAAGTATAAAGACTTTAACTTCCTGTTACCAGTAGGTGGCGCTATGACTATGATTCAAAATTGGCCTGCAGATGTCTTCAGGCCTGGAGTCTAATCAAACACGTGAAATCTGGGAAAGATCTGATGATGTGGAGTCGAGATACATCAGTTTATTCGTTCATGGCGAAGGATCGAAATTCGCCGAGCCGCCACGTCGCCGCCCTTCAGTAACTTCTTACAATCTTCACAACGAAGCATTATCAAGGTCTTAAGGCTTGTTTGACAACATTTGAGAGGGATCTGATTAATCTGTGAGGAGCAGGATGTCAAAGTACGCAGCCTACAACTTCCGGTTGCCACTAGGTGGCGCTATCACTATGATTCTAAATTATCATATAGATGTGTTCCGGGTCCGGATGTTATGACATATGAGAGATTTGGAGCAGATTCGACAATGTACGGCCAAGTTACAACAACTTCCTGTTTCGTGGCGAATGGTGTTTCTTTGACGCCACGCCACGGCCACATAGTTCGATAACTTTTTGATCTTTGAGTAACTTTTCACTGCCAAGGTCTCAAGAGCAGACTCGCCGAATCTGAAGTCAATCGGGTCAAATCTCTGGGAGGAGTTCGTTAAAGTATGACGCCTTGAAACGGTCAAAAAACGTCATAAAAGCAAAAATGGCCGACTTCCTGTTTGGTTTAGAGAAAACGGCCAAGAGGATTTTTTGTGCGTCTCATCACGTTCCACATACCTACCAAATTTCATACAGCTGGGTGAATCCTGATGTTGGGGCTACTCAATAGGGGGCGCTAGCGAGCCAATATTTCATACCGCAGCTGGACACCCCAATCAGACTGCAATTTTCGCAAATTCTGGCTTGCGTGCCAAATTTCACAGACTTCCCAATATCCCAAGCACCTCCTTTTTGCCATCAAACTGGTAAAATAATAATAATAATTAAAGCTGCGAGCAGCGATGGGCGGGCCCTCGCAATATGCACGTCGGGGTGCATGCACGTCGGGGTGGCGGCAGGACTCCGGCCTGCGCGGCCGAGAACGTCCGCGACCGTCGGACGGCGCGAGGACTCTGGTTGATGCTGTCATTCAGTTCCGTGACCGTCAGACACTGCATGCAGGTTCAGAGCATGGCCCCAATATACTTTTATTTAAGTCCATATGTGATACATGTTCCTACCAAATTTCATACATCTAGGTGCAACGTACTGCGAGGGCTGCTTCGTTGAAATTTTGTAGGGGGCGCTATTGAGCCGATTTGCCACTCTGAACCAATAAAATCATATTATACAACTACATTTTGGGCTTTAAATGTGTATGCCAAGTTTGCTTATGTTTCGAGCATTTTTAGCCTCTCAAAATGACCTTCGTTGTTAACGGCGAAGACTGCATCGCCACGGCAACGGCGTTCGACGAAACATCAAAAGCTTCATGATCTGGCATTATGAACTATTTGTGTGGAACAAATTTGATATTGATTTGATTTACCTACTAAGAGAAACAAGCCAAAGTATCAAGACTTTAACTTCCTGTTACCAGTAGGTGGCGCTATGACTATGATTCAAAATTGGCCTGCATATGTCTTCAGGCCTGGAGTCTAATCAAACACGTGAAATCTGGTAAAGATCTGATGATGTGGAGTCGAGTTACATCAGTTTATTCGTTCATGGCAGTAGGTGGCGCTATGAATATGATTCAAAATTGGCCTGCATATGTCTTCAGGCCTGGAGTCTAATCAAACACGTGAAATCTGGTAAAGATCTGATGATGTGGAGTCGAGTTACATCAGTTTATTCGTTCATGGCGAAGGATCGAAATTCCGTCGCCACGGCAACAGCTTTTCACGAAACAACAAGCTTTGAGTAACTTTTCATCACAAAGGTCTTTAGACTGTACCGACCAAATTTGAAGTTGATCTGATTAATTCCCTAGGAGGAGTTCGTTAAAGTGCAGCGCCTGGAAATGACAAAAACGACACTAGAAATTCAGAAGAAATGCAAAGTTATTGACTTCCGGTTGGGTTTAGAGCATAGCCCCAAGAGACTTTTATTGAAGTCCATATGTGATACATGTTCCTACCACATTTCATACATCTAGGTCAAACGTACTGCGAGGGCTGCTTCGTTGAAATTTTGTAGGGGGCGCTATTGAGCCGATTTGCCACTCTGAACCAATAAAATCATATTCCCTAACTACATTTCGGCCTTGTAATCTACTTGCCAAGTTTGCTTATGTTTCGAGCATATTTAGCCTCTCAAAATGACCTTCGTTGTTAACGGCGAAGACTGCATCGCCACGGCAACGGCGTTCGACGAAACATCAAAAGCTTCATGATCTGGCATTATGAACTTCTTGTATTTGTGTGGAACAAATTTGATATTGAGTTGATTTACCTACTAAGAGAAACAAGCCAAAGTATAAAGACTTTAACTTCCTGTTACCAGTAGGTGGCGCTATGACTATGATTCAAAATTGGCCTGCAGATGTCTTCAGGCCTGGAGTCTAATCAAGCATGTGAAATCTGGTAAAGATCTGATGATGTGGAGTCGAGATACATCAGTTTATTCGTTCATGGCGAAGGATCGAAATTCGCAGAGCCGCCACGTCGCCGCCCTTCAGTAACTTCTTACAATCTTCACAACGAAGCATTATCAAGGTCTTAAGGCTTGTTTGACAACATTTGAGAGGGATCTGATTAATCTGTGAGGAGCAGGATGTCAAAGTACGCAGCGTACAACTTCCGGTTGCCACTAGGTGGCGCTATCAGTTTGATTCAAAATTATCATATAGATGTGTTCCGGGTCAGGATGTTATGACATATGAGAGATTTTGAGCAGATTCGACAATGTACGGCCGAGTTACAACAACTTCCTGTTTCGTGGCGAATGGTGTTTCTTTGACGCCACGCCACGGCCACATAGTTCGATAACTTTTTGATCTTTGAGTAACTTTTCACTGCCAAGGTCTCAAGAGCAGACTAGCCAAATCTGAAGTCAATCGGGTCAAATCTCTGGGAGGAGTTCGTTAAAGTATGACGCCTTGAAACGGTCAAAAACCGTCATAAAAGTAAAGATGGCCGACTTCCTGTTTGGTTTAGAGAAAACGTCCAAGAGGATTTTTGGTGCGTCTCATCACGTTCCACATAACTACCAACTTTCATACAGCTGGGTGAAACCTGATGTTGGGGCTACTCAATAGGGGGCGCTAGCGAGCCAATATTTCATACCGCAGCTGGACACCCCAATCAGACTGCAATTTTCGCAAATTCTGGCTTGCGTGCCAAATTTCACAACATTCCCAATATCCCAAGCACCTCCTTTTTGCCATGAAAGCGGAAGAAGAATAAGAATAAACATTCGAAATTCAATAGGTCCTCCGCTCCGACTACGTCGGTGCTCGGGCCCTAATTAAAGCTGCGAGCAGCGATGGGCGGGCCCTCGCAATATGCACGTCGGGGTGCCGGCGGGACTCCGGCCTGCGCGGCCGAGAACGTCCGCGACCGTCGGACGGCGCGAGGACTCTGGTTGATGCTGTCATTCAGTTCCGTGACCGTCAGACACTGCATGCAGGTTCAGAGCATGGCCCCAATATACTTTTATTTAAGTCCATATGTGATACATGTTCCTACCAAATTTCATACATCTATGTGAAACGTACTGCGAGGGCTGCTTCGTTGAAATTTTGTAGGGGGCGCTATTGAGCCGATTTGCCACTCTGAACCAATAAAATCATATTATACAACTACATTTTGGGATTTAAATGTGTATGCCAAGTTTGCTTATGTTTCGAGCATTTTTAGCCTCTCAAAATGACCTTCGTTGTTAACGGCGAAGACTGCATCGCCACGGCAACGGCGGTCGACGAAACATCAAAAGCTTCATGATCTGGCATTATGAACTATTTGTGTGGAACAAATTTGATATTGATTTGATTTACCTACTAAGAGAAACAAGCCAAAGTATCAAGACTTTAACTTCCTGTTACCAGTAGGTGGCGCTATGACTATGATTCAAAATTGGCCTGCATATGTCTTCAGGCCTGGAGTCTAATCAAACACGTGAAATCTGGTAAAGATCTGATGATGTGGAGTCGAGTTACATCAGTTTATTCGTTTATGGCGAAGGATCGAAATTCCGTCGCCACGGCAACAGCTTTTCACGAAACAACAAGCTTTGAGTAACTTTTCATCACAAAGGTCTTTAGACTGTACCGACCAAATTTGAAGTTGATCTGGTGAATTCCCTAGGAGGAGTTCGTTAAAGTGCAGCGCCTGGAAATGACAAAAACGACATGAGAAATTCATAAAAAATGCAAAATGGCTGACTTCCGGTTGGGTTTAGAGCATAGCCCCAAGAGACTTTTATTGAAGTCCATATGCGATACATGTTCCTACCACATTTCATACATCTAGGTCAAACGTACTGCGAGGGCTGCTTCGTTGAAATTTTGTAGGGGGCGCTATTAAGCCGATTTGCCACTCTGAACCAATAAAATCATATTCTATAACTACATTTCGGCCTTGTAATCTACTTGCCAAGTTTGCTTATGTTTCGAGCATTTTTAGCCTCTCAAAATGACCTTCGTTGTTCACGGCGAAGACTGCATCGCCACGGCAACGGCGTTCGACGAAACATCAAAAGCTTCATGATCTGGTATTATGAACTTCTTGTATTTGTGTGGAACAAATTTGATATTGATTTGATTTACCTACTAAGAGAAACAAGCCAAAGTATAAAGACTTTAACTTCCTGTTAGCAGTAGGTGGCGCTATGACTATGATTCAAAATTGGCCTGCAGATGTCTTCAGGCCTGGAGTCTAATCAAACACGTGAAATCTGGTAAAGATCTGATGATGTGGAGTCGAGTTACATCAGTTTATTCGTTCATGGCGAAGGATCGAAATTCGCCGAGCCGCCACGTCGCCGCCCTTCAGTAACTTCTTACAATCTTCACAATGAAGCATTATCAAGGTCTTAAGGCTTGTTTGACAAGATTTGAGAGGGATCTGATGAATCTGTGAGGAGCAGGATGTCAAAGTACGAAGCGTGCAACTTCCGGTTGCCACTAGGTGGCGCTATCAGTTTGATTCAAAATTATCATACAGATGTGTTCCGGGTCAGGATGTTATGACATATGAGAGATTTTGAGCAGATTCGACAATGTACGGCCGAGTTACAACAACTTCCTGTTTCGTGGCGAATGGTGTTTCTTTGACGCCACGCCACGGCCACATAGTTCGATAACTTTTTGATCTTTGAGTAACTTTTCACTGCCAAGGTCTCAAGAGCAGACTAGCCGAATCTGAAGTCAATCGGGTCAAATCTCTGGGAGGAGTTCGTTAAAGTATGACGCCTTGAAACGGTCAAAAAACGTCATAAAAGCAAAAATGGCCGACTTCCTGTTTGGTTTAGAGAAAACGGCCAAGAGGATTTTTTGTGCGTCTCATCACGTTCCACATACCTACCAAATTTCATACAGCTGGGTGAATCCTGATGTTGGGGCTACTCAATAGGGGGCGCTAGCGAGCCAATATTTCATACCGCAGCTGGACACCCCAATCAGACTGCAATTTTCGCAAATTCTGGCTTGCGTGCCAAATTTCACAGACTTCCCAATATCCCAAGCACCTCCTTTTTGCGACGAAACACTAAAAATAAGAATAATAATAATAATAATAATAATAATTAAAGCTGCGAGCAGCGATGGGCGGGCCCTCGCAATATGCACGTCGGGGTGCCGGCGGGGCTCCGGCCTGCGCGGCCGAGAACGTCCGCGACCGTCGGACGGCGCGAGGACTCTGGCTGATGCTGCCATTCAGTTCTGTGACCGTCAGACACTGCATGCAGGTTCAGAGCATGTCCCCAATATACTTTTATTGAAGTCCATATGTGATACATGTTCCTACCAAATTTCATACATCTAGGTGAAACGTACTGCGAGGGCTGCTTCGTTGAAATTTTGTAGGGGGCGCTATTGAGCCGATTTGCCACTCTGAACCAATAAAATCATATTCCTTAACTACATTTCGGCCTTGTAATCTACTTGCCAAGCTTGGTTATGTTTCGAGCATTTTTAGCCTCTCAAAATGACCTTCGTTGTTAACGGCGAAGAATGCGTCGCCACGGCAACAGCTTTTCACGAAACAACAAGATTTGAGTAACTTTTCATCACAAAGGTCTTTAGACTGTACCGACCAAATTTGAAGTTGATCTGATGAATTCCCTAGGAGGAGTTCGTTAAAGTGCAGCGCCTGGAAATGACAAAAACGACATGAGAAATTCATAAAAAATGCAAAATGGCTGACTTCCGGTTGGGTTTAGAGCATAGCCCCAAGAGACTTTTATTGAAGTCCATATGCGATACATGTTCCTACCACATTTCATACATCTAGGTCAAACGTACTGCGAGGGCTGCTTCGTCGAAATTTTGTAGGGGGCGCTATTGAGCCGATTTGCCACTCTGAACCAATAAAATCATATTCCCTAACTACATTTCGGCCTTGTAATCTACTTGCCAAGTTTGCTTATGTTTCGAGCATTTTTAGCCTCTCAAAATGACCTTCGTTGTTAACGGCGAAGACTGCATCGCCACGGCAACGGCATTCGACGAAACATCAAAAGCTTCATGATCTGGCATTATGAACTTATTGTATTTGTGTGGAACAAATTTGATATTGATTTGATTTACCTACTAAGAGAAACAAGCCAAAGTATAAAGACTATAACTTCCTGTTACCAGTAGGTGGCGCTATGACTATGATTCAAAATTGGCCTGCAGATGTCTTCAGGCCTGGAGTCTAATCAAACACGTGGAATCTGGTAAAGATCTAATGATGTGGAGTCGAGTTACATCAGTTTATTCGTTCATGGCGAAGGATCGAAATTCGCCGAGCCGCCACGTCGCCGCCCTTCAGTAACTTCTTACAATCTTCACAATGAAGCATTATCAAGGTCTTAAGGCTTGTTTGACAAGATTTGAGAGGGATCTGATGAATCTGTGAGGAGCAGGATGTCAAAGTACGCAGCGTACAACTTCCGGTTGCCACTAGGTGGCGCTATCACTATGATTCTAAATTATCATACAGATGTGTTCCGGGTCAGGATGTTATGACATATGAGAGATTTGGAGCAGATTCGACAATGTACGGCCGAGTTACAACAACTTCCTGTTTGGTGGCGAATAGTGTTTCTTTGACGCCACGCCACGGCCACATAGTTCGATAACTTTTTGATCTTTGAGTAACTTTTCACTGCCAAGGTCTCAAGAGCAGACTAGCCGAATCTGAAGTCAATCGGGTCAAATCTCTGGGAGGAGTTCGTTAAAGTATGACGCCTTGAAACGGTCAAAAAACGTCATAAAAGCAAAAATGGCCGACTTCCTGTTTGGTTTAGAGAAAACGGCCAAGAGGATTTTTTGTGCGTCTCATCACGTTCCACATACCTACCAACTTTCATACAGCTGGGTGAAACCTGATGTTGGGGCTACTCAATAGGGGGCGCTAGCGAGCCAATATTTCATACCGCAGCTGGGCACCCCAATCAGACTGCAATTTTCGCAAATTCTGGCTTGCTTGCCAAATTTCACAAACTTCCCAATATCCCAAGCACCTCCTTTTTGCGACGAAACACATAAAATAATAAGAATTAAAGCTGCGAGCAGCGATGGGCGGGCCCTCGCAATATGCACGTCGGGGTGCCGGCGGGACTCCGGCCTGCGCGGCCGAGAACGTCCGCGACCGTCGGATGGCGCGAGGACTCTGGTTGATGCTGTCATTCAGTTCCGTGACCGTCAGACACTGCATGCAGGTTCAGAGCATGGCCCCAATATACTTTTATTTAAGTCCATATGTGATACATGATCCTACCAAATTTCATACATCTAGGTGAAACGTACTGCGAGGGCTGCTTCGTCTAAATTTTGTAGGGGGCGCTATTGAGCCGATTTGCTACTCTGAACCAATGAAATCATATTCTATAACTACATTTCGGGCTTGTAATCTACTTGCCAAGTTTGCTTATGTTTCGAGCATTTGTAGCCTCTCAAAATGACCTTCGTTGTTAACGGCGAAGACTGCATCACAACAGCGTTCGATGAAACATCAAAAGCTTCATGATCTGGCATTCTGAACTTCTTGTATTTGTGTGGAACAAATTTGATATTGATTTGATTGACCTACTAAGAGAAACAAGCCAAAGTATCAAGACTTTAACTTCCTGTTACCAGTAGGTGGCGCTATGACTATTATTCAAAATTGGCCTGCAGATGTCTTCAGGCCTGGAGTCTAATCAAACACGTGAAATCTGGTAAAGATCTGATTATGTGGAGTCGAGTTACATCAGTTTATTCGTTCATGGCGAAGGATAAAAATTCTGTTGCCTCGGCAACAGCTTTTCACGAAACAACAAGCTTTGAGTAACTTTTCATCACAAAGGTCTTTAGACTGTACCGACCAAATTTGAAGTTGATCTGATTAATTCCCTAGGAGGAGTTCGTTAAAGTGCAGCGCCTGGAAATGACAAAAACGACACTAGAAATTCATAAGAAATGCAAAATGGCTGACTTCCGGTTGGGTTTAGAGCATGGCCCCAAGAGACTTTTATTGAAGTCCATATGTGATACATGTTCCTACCACATTTCATACATCTAGGTCAAACGTACTGCGAGGGCTGCTTCTTCGAAATTTTGTAGGGGGCGCTATTGAGCCGATTTGCCACTCTGAACCAATAAAATCATATTCCATAACTACATTTCGGCCTTGTAATCTACTTGCCAAGTTTGCTTATGTTTCGAGCATTTTTAGCCTCTCAAAATTACCTTCGTTGTTAACGGCGAAGAATGCGTCGCCACGGCAACAGCTTTTCACGAAACAACAAGCTTTGAGTAACTTTTCATCACAAAGGTCTTTAGACTGTACCGACCAAATTTGAAGTTGATCTGATTAATTCCCTAGGAGGAGTTCGTTAAAGTGCAGCGCCTGGAAATGACAAAAACGACACTAGAAATTCAGAAGAAATGCAAAATGGCTGACTTCCGGTTGGGTTTAGAGCATGGCCCCAAGAGACTTTTATTGAAGTCCATATGTGATACATGTTCCTACCACATTTCATACATCTAGGTCAAACGTACTGCGAGGGCTGCTTCTTCGAAATTTTGTAGGGGGCGCTATTGAGCCGATTTGCCACTCTGAACCAATAAAATCATATTCCCTAACTACATTTCGGCCTTGTAATCTACTTGCCAAGTTTGCTTATGTTTCGAGCATTTTTAGCCTCTCAAAATGACCTTCGTTGTTAACGGCGAAGACTGCATCGCCACGGCAACGGCGTTCGACGAAACATCAAAAGCTTCATGATCTGGCATTATGAACTTCTTGTATTTGTGTGGAACAAATTTGATATTGATTTGATTTACCTACTAAGAGAAACAAGCCAAAGTATAAAGACTTTAACTTCCTGTTACCAGTAGGTGGCGCTATGACTATGATTCAAAATTGGACTGCAGATGTCGTCAGGCCTGGAGTCTAATCAAACACATGACATCTGGTAAAGATCTGATGATGTGGAGTCGAGTTACATCAGTTTATTCGTTCATGGCGAAGGAGCGAAATTCGCCGAGCCGCCACGTCGCCGCCCTTCAGTAACTTCTTACAATCTTCACAACGAAGCATTATCAAGGTCTTAAGGCTTGTTTGACAACATTTGAGAGGGATCTGATTAATCTGTGAGGAGCAGGATGTCAAAGTACGCAGCGTACAACTTCCGGTTGCCACTAGGTGGCGCTATCACTATGATTCTAAATTATCATATAGATGTGTTCCGGGTCAGGATGTTATGACATATGAGAGATTTGGAGCAGATTCGACAATGTACGTCCGAGTTACAACAACTTCCTGTTTCGTGGCGAATGGTGTTTCTTTGACGCCACGCCACGGCCACATAGTTCGATAACTTTTTGATCTTTGAGTAACTTTTCACTGCCAAGGTCTCAAGAGCAGACTAGCCGAATCTGAAGTCAATCGGGTCAAATCTCTGGGAGGAGTTCGTTAAAGTATGACGCCTTGAAACGGTCAAAAAACGTCATAAAAGCAAAAATGGCCGACTTCCTGTTTGGTTTAGAGAAAACGGCCAAGAGGATTTTTGGTGCGTCTCATCACGTTCCACATAACTACCAACTTTCATACAGCTGGGTGAATCCTGATGTTGGGGCTACTCAATAGGGGGCGCTAGCGAGCCAATATTTCATACTGCAGCTGGACACCCCAATCAGACTGCAATTTTCGCAAATTCTGGCTTGCGTGCCAAATTTCACAACATTCCCAATATCCCAAGCACCTCCTTTTTGCGACGAAACACATAAAATAATAAGAATAATAATAATAAACATTCGAAATTCAATAGGTCCTCCGCTCCGACTACGTCGGTGCTCGGGCCCTAATAAGAATAATAATAAACATTCGAAATTCAATAGGTCCTCCGCTCCGACTACGTCGGTGCTCGGGCCCTAATTAAAGCTGCGAGCAGCGATGGGCGGGCCCTCGCCATATGCACGTCGGGGTGCCGGCGGGTCTCCGGCCTGCGCGGCCGAGAACGTCCGCGACCGTCGGACGGCGCGAGGACTCTGGCTGATGCTGCCATTTAGTTCTGTGACCGTCAGACACTGCATGCAGGTTTAGAGCATGGCCCCAATATACTTTTATTTAAGTCCATATGTGATACATGTTCCCACCAAATTTCATACATCTAGGTCAAATGTACTGCGAGGGCTGCTTCGTCGAAATTTTGTAGGGGGCGCTATTGAGCCGATTTGCCACTCTGAACCAATAAAATCATATTCCCTAACTACATTTCGGCCTTGTAATCTACTTGCCAAGTTTGCTTATGTTTCGAGCATTTTTAGCCTGTCAAAATGACCTTCGTTGTTAACGGCGAAGACTGCATCGCCACGGCAACGGCGTTCGACGAAACATCAAAAACTTCATGATCTGGCATTATGAACTTCTTGTATTTGTGTGGAACAAATTTGATATTGATTTGATTTACCTACTGAGAGAAACAAGCCAAAGTATCAAGACTTTAACTTCCTGTTACCAGTAGGTGGCGCTATGACTATGATTCAAAATTGGCCTGCAGATGTCTTCAGGCCTGGAGTCTAATCAAGCATGTGCAATCTGGTAAAGATCTGATGATGTGGAGTCGAGATACATCAGTTTATTCGTTCATGGCGAAGGATCGAAATTCGCCGAGCCGCCACGTCGCCGCCCTTCAGTAACTTCTTACAATCTTCACAACGAAGCATTATCAAGGTCTTAAGGCTTGTTTGACAACATTTGAGAGGGATCTGATTAATCTGTGAGGAGCAGGATGTCAAAGTACGCAGCCTACAACTTCCGGTTGCCACTAGGTGGCGCTATCACTATGATTCTAAATTATCATATAGATGTGTTCCGGGTCAGGATGTTATGACATATGAGAGATTTGGAGCAGATTCGACAATGTACGGCCAAGTTACAACAACTTCCTGTTTCGTGGCGAATGGTGTTTCTTTGACGCCACGCCACGGCCACATAGTTCGATAACTTTTTGATCTTTGAGTAACTTTTCACTGCCAAGGTCTCAAGAGCAGACTCGCCGAATCTGAAGTCAATCGGGTCAAATCTCTGGGAGGAGTTCGTTAAAGTATGACGCCTTGAAACGGTCAAAAAACGTCATAAAAGCAAAAATGGCCGACTTCCTGTTTGGTTTAGAGAAAACGGCCAAGAGGATTTTTGGTGCGTCTCATCACGTTCCACATAACTACCAAATTTCATACAGCTGGGTGAATCCTGATGTTGGGGCTACTCAATAGGGGGCGCTAGCGAGCCAATATTTCATACCGCAGCTGGACACCCCAATCAGACTGCAATTTTCGCAAATTCTGGCTTGCGTGCCAAATTTCACAAACTTCCCAATATCCCAAGCACCTCCTTTTTGCGACGAAACACATAAAATAATTAAAGCTGCGAGCAGCGATGGGCGGGCCCTCGCAATATGCACGTCGGGGTGCATGCACGTCGGGGTGCCGGCGGGACTCCGGCCTGCGCGGCGAGAACGTCCGCGACCGTCGGACGGCGCGAGGACTCTGGTTGATGCTGTCATTCAGTTCCGTGACCGTCAGACACTGCATGCAGGTTCAGAGCATGGCCCCAATATACTTTTATTTAAGTCCATATGTGATACATGTTCCTACCAAATTTCATACATCTAGGTGAAACGTACTGCGAGGGCTGCTTCGCTGAAATTTTGTAGGGGGCGCTATTGAGCCGATTTGCCACTCTGAACCAATAAAATCATATTATACAACTACATTTTGTGCTTTAAATGTGTATGCCAAGTTTGCTTATGTTTCGAGCATTTTTAGCCTCTCAAAATGAACTTCGTTGTTCACGGCGAAGACTGCATCGCCACGGCAACGGCGTTCGACGAAACATCAAAAGCTTCATGATCTGGTATTATGAACTTCTTGTATTTGTGTGGAACAAATTTGATATTGATTTGATTTACCTACTAAGAGAAACAAGCCAAAGTATAAAGACTTTAACTTCCTGTTAGCAGTAGGTGGCGCTATGACTATGATTCAAAATTGGCCTGCAGATGTCTTCAGGCCTGGAGTCTAATCAAACACGTGAAATCTGGTAAAGATCTGATGATGTGGAGTCGAGTTACATCAGTTTATTCGTTCATGGCGAAGGATCGAAATTCGCCGAGCCGCCACGTCGCCGCCCTTCAGTAACTTCTTACAATCTTCACAATGAAGCATTATCAAGGTCTTAAGGCTTGTTTGACAACATTTGAGAGGGATCTGATTAATCTGTGAGGAGCAGGATGTCAAAGTACGCAGCGTACAACTTCCGGTTGCCACTAGGTGGCGCTATCACTATGATTCTAAATTATCATATAGATGTGTTCCGGGTCAGGATCTTATGACATATGAGAGATTTGGAGCAGATTCGACAATGTACGGCCAAGTTACAACAACTTCCTGTTTCGTGGCGAATGGTGTTTCTTTGACGCCACGCCACGGCCACATAGTTCGATAACTTTTTGATCTTTGAGTAACTTTTCACTGTCAAGGTCTCAAGAGCAGACTCGCCGAATCTGAAGTCAATCGGGTCAAATCTCTGGGAGGAGTTCGTTAAAGTATGACGCCTTGAAACGGTCAAAAAACGTCATAAACGCAAAAATGGCCGACTTCCTGTTTGGTTTAGAGAAAACGGCCAAGAGGATTTTTGGTGCGTCTCATCACGTTCCACATAACTACCAACTTTCATACAGCTGGGTGAATCCTGATGTCGGGGCTACTCAATAGGGGGCGCTAGCGAGCCAATATTTCATACTGCAGCTGGACACCCCAAGCAGACTGCAATTTTCGCAAATTCTGGCTTGCTTGCCAAATTTCACAACATTCCCAATATCCCAAGCACCTCCTTTTTGCGACGAAACACATAAAATAATAATAATTAAAGCTGCGAGCAGCGATGAGCGGGCCCTCGCAATATGCATGTCGGGGTGCATGCACGTCGGGGTGCCGGCGGGACTCCGGCCTGCGCGGCCGAGAACGTCCGCGACCGTCGGACGGCGCGAGGACTCTGGTTGATGCTGCCATTCAGTTCCGTGACCGTCAGACACTGCATGCAGGTTCAGAGCATGGCCCCAATATACTTTTATTTAAGTCCATATGTGATACATGTTCCTACCAAATTTCATACATCTAGGTGAAACGTACTGCGAGGGCTGCTTCGTTGAAATTTTGTAGGGGGCGCTATTGAGCCGATTTGCCACTCTGAACCAATAAAATCATATTATACAACTACATTTTGGCCTTTAAATGTGTATGCCAAGTTTGCTTATGTTTCGAGCATTTTTAGCCTCCCAAAATGACCTTCGTTGTTAACGGCGAAGACTGCATCGCCACGGCAACGGCGTTCGACGAAACATCAAAGCTTCATGATCTGGCATTATGAACTATTTGTGTGGAACAAATTTGATATTGATTTGATTTACCTACTAAGAGAAACAAGCCAAAGTATCAAGACTTTAACTTCCTGTTACCAGTAGGTGGCGCTATGACTATGATTCAAAATTGGCCTGCATATGTCTTCAGGCCTGGAGTCTAATCAAACACGTGAAATCTGGTAAAGATCTGATGATGTGGAGTCGAGTTACATCAGTTTATTCGTTCATGGCGAAGGATCGAAATTCCGTCGCCACGGCAACAGCTTTTCACGAAACAACAAGCTTTGAGTAACTTTTCATCACAAAGGTCTTTAGACTGTACCGACCAAATTTGAAGTTGATCTGATGAATTCCCTAGGAGGAGTTCGTTAAAGTGCAGCGCCTGGAAATGACAAAAACGACATGAGAAATTCATAAAAAATACAAAATGGCTGACTTCCGGTTGGGTTTAGAGCATAGCCCCAAGAGACTTTTATTGAAGTCCATATGCGATACATGTTCCTACCACATTTCATACATCTAGGTCAAACGTACTGCGAGGGCTGCTTCGTCGAAATTTTGTAGGGGGCGCTATTGAGCCGATTTGCCACTCTGAACCAATAAAATCATATTCTGTAACTACATTTCGGCCTTGTAATCTACTTGCCAAGTTTGCTTATGTTTCGAGCATTTTTAGCCTCTCAAAATGACCTTCGTTGTTAACGGCGAAGACTGCATCGCCACGGCAACGGCGTTCGACGAAACATCAAAAGCTTCATGATCTGGCATTATGAACTTCTTGTATTTGTGTGGAACAAATTTGATATTGATTTGATTTACCTACTAAGAGAAACAAGCCAAAGTATAACGACTTTAACTTCCTGTTACCAGTAGGTGGCGCTATGACTATGATTAAAAATTGGCCTGCAGATGTCTTCAGGCCTGGAGTCTAATCAAACACGTGAAATCTGGTAAAGATCTGATGATGTGGAGTCGAGTTACATCAGTTTATTCGTTCATGGCGAAGGATCGAAATTCGCCGAGCCGCCACGTCGCCGCCCTTCAGTAACTTCTTACAATCTTCACAATGAAGCATTATCAAGGTCTTAAGGCTTGTTTGACAACATTTGAGAGGGATCTGATTAATCTGTGAGGAGCAGGATGTCAAAGTACGCAGCGTACAACTTCCGGTTGCCACTAGGTGGCGCTATCACTATGATTCTAAATTATCATACAGATGTGTTCCGGGTCAGGATGTTATGACATATGAGAGATTTGGAGCAGATTCGACAATGTACGGCCGAGTTACAACAACTTCCTGTTTCGTGGCGAATGGTGTTTCTTTGACGCCACGCCACGGCCACATAGTTCGATAACTTTTTGATCTTTGAGTAACTTTTCACTGCCAAGGTCTCAAGAGCAGACTAGCCGAATCTGAAGTCAATCGGGTCAAATCTCTGGGAGGAGTTCGTTAAAGTATGACGCCTTGAAACGGTCAAAAAACGTCATAAAAGCAAAAATGGCCGACTTCCTGTTTGGTTTAGAGAAAACGGCCAAGAGGATTTTTTGTGCGTCTCATCACGTTCCACATACCTACCAACTTTCATACAGCTGGGTGAAACCTGATGTTGGGGCTACTCAATAGGGGGCGCTAGCGAGCCAATATTTCATACCGCAGCTGGGCACCCCAATCAGACTGCAATTTTCGCAAATTCTGGCTTGCTTGCCAAATTTCACAAACTTCCCAATATCCCAAGCACCTCCTTTTTGCGACGAAACACATAAAATAATAATAAGAATAATAATAATAATAATAATAATAATAAACATTACGGTTTCAATAGGTCCTCCGCTCCGACTACGTCGGTGCTCGGGCCCTAATAATAATAATAATAAGAATAATAAACATTCGAAATTCAATAGGTCCTCCGCTCCGACTACGTCGGTGCTCGGGCCCTAATAATAAACATTACGGTTTCAATAGGTCCTCCGCTCCGACTACGTCGGTGCTCGGGCCCTAATTAAAGCTGCGAGCAGCGATGGGCGGGCCCTCGCAATATGCACGTCAGGGTGCATGCACGTCGGGGTGCCGGCGGGACTCCGGCCTGCGCGGCCGAGAACGTCCGCGACCGTCGGACGTCGCGAGGACTCTGGTTGATGCTGCCATTCAGTTCTGTGACCGTCAGACACTGCATGCAGGTTCAGAGCATGGCCCCAACATACTTTTATTTCAGTCCATATGTGATACATGTTCCTACCACATTTCATACATCTAGGTCAAACATACTGCGAGGGCTGCTTCGTTGAAATTTTGTAGGGGGCGCTATTGAGCCGATTTGCCACTCTGAACCAATAAAATCATATTCTATAACTACATTTCGGCCTTGGAATCTACTTGCCAAGTTTGCTTATGTTTCGAGCATTTGTAGCCTCTCAAAATGACCTTCGTTGTTCACGGCGAAGACTGCATCGCCACGGCAACGGCGTTCGACGAAACATCAAAAGCTTCATGATCTGGCATTATGAACTTCTTGTATTTGTGTGGAACAAATTTGATATTGATTTGATTTACCTACTAAGAGAAACAAGCCAAAGTATAAAGACTTTAACTTCCTGTTACCAGTAGGTGGCGCTATGACTATGATTCGAAATTGGCCTGCAGATGTCTTCAGGCCTGGAGTCTAATCAAGCAAGTGAAATCTGGTAAAGATCTGATGATGTGGAGTCGAGATACATCAGGTTATTCGTTCATGGCGAAGGATCGAAATTCGCCGAGCCGCCACGTCGCCGCCCTTCAGTAACTTCTTACAATCTTCACAACGAAGCATTATCAAGGTCTTAAGACTTCTCTCACAACATTTGAGAGGGATCTGATTAATCTGTGAGGAGCAGGATGTCAAAGTACGCAGCGTACAACTTCCGGTTGCCACTAGGTGGCGCTATCACTATGATTCTAAATTATCATATAGATGTGTTCCGGGTCAGGATGTTATGACATATGAGAGATTTTGAGCAGATTCGACAATGTACGGCCGAGTTACAACAACTTCCTGTTTCGTGGCGAATGGTGTTTCTTTGACGCCACGCCACGGCCACATAGTTTGATAACTTTTTGATCTTTGAGTAACTTTTCACTGCCAAGGTCTCAAGAGCAGACTAGCCGAATCTGAAGTCAATCGGGTCAAATCTCTGGGAGGAGTTCGTTAAAGTATGACGCCTTGAAACGGTCAAAAAACGTCATAAAAGCAAAAATGGCCGACTTCCTGTTTGGTTTAGAGAAAACGGCCAAGAGGATTTTTTGTGCGTCTCATCACGTTCCACATACCTACCAACTTTCATACAGCTGGGTGAAACCTGATGTTGGGGCTACTCAATAGGGGGCGCTAGCGAGCCAATATTTCATACCGCAGCTGGGCACCCCAATCAGACTGCAATTTTCGCAAATTCTGGCTTGCTTGCCAAATTTCACAAACTTCCCAATATCCCAAGCACCTCCTTTTTGCGACGAAACACATAAAATAATAATAATAATTAAAGCTGCGAGCAGCGATGGGCGGGCCCTCGCAATATGCACGTCGGGGTGCCGGCGGGACTCCGGCCTGCGCGGCCGAGAACGTCCGCGACCGTCGGACGGCGCGAGGACTCTGGCTGATGCTGCCATTTAGTTCTGTGACCGTCAGACACTGCATGCAGGTTTAGAGCATGGCCCCAATATACTTTTATTTAAGTCCATATGTGATACATGTTCCCACCAAATTTCATACATCTAGGTCAAACGTACTGCGAGGGCTGCTTCGTCGAAATTTTGTAGGGGGCGCTATTGAGCCGATTTGCCACTCTGAACCAATAAAATCATATTCCCTAACTACATTTCGGCCTTGTAATCTACTTGCCAAGTTTGCTTATGTTTCAAGCATTTGTAGCCTCTCAAAATGACCTTCGTTGTTAACGGCGAAGAATGCGTCGCCACGGCAACAGCTTTTCACGAAACAACAAGCTTTGAGTAACTTTTCATCACAAAGGTCTTTAGACTGTACCGACCAAATTTGAAGTTGATCTGATTAATTCCCTAGGAGGAGTTCGTTAAAGTGCAGCGCCTGGAAATGACAAAAACGACACTAGAAATACAGAAGAAATGCAAAGTAGCTGACTTCCGGTTGAGTTTAGAGCATAGCCCCAAGAGACTTTTATTGAAGTCCATATGTGATACATGTTCCTACCACATTTCATACATCTAGGTCAAACGTACTGCGAGGGCTGCTTCGTTGAAATTTTGTAGGGGGCGCTATTAAGCAGATTTGCCACTCTGAACCAATAAAATCATATTCCATAACTACATTTCGGCCTTGTAATCTACTTGCCAAGTTTGCTTATGTTTCGAGCATTTTTAGCCTCTCAAAATGACCTTCGTTGTTCACGGCGAAGACCACATCGCCACGGCAACGGCGTTCGACGAAACATCAAAAGCTTCATGATCTGGCATTATGAACTTCTTGTATTTGTGTGGAACAAATTTGATATTGATTTGATTTACCTACTAAGAGAAACAAGCCAAAGTATAAAGACTTTAACTTCCTGTTACCAGTAGGTGGCGCTATGACTATGA
Organism: Melanostigma gelatinosum; assembly: GCF_949748355.1. Classification (NCBI taxonomy): domain Eukaryota; kingdom Metazoa; phylum Chordata; class Actinopteri; order Perciformes; family Zoarcidae; genus Melanostigma; species Melanostigma gelatinosum. Next base: position 4,067,371 of record NC_136635.1, on the reverse strand, counting down.
TTCGAAATTGGCCTGCAGTTGTCTTCAGGCCTGGAGTCTAATCAAACACGTGAAATCTGGTAAAGATCTGATGATGTGGAGTCGAGATACATCAGTTTATTCGTTCATGGCGAAGGATCGAAATTCGCCGAGCCGCCACGTCGCCGCCCTTCAGTAACTTCTTACAATCTTCACAATGAAGCATTATCAAGGTCTTAAGGCTTGTATGACAACATTTGAGAGGGATCTGATTAATCTGTGAGGAGCAGGATGTCAAAGTACGCAGCGTACAACTTCCGGTTGCCACTAGGTGGCGCTATCAGTTTGATTCAAAATTATCATATAGATGTGTTCCGGGTCAGGATGTTATGACATATGGAAGATTTTGAGCAGATTCGACAATGTACGGCCGAGTTACAACAACTTCCTGTTTCGTGGCGAATAGTGTTTCTTTGACGCCACGCCACGGCCACATAGTTCGATAACTTTTTGATCTTTGAGTAACTTTTCACTGCCAAGGTCTCAAGAGCAGACTAGCCGAATCTGAAGTCAATCGGGTCAAATCTCTGGGAGGAGTTCGTTAAAGTATGACGCCTTGAAACGGTCAAAAACCGTCATAAAAGTAAAAATGGCCGACTTCCTGTTTGGTTTAGAGAAAACTTCCAAGAGGATTTTTGGTGCGTCTCATCACGTTCCACATACCTACTAACTTTCATACAGCTGGGTGAAACCTGATGTTGGTGCTACTCAATAGGGGGCGCTAGCGAGCCAATATTTCATACCGCAGCTGGGCACCCCAATCAGACTGCAATTTTCGCAAATTCTGGCTTGCGTGCCAAATTTCACAACATTCCCAATATCCCAAGCACCTCCTTTTTGCGACGAAACACATAAAATAAGAATAATAATAAACATTCGAAATTCAATAGGTCCTCCGCTCCGACTACGTCGGTGCTCGGGCCCTAATTAAAGCTGCGAGCAGCGATGAGCGGGCCCTCGCAATATGCACGTCGGTGTGCCGGCGGGACTCCGGCCTGCGCGGCCGAGAACGTCCGCGACCGTCGGACGGCGCGAGGACTCTGGCTGATGCTGCCATTCAGTTCTGTGACCGTCAGACACTGCATGCACGTTTAGAACATGGCCCCAATATACTTTTATTTAAGTCCATATGTGATACATGTTCCTACCAAATTTCATGCATCTAGGTGAAACGTACTGCGAGGGCTGCTTCGTTGAAATTTTGTAGGGGGCGCTATTGAGCCGATTTGCCACTCTGAACCAATAAAATCATATTCCATAACTACATTTCGGCCTTGCAATCTACTTGCCAAGTCTGCTTATGTTTCGAGCATTTTTAGCCTCTCAAAATTACCTTCGTTGTTAACGGCGAAGAATGTGTCGCCACGGCAACGGCTTTTCACAAAACAACAAGCTTTGAGTAACTTTTCATCACAAAGGTCTTTAGACTGTACCGACCAAATTTGAAGTTGATCTGATGAATTCCCTAGGAGGAGTTCGTTAAAGTGCAGCGCCTGGAAATGACAAAAACGACATGAGAAATTCATAAAAAATGCAAAATGGCTGACTTCCGGTTGGGTTTAGAGCATAGCCCCAAAATACTTTTATTGAAGTCCATATGCGATACATGTTCCTACCACATTTCATACATCTAGGTCAAACGTACTGCGAGGGCTGCTTCGTCGAAATTTTGTAGGGGGCGCTATTGAGCCGATTTGGCACTCTGAACCAATAAAATCAGATTCTGTAACTACATTTCGGCCTTGTAATCTACTTGCCAAGTTTGCTTATGTTTCGAGCATTTTTAGCCTCTCAAAATGACCTTCGTTGTTAACGGCGAAGACTGCATCGCCACGGCAACGGCGTTCGACGAAACATCAAAAGCTTCATGATCTGGCATTATGAACTTCTTGTATTTGTGTGGAAGAAATTTGATATTGATTTGATTTACCTACTAAGAGAAACAAGCCAAAGTATAAAGACTTTAACTTCCTGTTACCAGTAGGTGGCGCTATGACTATGATTCAAAATTGGCCTGGATATGTCTTCAGGCCTGGAGTCTAATCAAACACGTGAAATCTGGCAAAGATCTGATGATGTGGAGTCGAGTTACATCAGTTTATTCGTTCATGGCGAAGGATCGAAATTCGCCGAGCCGCCACGTCGCCGCCCTTCAGTAACTTCTTACAATCTTCACAACGAAGCATTATCAAGGTCTTAAGGCTTGTTTGACAACATTTGAGAGGGATCTGATTAATCTGTGAGGAGCAGGATGTCAAAGTACGCAGCGTACAACCTCCGGTTGCCACTAGGTGGCGCTATCACTATGATTCTAAATTATCATATAGATGTGTTCCGGGTCAGGATGTTATGACATATGAGAGATTTTGAGCAGATTCGACAATGTACGGCCGAGTTACAACAACTTCCTGTTTCGTGGCGAATGGTGTTTCTTTGACGCCACGCCACGGCCACATAGTTTGATAACTTTTTGATCTTTGAGTAACTTTTCACTGCCAAGGTCTCAAGAGCAGACTAGCCGAATCTGAAGTCAATCGGGGCAAATCTCTGGGAGGAGTTCGTTAAAGTATGACGCCTTGAAACGGTCAAAAAACGTCATAAAAGCAAAAATGGCCGACTTCCTGTTTGGTTTAGAGAAAACGGCCAAGAGGAATTTTTGTGCGTCTCATCACGTTCCACATACCTACCAACTTTCATACAGCTGGGTGAAACCTGATGTTGGGGCTACTCAATAGGGGGCGCTAGCGAGCCAATATTTCATACCGCAGCTGGGCACCCCAATCAGACTGCAATTTTCGCAAATTCTGGCTTGCTTGCCAAATTTCACAAACTTCCCAATATCCCAAGCACCTCCTTTTTGCGACGAAACACATAAAATAATAATAATAATAATAAGAATAAGAATAAGAATAATAAACATTCGAAATTCAATAGGTCCTCCGCTCCGACTACGTCGGTGCTCGGGCCCTAATAATAATAAACATTACGGTTTCAATAGGTCCTCCGCTCCGACTACGTCGGTGCTCGGGCCCTAATAATAATAAACATTCGAAATTCAATAGGTCCTCCGCTCCGACTACGTCGGTGCTCGGGCCCTAATAATAATAATAAACATAGCGGTTTCAATAGGTCCTCCACTCCGACTACGTCGGTGCTCGGGCCCTAATAATAAACATTCGAAATTCAATAGGTCCTCCGCTCCGACTACGTCGGTGCTCGGGCCCTAATAAACATTACGGTTTCAATAGGTCCTCCGCTCCGACTACGTCGGTGCTCGGGCCCTAATTAAAGCTGCGAGCAGCGATGGGCGGGCCCTCGCAATATGCACGTCGGGGTGCGGGCGGGACTCCGGCCTGCGCGGCCGAGAACGTCCGCGACCGTCGGACGGTGCGAGGACTCTGGCTGATGCTGCCATTTAGTTCTGTGACCGTCAGACACTGCATGCAGGTTTAGAGCATGGCCCCAATATACTTTTATTTAAGTCCATATGTGATACATGTTCCTACCATATTTCATACATCTAGGTCAAACGTACTGCGAGGGCTGCTTCGTCGAAATTTTGTAGGGGGCGCTATTGAGCCGATTTGCCACTCTGAACCAATAAAATCATATTCCCTAACTACATTTCGGCCTTGTAATCTACTTGCCAAGTTTGCTTATGTTTCGAGCATGTTTAGCCTGTCAAAATGACCTTCGTTGTTAACGGCGAAGACTGCATCGCCACGGCAACGGCGTTCGACGAAACATCAAAAACTTCATGATCTGGCATTATGAACTTCTTGTATTTGTGTGGAACAAATTTGATATTGATTTGATTTACCTACTGAGAGAAACAAGCCAAAGTATCAAGACTTTAACTTCCTGTTACCAGTAGGTGGCGCTATGACTATGATTCAAAATTGGCCTGCAGATGTCTTCAGGCCTGGAGTCTAATCAAGCATGTGAAATCTGGTAAAGATCTGATGATGTGGAGTCGAGATACATCAGTTTATTCGTTCATGGCGAAGGATCGAAATTCGCCGAGCCGCCACGTCGCCGCCCTTCAGTAACTTCTTACAATCTTCACAACGAAGCATTATCAAGGTCTTAAGGCTTGTTTGACAAGATTTGAGAGGGATCTGATGAATCTGTGAGGAGCAGGATGTCAAAGTACGCAGCATACAACTTCCGGTTGCCACTAGGTGGCGCTATCAGTTTGATTCAAAATGATCATATAGATGTGTTCCGGGTCAGGATGTTATGACATATGAGAGATTTGGAGCAGATTCGACAATGTACGGCCGAGTTACAACAACTTCCTGTTTCGTGGCGAATGGTGTTTCTTTGACGCCACGCCACGGCCACATAGTTCGATAACTTTTTGATCTTTGAGTAACTTTTCACTGTCAAGGTCTCAAGAGCAGACTAGCCGAATCTGAAGTCAATCGGGTCAAATCTCTGGGAGGAGTTCGTTAAAGTATGACGCCTTGAAACGGTCAAAAAACGTCATAAAAGCAAAAATGGCCGACTTCCTGTTTGGTTTAGAGAAAACTTCCAAGAGGATTTTTGGTGCGTCTCATCACGTTCCACATACCTACTAACTTTCATACAGCTGGGTGAAACCTGATGTTGGGGCTACTCAATAGGGGGCGCTAGCGAGCCAATATTTCATACCGCAGCTGGGCACCCCAAGCAGACTGCAATTTTCGCAAATTCTGGCTTGCTTGCCAAATTTCACAAACTTCCCAATATCCCAAGCACCTCCTTTTTGCGACGAAACACATAAAATAATAATAATAATAATAAGAATAAGAATAATAATAATAAACATTCGAAATTCAATAGGTCCTCCGCTCCGACTACGTCGGTGCTCGGGCCCTAATTAAAGCTGCGAGCAGCGATGAGCGGGCCCTCGCAATATGCACGTCGGGGTGCATGCACGTCGGGGTGCCGGCGGGACTCCGGCCTGCGCGGCCGAGAACGTCCGCGGCCGTCGGACGGCGCGAGGACTCTGGTTGATGCTGTCATTCAGTTCCGTGACCGTCAGACACTGCATGCAGGTTCAGAGCATGGCCCCAATATACTTTTATTTAAGTCCATATGTGATACATGTTCCTACCAAATTTCATACATCTATGTGAAACGTACTGCGAGGGCTGCTTCGTTGAAATTTTGTAGGGGGCGCTATTGAGCCGATTTGCCACTCTGAACCAAGAAAATATATTCTATTACTACATTTCGGGCTTGTAATCTGCTTGCCAAGTTTGCTTATGTTTCGAGCATTTGTAGCCTCTCAAAATGACCTTCGTTGTTGATGGCGAAGACTGCATCGCCACGGCAACGGCGTTCGACGAAACATCAAAAGCTTCATGATCTGGCATTATGAACTATTTGTGTGGAACAAATTTGATATTGATTTGATTTACCTACTAAGAGAAACAAGCCAAAGTATCAAGACTTTAACTTCCTGTTACCAGTAGGTGGCGCTATGACTATGATTCAAAATTGGCCTGCATATGTCTTCAGGCCTGGAGTCTAATCAAACACGTGAAATCTGGTAAAGATCTGATGATGTTGAGTCGAGTTACATCAGTTTATTCGTTTATGGCGAAGGATCGAAATTCCGTCGCCACGGCAACAGCTTTTCACGAAACAACAAGCTTTGAGTAACTTTTCATCACAAAGGTCTTTAGACTGTACCGACCAAATTTGAAGTTGATCTGATGAATTCCCTAGGAGGAGTTCGTTAAAGTGCAGCGCCTGGAAATGACAAAAACGACATGAGAAATTCATAAAAAATGCAAAATGGCTGACTTCCGGTTGGGTTTAGAGCATAGCCCCAAGAGACTTTTATTGAAGTCCATATGCGATACATGTTCCTACCACATTTCATACATCTAGGTCAAACGTACTGCGAGGGCTGCTTCGTCGAAATTTTGTAGGGGGCGCTATTGAGCCGATTTGCCACTCTGAACCAATAAAATCATATTATACAACTACATTTTGGGCTTTAAATGTGTATGCCAAGTTTGCTTATGTTTCGAGCATTTTTAGCCTCTCAAAATGACCTTCGTTGTTAACGGCGAAGACTGCATCGCCACGGCAACGGCGTTCGACGAAACATCAAAAGCTTCATGATCTGGCATTATGAACTTCTTCTATTTGTGTGGAACAAATTTGATATTGATTTGATTTACCTACTAAGAGAAACAAGCCAAAGTATAAAGACTTTAACTTCCTGTTACCAGTAGGTGGCGCTATGACTATGATTCAAAATTGGCCTGCAGATGTCTTCAGGCCTGGAGTCTAATCAAACACGTGAAATCTGGTAAAGATCTGATGATGTGGAGTCGAGTTACATCAGTTTATTCGTTCATGGCGAAGGATCGAAATTTGCCGAGCCGCCACGTCGCCGCCCTTCAGTAACTTCTTACAATCTTCACAATGAAGCATTATCAAGGTCTTAAGGCTTGTTTGACAACATTTGAGAGGGATCTGATTAATCTGTGAGGAGCAGGATGTCAAAGTACGCAGCGTACAACTTCCGGTTGCCACTAGGTGGCGCTATCACTATGATTCTAAATTATCATACAGATGTGTTCCGGGTCAGGATGTTATGACATATGAGAGATTTGGAGCAGATTCGACAATGTACGGCCGAGTTACAACAACTTCCTGTTTCGTGGCGAATGGTGTTTCTTTGACGCCACGCCACGGCCACATAGTTCGATAACTTTTTGATCTTTGAGTAACTTTTCACTGCCAAGGTCTCAAGAGCAGACTAGCCGAATCTGAAGTCAATCGGGTCAAATCTCTGGGAGGAGTTCGTTAAAGTATGACGCCTTGAAACGGTCAAAAAACGTCATAAAAGCAAAAATGGCCGACTTCCTGTTTGGTTTAGACAAAACGGCCAAGAGGATTTTTTGTGCGTCTCATCACGTTCCACATACCGACCAAATTTCATACAGCTGGGTGAATCCTGATGTTGGGGCTACTCAATAGGGGGCGCTAGCGAGCCAATATTTCATACCGCAGCTGGACACCCCAATCAGACTGCAATTTTCGCAAATTCTGGCTTGCGTGCCAAATTTCACAACATTCCCAATATCCCAAGCACCTCCTTTTTGCCATGAAAGCGGAAGAAGAAGAATAATAAGAATAAACATTACGGTTTCAATAGGTCCTCCGCTCCGACTACGTCGGTGCTCGGGCCCTAATAATAAGAATAATAATAAGAATAATAATAATAAACATTCGAAATTCAATAGGTCCTCCGCTCCGACTACGTCGGTGCTCGGGCCCTAATAAACATTCGAAATTCAATAGGTCCTCCGCTCCGACTACGTCGGTGCTCGGGCCCTAATAATAAACATTCGAAATTCAATAGGTCCTCCGCTCCGACTACGTCGGTGCTCGGGCCCTAATTAAAGCTGCGAGCAGCGATGAGCGGGCCCTCGCTATATGCACGTCGGGGTGCATGCACGTCGGAGTGCCGGCGGGACTCCGGCCTGCGCGGCCGAGAACGTCCGCGACCGTCGGACGGCGCGAGGACTCTGGCCGATGCTGCCATTCAGTTCTGTGACCGTCAGACACTGCATGCAGGTTTAGAGCATGACCCCAATATACTTTTATTTAAGTCCATATGTGATACATGTTCCTCCCAAATTTCATACATCTAGGTGAAACGTACTGCGAGGGCTGCTTCGTTGAAATTTTGTAGGGGGCGCTATTGAGCCGATTTGCCACTCTGAACCAATGAAATCATATTCTATAACTACATTTCGGTCTTGTAATCTGCTTGCCAAGTTTGCTTATGTTTCGAGCATTTGTAGCCTCTCAAAATGACCTTCGTTGTTAACGGCGAAGACTGCATCGCCACGGCAACGGCGTTCGACGAAACATCAAAAGCTTCATGATCTGGCATTATGAACTATTTGTGTGGAACAAATTTGATATTGATTTGATTTACCTACTAAGAGAAACAAGCCAAAGTATCAAGACTTTAACTTCCTGTTACCAGTAGGTGGCGCTATGACTATGATTCAAAATTGGCCTGCATATGTCTTCAGGCCTGGAGTCTAATCAAACACGTGAAATCTGGTAAAGATCTGATGATGTGGAGTCGAGTTACATCCGTTTATTCGTTCATGGCGAAGGATCGAAATTCCGTCGCCACGGCAACAGCTTTTCATGAAACAACAAACTTTGAGTAACTTTTCATCACAAAGGTCTTTAGACTGTACCGACCAAATTTGAAGTTGATCTGATTAATTCCCTAGGAGGAGTTCGTTAAAGTGCAGCGCCTGGAAATGGCAAAAACGACACTAGAAATTCATAAGAAATGCAAAGTAGCTGACTTCCGGTTGGGTTTAGAGCATAGCCCCAAGAGACTTTTATTGAAGTCCATATGTGATACATGTTCCTACCACATTTCATACATCTAGGTCAAACGTACTGCGAGGGCTGCTTCGTCGAAATTTTGTAGGGGGCGCTATTGAGCCGATTTGGCACTCTGAACCAATAAAATCAGATTCTGTAACTACATTTCGGCCTTGTAATCTACTTGCCAAGTTTGCTTATGTTTCGAGCATTTTTAGCCTCTCAAAATGACCTTCGTTGTTAACGGCGAAGACTGCATCGCCACGGCAACGGCGTTCGACGAAACATCAAAAGCTTCATGATCTGGCATTATGAACTTCTTGTATTTGTGTGGAAGAAATTTGATATTGATTTGATTTACCTACTAAGAGAAACAAGCCAAAGTATAAAGACTTTAACTTCCTGTTACCAGTAGGTGGCGCTATGACTATGATTCAAAATTGGCCTTCAGATGTCTTCAGGCCTGGAGTCTAATCAAGCATGTGAAATCTGGTAAAGATCTGATGATGTGGAGTCGAGATACATCAGTTTATTCGTTCATGGCGAAGGATCGAAATTCGCCGAGCCGCCACGTCGCCGCCCTTCAGTAACTTCTTACAATCTTCACAACGAAGCATTATCAAGGTCTTAAGGCTTGTTTGACAACATTTGAGAGGGATCTGATTAATCTGTGAGGAGCAGGATGTCAAAGTACGCAGCGTACAACTTCCGGTTGCCACTAGGTGGCGCTATCACTATGATTCAAAATGATCATATAGATGTGTTCCGGGTCAGGATGTTATGACATATGAGAGATTTGGAGCAGATTCGACAATGTACGGCCGAGTTACAACAACTTCCTGTTTCGTGGCGAATGGTGTTTCTTTGACGCCACGCCACGGCCACATAGTTCGATAACTTTTTGATCTTTGAGTAACTTTTCACTGCCAAGGTCTCAAGAGCAGACTAGCCGAATCTGAAGTCAATCGGGTCAAATCTCTGGGAGGAGTTCGTTAAAGTATGACGCCTTGAAACGGTCAAAAAACGTCACAAAAGCAAAAATGGCCGACTTCCTGTTTGGTTTAGAGAAAACGTCCAAGAGGATTTTTTGTGCGTCTCATCACGTTCCACATACCTACCAACTTTCATACAGCTGGGTGAATCCTGATGTTGGGGCTACTCAATAGGGGGCGCTAGCGAGCCAATATTTAATACCGCAGCTGGACACCCCAATCAGACTGCAATTTTCGCAAATTCTGGCTTGCGTGCCAAATTTCACAACATTCCCAATATGCCAAGCACCTCCTTTTTGCCATGAAAGCGGAAGAAGAAGAAGAAGAAGAAGAAGAAGAAGAAGAATAAACATTACGGTTTCAATAGGTCCTCCGCTCCGACTACGTCGGTGCTCGGGCCCTAATAATAAGAATAATAATAAACATTACGGTTTCAATAGGTCCTCCGCTCCGACTACGTCGGTGCTCGGGCCCTAATTATACAAATTGTCAATATTTGTGTTTTTGAACTATGGAATGTACCCAGTAATGTGTGTAAAATATGATATCTGCGCAAAATATATGCTTTTCCTGCTCGTCCTCTCAGCCTGTGTGCTCTCTGTCTGTGTGCACGACACTGAGAACGCGCAGCTTGGGGGGCCTGATCGTTTTGGCCCAAAATAGTCTATGAAGCAGTTTAACCAATTGCTGATTCAAGATATAAATGAGTGACATACAATTTAGCCAATCAGCGCCCTCAAATAGATTCAGCGTGGGGCCAGAACGATCTGGCCCCTCGCTGAGCGTTCTCGTCAGGAGAAGTCTCTACAGGCGAGCACTCCTCCTCCAAGACCCGTTTGAGAGGAGAACTTTGAGGAGATTCTGCAGCCAAAGAGCTGATATCAGATCAGCCTGACCTCACAATCAGACAGCAGACTCGCGGGAAAGGGAAGCAGCACATGAAGCTTCTGTATTAGCTGTACACCAGACAGGTTAGCTAGCTGGATGACGTCATGCTAATCATTTATTTAGCTTTTTAAAACAACGGGGACGGATCCAGCACGGACAGTTACGGGAGTGAGGGATGAGGAGGTAAGGAAACATGAGAACACCAGGGTAGGGAGTGAGGGATGAGGAGGTAAGGAAACATGAGAACACCAGGGTAGGGAGTGAGGGATGAGGAGGTAAGGAAACATGAGAACACCAGGGTAGGGAGTGAGGGATGAGGAGGTAAGGAAACATGAGAACACCAGGGTAGAGAGTGAGTGATGAGGAGGTAAGGAAACATGAGAACACCAGGACACACATGAGAACTCTGTCAAGCTACATATTAGACAAAGTGAACATCTTTTCTTCTACATAGCTGTCCTCAGTCTCATCTGCTTAACTTGGTCATGGAGGCATCAACATGTAATAGAGATGTTAAATTAACAGTGAAAACTCATCATAGCTTAATTTAACATCAGTATTCATAATTACACTTCATGTTTACTTCTCCTGATCTTTATCTCCTACAACAAGGTCCATAGGACATCTCAATAAATGAACATGTTATATTATATTATATAAGTGTTATTTACTGATTGTTTTCATGTTGGAATACATGTTAAATATTTAACTGCCAAGTAATAATGCGTGTTTGATACTTTAATTTTTTTTGCATTAAATTATACTGGGATGTTTGCTGAAATTGATCGGATGGCCCTACCTAGAACATGTTCCACCAGCCGCCACTGGTTTGTTGTAATAATTACGTTATTAGATCTGTAGGTTCAAGGAAATGCTTTTGTCATCAAAGTACTCTCAAAGAAACTCTACTACAAGTAAGAAAGAACTGACAAGGTACAATACTAAAATGAAACAGGAAATCATCAAGACGGAGTGGAGCATTTCAGTATTAAACACATTATTAGTAGGATTAAATAACACTCCAAGTGCTGAGTAGAAGTGTCACAATAATAAATATGTTAAAAAGTCACAATATGTTTCCATATGGAATGTATTATATGTTTACAATATTCTTACTTATAGAGGATATATGTTACAGTATTTTACACATTGAATGTATTAAATCATAGTCACTGTAGGTATTAAAACACTGTAAGAATAAATGTTGAGGGTCAGACAGGGATTCTGAGTGAGACATGCAGCACCAAATGGAGGCGACCTCATCGATGGAGGATGGGGCCAGTGGGACGGTCAAATGCAAAGCTGACCACGACGGAGAGGTGGAGCCAAGATGTTTTTCTCAAGGATCGATAGAGGGAGGGGACAGGATTCAAATGGAGCCAATCACTGATCAACGGAGGATCAGTCACACGTTTTAGGACAGTTCGGTCACTTTCCGACGGTCAGGGGATATGAGACTGTTCGAGAGAGCATTCCTCAGACCACTCCGCCCCTCTTCTTCAGTACCTGAATTCAGACCTGTGAGGAGGACGTGTGCATGTGGTCTCTGCTCTCGAAAACATTACTGTTGATCGTTAATTCAGTTTGTAAGTGAACTTTGTGTAGTACATTAAATATTGTTTATGATTTTGAACTGGATCCAGTCCATTTTTCTGATGCGCGTGCGCAGTAAGAAGCTCGCAGCAGAAAGGTCCCTGCAGCCTGCAGCCTCTCATCCTTTGGTTTTTAAACCCTAACAACGGACATGCACCCTCACACAAACCGGTGTCATGAACACACACAAACACTCTAATCAGTGGCAGCCGTGCATTTCATACCTGGGTCTTCACTGCTGTCCTTGCAGCTGAAATACCACCTTATAACCACATTGTGGCACCACAGCTATTATTCATTTTTAAGGCTGTAACTATGTACGTCTTCGTATTAAACGGTTCAGTACGAGTAGTTTGAATAATGCTCGAGCATTTAGAAAATGCAAAAGCCTATATTCAGGAAAATATAACATCCTCTGCTGCTCTGGCTGTGGGATCCACCGTCATTCCTTAACGACACACTGCGACCCAAAGAGATGATCACAGGATTTAACTTTCACAACTTGAATGTTGAACGTACTGCTCTGCAGTGTCTTTCCTCCTCTCAGCACCCTCTATCATGGTGCAGCTCCTCTCAGTCAGAATGCATTTTGATTGGCTGAGCTGCATCACGTGATGTGATTCACTACCCATCAGCCTCTGCTGGCTGTTAAGTTTCGTTTCACGATAGTCACGTGCTCGCCCACTGACCAATCACAGCGCACTCTGCACCTAGCGGGAAAGCTACAGATGAACACTGAGCGGCATGTAATGCTGACGTCATTATAGGCGGCTAGCAGCCGCTGACACGTCAAAGAATACGCCCAACATGTCAAACTAAAGATCTGATTGGTTGAACACTATGACAATCAACAATATCGTCCCCATGTACTTTAATCTGCACTGGCTGCAGGTGAGAGTCTGCAGGCCTCTGGCTCTGTTCTTACCTAGAGACACAGAGGTGAGATCTGATTGGATAAAAGCTCTACTTAAAACAAGCTGCACTGGAAGCAGAGCAACTGAGGAAGACAGGAGCTGTGCAATGAGAAAATAAGATAATGGGAGAAATATTTTATAAATTATAATACATGTAGTGTATTTAAGAAAAATTATTGAATTATAAAATAGATTTTTATTTATTTTTTAAATATATATATATACAGCAGAGAAGGCCTTGCAGGCCCTGACGGCCCACCACTGACTCTAATGGACACATAAGCATTAAAGACCCACAAACAAACTCTCCTGCGCACACACAGCAAAACCTGTATGGAAGTATATGGAAGACTAAAGATTTGAGAGAACACATAACAAATTAGTTTGAGAAACAGAATTGGGAGGATTTGAGCATCAAGAGGAATTATGCATCAACAGGGATGCTCATGCTCGTAATGATCAAAGCTGCTCAAGCTCACTTTGTCTTAATACCGTTTGCCAGAGCACCTATTCCAGGGGTGCCCACACTTTTTCGGCTTGCGAGCTACTTTTAAAATGACGAAGTCAAAATGATCTACCTACATTAAAAATGCTGAATATCTATTTATATATATATATATATATATATATATATATATATATATATATATATATATAGGCAAGGCAAGTTTATTTGTATAGCACATTTCAACAAGGTAATTCAAAGTGCTTCACATGAAACCATTAAAAGCATCAAAACATAAGGTGAAAAAGGAGATTTAAAAACAATTAAGAACATTCATTGCATTAAACATTTTTTTTTTAAACAGTGTAAGAAATAAAATACAGTAGTAAAATGCAGAAATGCAGGAAATTGATTAATATATGAATTGAATGTGGTTCAATTAAAGGCAGCAGCAAACAGAAAGGTCTTCAATCTTGATTTAAATGAGCTGAGGGTCTCAGCAGACCTGCAGCTTTCTGGGACTTTGTTCCAGATATGTGGAGCAGAAAAACTGAACGCTGCTTCTCCATGTTTAGTTCTGACTCTGGGAACAGAAAGTAGACCGGTCCCAGACGACATGAGGGGTCGGGATGGTTCATAAGGTAGCAGCAGATCAGAGATGTATTTTGGCCCTAAACCATTCAGTGCTTTGTAAACCAACAGCAGGATTTTAAAGTCAATTCTTTGTATGACATACTGAGTATACTTTATATTTACAATATATGTTGGCATACCTTGCATAACTGCATGAACCCTTATGGCACAATACAATTCTGTACATTTTTGGTCATGACCTTACTCTGATGACTTGCACTGAATGGCATTGGCCAGAGTTGCATATTCGGACAGTAGCTGCTGGTGTCCGCCTCAAGCAGACTTCAAATGCTCATCAGTCATGGTGGAACGGTGTTTGGTCTTAATGTTCTTCATGTGGGAAAAGGCTGACTCACATAAATGAGTAGAGCTGAATAATGCAGTCAAGAAGGTATCACATGTCCTCATGTTTGGGTAATTTTCCTCTCTGAGGAAACTGTCCATGAGCCCTGGACTTCAGCTGAATGTCAGCTTGCAGTGTCAGAATCTCATCCTCCACTCCAGACGAGTTCAGGTGAAACAGCGTTGACATTTTTGATGCGAGTGAATCAACCTCAATATCTTCCCCAAATGTGCAGCACATAAGTGTAGCAACTGGCTCGAGTAAAGCAAAGTCTGGAAAGCGTTTGTCAAACTCTGACAGACACTTGTCAACCTGCTCTGTGTAGCGCGCGCTGTCGAGTTACGCACACGCCTTCCGCTGAGTCTCCAGTTCTGACGCCAGGTTTTGGAAGTTTCCCAAATCATGGCGCTGCAGCTTTAGATTCTTTAGTAGAAATAAATTGGAAGGCTAACTAATTAGCTCGCCGGAGTTTTGCGGTTGACCGCGCATACGTGGTGACCCATGTGTTAGAAAATCAAGTGGCAAATGCCATGAGGAAATCAAATTTATTTTGAATGGCATGCGATCTACCCGCACTACCTCCGCGATCGACCGGTGGATCGCGATCGACGTATTGGGCACCCCTGCTCTAGTCTAATGAGCATACTTATAAACGCACTGTTACAACTCCTTCATAGTGTCATATTGCTTTACGGAGACTTATGATGATAAGTTCATAGTAGATGCAAAAGTATACTTATGTACAATATATTATGTTGAACATTGTTGCTCCTGGATGGATCACAGGCAACCCAATTATGTTCAACACAGCTCCATGTCCTTGGTCATTGTGCCACAGCACTTAAAAGAATAAACTTCATAATTCTCAAAATTCTGACCCTTTGCTTTTTTATTAACAGCATTTACTTGTACTTTTACTTTCAATACTTAAGTACATTTAATATCAGAAAATTACTTTTGATACTTAAGTACAATAAATATCAGATACTTTAAGACTTTTACTCAAGTAGTATTCTAATAGGTGACATTTTACTGGAGTCGTTTTCCAGTAAGGTATCTGTACTTTTACTCAAGTATGGCTTTTGGGTACTTTATACACCACTGCGTGTGAATAGGGTAAAGTATTTTAACTAATGGATATGACCATGAAACGTCCCGAGTTGATTACGTACATATAACTTATTTTTCTTCAATTTTAAATGTCAAATTTAACTTTTTTTTCCACACAGGAGCAATAGAAAGAATCCTGCCTCAAAATATTACTGGCATGGGATGTGCACTGCCCAGGCGAGGAGGGCTCTACAGCAGGTGATTAAAACCACCCATAACATAATTGGTACCAGTTAGGGAGCGACTGTTGTAGCAGGGTCGTCCTTCAATCAGAGGATCTGTTGATCCCCAGCTCCGCTAGTCCATATCAATGTGTCCTTGGGTAAGACGCTTAACCCCAAATTGCTCCCACAGGCTGTGTGAATGGTTAGTTAGTGTTCTGATGTGCATCAGTGTATGAATGGGGTGAATGACATGTAATGTTAAAGCGCTTTGAGTGGTTGGAAGACTAGAAAAGCAATATACAAGTACAAGTCTATTTACAATTTACTACTACTATCTACCGATTATCAATAATGGTGAGAAGAGGAGCCTGCGAAGAGCTCAAATGATATTGAAAGACAATACAAGAGAAAAACTTTGTAACCTTGTATGTACATGCTGCGGCAGGACATGTACATGCAAGGTCGGAATTTGTTACATATTTGTCCTAATATGTTATTGTTTTCGTGTTTGTTAATGGAATATGACAGAATATATTCATCAACATCGAAAAAACAAGTGTGCGGATTGGATTAAGTGCTTTGAGACTATCACCGGCTACGGCCGACCAACCAGCCAGACCTGCTAGACCAAACGCTAAGCTAACCCAGCTGGCTGCTGAGGCTACTCCACTACCCAACCTACTTCTGTCTGACGTCCAGTTGCAGAAAAATAAGATGGATAAAAAATAACCTAGCAACGGTCAGTGACCATTACTGTCACGGAAGTTCACGGTTAGGACCCAATAGCAAGACCACAGGAGACAGAAGTTGGTATAAACAGGTTTATTTAGCCTGAATAAAGACAGGACAGGAAGTCGTGATGTCACGTGGCTCGACACCAGAGAGCAGGCAGATCGACGGTGTGAGTCCCGTGGCTCGACACCGGAGGGCTGGCAGCTTGACGGCGTGTGTAGTCTGTGTAACACAAAGGAGGGCAGAGCGGTGGAGTGTAGTCCGTAAACACAAGGAGGGCAGAGCGGCGGAGTGTAGTCCGTTTAACACAAAGGAGGGCAGAGCGGCGGTGTGTAGTCCGTAAACACAAGGAGGGCAGAGCGACGGTGTGTAGTCCGTGTAACACACGGAGGGCAGAGTGGCGGTGTGTAGTCCGTAAACACAAGGAGGGCAGAGCGGCGGTGTGTAGTCCGTAAACACAAGGAGGGCAGAGCGGCGGTGTGTAGTCCGTAAACACAAGGAGGGCAGAGCGGCGGTGTGTAGTCCGTAAACACAAGGAGGGCAGAGCGGCGGTGTGTAGTCCGTTTAACACAAAGGAGGGCAGAGCGTCGGTGTGTAGTCCGTAAACACAAAGGAGGGCAGAGCGTCGGTGTGTAGTCCGTTTAACACAGAGGGCAGAGCGGCGGTGTGTAGTCCGTTTAACACAAAGGAGGGCAGAGCGGCGGTGTGTAGTCCGTAAACACAAAGGAGGGCAGAGCGTCGGTGTGTAGTCCGTTTAACACAAAGGAGGGCAGAGCGGCGGTGTGTAGTCCGTGTAACACAAAGGAGGGCAGAGTGGCGGAGTGTAGTCCATTTAACACAAGGAGGGCAGAAGATGCTACGGGGTTGAAGCGGGTGAAAGACGGTACGACCTGACCACCCCAGACTGCAGGACCAGAGTTTATATAGTGTCAGGGGAATCGTTAGTGGGACCTGAGTCTGGTGTGTCAGCCTGCAGGAGGTGATTAGCTGAAGTAGCTGCAGCTGTGTGGCCATGGGAGGTGTCTGGTCTGACAGGGATCCCGACAATTACAGAGACCTGGCTCCATTGTTGTCCTGGATCAAGCTGCACTTGAAGGGCAGACAGCAGGCCAGAGAGCAGGACTCTGGTGGGACGAGAGGAGCTGGAATGAGTTTACATCAATGATGCTTGGTGCTCAAACACAGTCAATGTGCTAAACTCTCTGTTGTCACACATCATGCCCCACAGAGTGGTGACGGCACTGTTGCTGAAGTGCCTGCTAGGTACGATGTCTGCAAGCCACATGGTCGTCCCTGGGACCCCTTCACATGAGAACAATCCAGGTGGTCCAACCGCTTTAGCCTCATCCAGTTCGGGACAAAAGACATATGCTGACCTTCCCTCCCTCACTTTGGTTAGACCTGGCATATGTGGGGGAAGAAGCTGTGTTCTTGTCGGAGGTTTGCCTTGGGAGAGTGACGACACACATTTCAGTGGAAACGTGCGCGTTCCTCTCTGGATGGGGTGGAATCTGCCAGTCTAAAGTTGTGAGGAATATAGGGAATCCTCCATCCCTCCACATAAACTGGAGGGATGGAGCTGTCCACAGTACTTAAGTACTGAAGCACCGTGCTCCAAAAAGACATGTCATGGTGAGGACAGGCAACATAACAGCGGCAACGTACATCAACCGCCAGGGCCGCTGCTGTGGTCACACAGGCCGTTAGTCTACCATCAGAGTGGTGTGCATCCCTGAGGTACAGTACCGTGCTGAGTCCAACTGAGTCCAACACACTTCAGCTGTTGTGGGACAGGTTTGGGAAGGCGGAGGTGGAACTGTTCGACTCTCGTGAGAGTGCATGGTGGTTTACACACAAGACCATCTTCAAAGAGTGGCCTTGTCTCAGCGACTGTGGTTTTGAGCTCTCCTTTACACGTTCCTTCCCCAGTTACTCTGAGTCCTTTCATTTTTCATCAGTTATGTGGGTGGACGGTCCATTTTTCAGCCCTGGTGTGTTTAGAGAGGCTCAGATCCCACTTCATTTCACATGCCTCTTGTGTTCACCTACCTTCAGACATTGGTAGATAACAATTTGGCGCCAGTTATAGCTAAAGCGTTGTTGGGAACGTAGAGGGGCGTGTTTGGGTTATCAGCATTTAAGAAACTGAATTCTTGACATCAATAGAATTATTAATGTAAGTAACAATTATTAATGATTATTAATAACAACGGGGCACCACCCTGTAAACAGGGACTAATAACCAAACGATAAACTAAGTCTCATAATTAGTGGCCACTCGTAATGTCAATAGTCGGGTGCGACTACGCATTCGAAGTGACAGTGAAGGGTTGAGTTCGTACACAAGACTACTACATACAGATCTTATTACACAAATATGCACAAGTAATCACAAACGACTGCTCTTTAAAATATAACAGAATTTATTAAATCGAAATAATAAGTGATCAGATCAATTAATATCACAACCAACAACGCTATCATACAATTTTATGTGCCTAATATCTAAACAAATGAATAAAATGGGTGATGATGTATGTAATACAAGTATGTGTGTGTGTGTGTGTGGGTCTGTGTGTGAAAAGGAAGGAAGATGGGTCGTAAAGCTACAGCTAAAGACTACAAAGATGGCGGCGTCGAGTGACGCAGACAAACAGGGAGGGGCCTTAAAGAGCTATAGCTAAAACCTACCACCAGATGGCGGAGTCGAGTGACTTAGACCAAATGGCGGAGGGGGGGGAGGGGGGGGGGGAGGGGGGGGAGCTATATGTGGTTGGTTATATGTGTGTTAGAAGAATAGGTGAGAGTTTCACCCACAATCCGGAGCTCTATGTGTGTGCAAGTTACGGAAAACAAGAGGAATAAAAGGGCAGAGAGAGGAATCAGAGTTTCTGTGTGCGATGTCGCGTTGTAGTGAAAATGAGGATCGCCGATCGTATCTCACACAAGTTGCCGTTGTCGCTTCGCGAACTGACGACACTTATGCCCGATAGTCGCGTTTCCACACTTCACTCACAGAATCGATTCAAGGAAATAGAGCAAGAACAAAAATGAAATCAAATAATCCCAAAAGCAAACAGTCAAACAGGAAACGCACAGTACGACGGGCCTCGGAGCTCCGTTGACGATTGCGCAATCTCTCAGCAAAACGAAAACAATGACTTTAACACGACAAAAACACGGGAATAATAACATATAAATGAATGGCCTGAATTAAACTTAAGTTCATTTAAGCTAAACTACGCCCAGACACCGTAACTCTTACTATGAGATGCTTCGTGGCAAGGTTGTAGAGTGCTGTCGATGAATGGTTTTTCCTCCTCCAGGAGGAAAAAGAAAAGCGTGAGGCTGCTGCTGTTTCGGCGTCGCTTTTGAGCGGCTGCTGTTTCGGCGTCGCTGGTGAGCGGCTGCTGTTTCGGCCCAGCTCGCTGCAGAGAGGAGGGCCTGTGGTTTCCAACGTCAGCTGGGACACGTGTCGGTTCGTATCTCCCGGTAATGGTCGGTGAAGGAAGAGGTTTGGTCTCCTTAGTACCGATGGCGTGTACTCGAAGGTGGGGAGTGGCTCGCGGGAGGAAGGATGCTTCTCGCGGGCCGAGGCCTTAACTCAGAAACGACGTGGTCGGTTTTCGACCAGCGAAATGGCACGTGCGTGCTGAGATGAGTGGGGGTTGAGGTCGATCAGGTCCTCTGGTGATTCTTCTTAGAGACCAGACGGACGTCCAGAGCGAAGAGACCGATTTTGGGCTGCGTTGCCGCTTATAAGCGGGTCTCTGCGCACAGCGGGAGACGGCTTGTCGGCCAATGAAAGGTCCACCTCCGCGGTGGCCCGAAGGTGGAGGTGTGGTCATCTCAAGGGGGCAAGGATCAGACCCTAGGTCATGTGTGAGGAGGGGAGGCCCATGTGAGGGACTCAACCAGCCAGGAGGTGGCGCCAGAACCCCAACATCCCCCCTTTGGTCTGAAGAGCGGGATGCTGGTCACGGTCTTTAGAGCAAACCAAGGGCTGGCACTTACATCCATGTGATGGGGAAAACCTGTCCATATATTCCTGAGAACCTGAAGAGGTTAGACTGCAAGTATTCCTGGGATCAAAAGCAGTGGTTAACAGGCAGTGTTCAATGTTCAGAGTTCACTGGTGTCTGGGTTGCTAATGAAGGTGGCATCTGGGCAGATGACTTTAACTACTTTTTCCCTACATCTACTATCATACACAATTCAAATCATAGGTGAGCAAAACATTATTCCCAAATAATTCAATCGCTAATATGATGTTGTGATACTTCAAGCATTGCAGTATAGTGTCAAAGAAAGTAAAGAAAGTGTCAAAGAAAATAAAACAAAACAAAACACAAAGGATAAAAATAAAAGAGGTAGAAAGAAGGGAAGCAGAGGAGGGATACAGTGGTTACTGATTCTACTCCTAGACAGGACTGGAGACAGGACTGGAGACCGTCAGCGGAGCGGTCACCGGGTGGCTAACACGTGGAGCTCCGTATAGGAGTGAATCCAGTCTGTTCTGTAGCTTCTGGATGTATTTGTACATAATATGTGCGACAATTGCTGTGATTATCCAGCCACTAAGAAGGAGTCCCAAGGCTAGCATGCTGAGGGTGTTTGCCTGATAGGGGTTGGACCTAATCAAATGGTTAAACAATGTGGTAGTGAGTCCAGTGGGTTTCAGGCTGAACTGGACCAACTCCCTTCTGTTAGAAGCTGCTGTTGAATATTATCATCAATGGTGAGGTTGTGACCCTTGAAGGCGTCCATAATCTCAATCTCTACATTGTGTGTGTCTGGGTTGAGGTAATGGAGGACGATGTCATTGATGTGCAGTGTGGCTCCTTGTGGAACTGTCAAAAAGAATGTCTGATTTGGTAAAGTTAGCTTAGTGGCGGTGTCGTGGCGATCGTAGGATACGAGGACTTCGGTGGCGGGGGTACTAACCAGCCATTTGTTGCCTGCTCGTTCTACTCTCGTCTCCGTACCATCATCCTTGACGGTCAGACTACCTCGGCACCTCTGTTCAGGGGACTCGGCTCTCAAGCCGCAGAGGTAGCCTGTTACATCTCTAACGAAAGGGTTGCTCGGGCAGACCCAGTGGATGTCTTTAGTTTTTGTACACATGCCTAGGTTGGGGATGAGGTAGAGGGAGAGATCGTCGTCATGGTAAGCAAGGATTGGCGGTGTTGTGAGGTGTACATGTGTATCACCTTTCCAGAATCCGACATTCAAAACTGACTTCATTCGATATACATTTTGTCTCTATGATTGGTAGATTCAGAATGAATCCTATTTCTAGGTTCTTTGGATCTACCGATATCGGGATGGCGCTGCGAAGACTATAAGCTAGATGTACCTGTGATGGTTGCACAACAGTAGTGGTCGCAGATCTAAGGATTTTGTCAACAAGGTCCTAAGGGACCAGATAGGGTGGGATTTTCCCACTGGTCAAGCTATTGACCGATGAGCTGATTTCTCTGATGAGATCCTGCATTAAATCTCGTACTACTCGTACATAGGTTATGTCTTCTTGGACTACTTCGGAGAGGGTAGCTAAGGCATGCAAGGTGTTATTGAGGAGAGCAGAATGTAAGTTTACAGTGACGATGAAGGGTTTTACCCAGGCCCTGTAACTGTGCTTGTTGGAGTTGGATTCGCTGTTGGATCTCTGGCATTTCTTTGTCAAGTTCGCCCATGTGTCTTTGGAGCGCGCTCAGGGTAATGGAGTTGGCGGCCGAGAGGCCGATGGAGAAAAGGGACCCAATGGCCGATGCTGCGACGAGCAGACCGCCGAGGAATCTCTTAGGTCGGTGCTTAACGCTAAGATCCTCCTCAGTGACCAAGAAGTTGTGTAATTGGTCGAGGATGTGAGCGGTCGTCTGCTTGGCCCGGTTGACTGTGTCGTGGGCTTGGACTCCACTCAACCTTCCTTCGGTCAGCCGTGGGGGCAATCGGATATGCTTACGGTACACGTCCCAGGGGTATAGTTGTACATAGACTTTCTAGGTGTAGAGGCCGCAATGGGTAATTAGGAGTCCGGGTGTCCCTTGTAGGACGATCCCAGTCGGTGGGCCTGGTTCCACCATTTCTAGCGCTTGGGTGAGTTGTAGACCGAAGAGTATGCCAAGGATCCAAGGGAGCCCCATCTGTGAACACACCAGAATCTAATTACTGTGGGGATAATGTGTTCTATGTTATAGGTTAGTGCATGCCGATGGGGTGAGTTGGGGCATGCAGTTAATTCCTATCTCTACTGGGGGGAGATGGCCGTAGCCTCTCCTTGGAGTGAACCCGGTTTGTAGGGTTTGATCTGGTTCGCATGGACCCATTTGTATGCCGGTGGCTGTTTGGTCTTAGGGACCCGGATCCGATATGCTACCGGTGAGAGTTTTCCTACGATTTCGAAGGGGCCTGTCCAGCGAGGTAGGAATTTCTTTGAGATTCCCACTGGGCTGGTAAATCTAAAGTAGAAAACCTTGTCGCCCACCTGGTATTCGTGGTGCGATGCCTTCCTATCGTAGTATGAATGAATGAATGAATGAATTTTATTTATATAGCGCTTTTCACAGACAGTACTATCACAAAGTGCTGAACATAGCAGACATTTAAAAGCATAAAAAACACAATGTGACCCTACGGTCAATAAATTACATACACAGAGTGAATAAAAAATGTTAAAGAATAAAATTAAAATAAAATAAAAATGTAAAACAAATGTTAAGAGCAGGTCTAGGACATGGGTTTACTTTTACACAAACGCCAGCCTAAACAGGTGGGTTTTTAGCTGGTTTTTAAAAGTATCCACAGTATCTGCGAGGCGTAGAGTTGCAGGCAGAGCATTCCAGAGCCTCGGGGCCACTGCCTCAAAGGCTCGGTCACCACGGGTCTTAAATCGTGTGCGTGGGACTGACAGAAGACCTAGAGCATTTGACCTGAGAGTGCGGGCGGGTGAATAGGGGCGAAGTAGATCAGCTACATAAGTCGGAGCCTGACCGTGAAGTGCTCTGTAGGCCTTAGAGCCTTTTGCGCCTTTTGCGCTGTCTTCCAAGTTCTCTTGGGCCCACGCAAACGTATCTCGGAGGTGGTCACGCAAGTCTGAGAGGTAGTGATGTGTAGTGTAGGCGGTCGCGACGCTGACGTCCTCAGGGTGGTACAGGAGGTGAAGCGGGAGAGTCATCTCCCTTCATCATTTCAAAGGGTGTGACCCCCGTGGAACGGTGCGGGGTGGCCCTAATGGCCATCAGTACCAAGGGGAGTTTCACGTCCCAGTCTCTGCCACTGTTGTTAACATACTTCTTGAGCATGCTGACAATGGTGCGGTTGGCCCGTTCGACCTGACCGGAGGACTGGGGGTGGTACGAAATGTGGAATTTGGATTCAATTCCCAAGATATCGTATACGCTAGTCATGACGTGGGAGGTGAAATGGGTACCTTGGTCTGAATCGATGGAGAGGGGTAAACCCCAACGGCTGAACACGTGGTTCAGAAGTAGGACTGCAGTTGTCATAGCCGTGTCATTGGGTGCTGGGAGGCATTCCACCCATTTAGTGAACGTGCATGTGACGGTGAGGAGGTATTTGTTACCTCTTGAGGACTTAGGGACTGGACCGACCCAGTCGATTTGGAGGTTGGACCATGGGAATGTGACCCCCCTTGCTTGGAGTGGGGCACGACTGATGGGGCGGGATGGCTGGAACTGGCAACAGACCAGACATCCCCGTACGTAGGACTTAGTGTCCCGCATCATGGACGGCCAATAAGCAACTTGCTTGAGGGTGTTGAGAGTTGCCTTGTAGCCCCAGTGTCCTCCTGTTAAGGAGTCGTGAGCATGGGTCAACATCACCCCCCTATGGTCAGTTGGGATGACCCAACGGGACGGGCCCTGGCCCTCGTAGGAGTAGACCAACAGACCCTGGTCTATCTTCAGGTGTGACTGGACGGACTTAAGGTCTTTCAGTTCTCGTGAGTCTAACGGTGGCAGTGCCACCTGTTGTGACGGAAGGTTCAGTATCTGGTTTCGAATGCTTTGAATAGCCGGGTCTCGTTCCTGCATCGTGACCAAGTCTGTGTCGCCTGGTTTGCGTCCCAGGTGCAAGGTCTGGAGGCACGACTGCGGATTCTCTGCTTTCTCTTTGGTTTGCTGCCGAGTGATCGCATTCACTGCATACGTTTGGGGGCTTGGGAACCAGCTTTCCTGGAACTCCCAAGGCGTGCCTTGTTCAGCCCCCACTTTGGCGAGACGGTCCGCCTCATCGTTCCCGTCCCTATCAGGGCCGGAGGTTTGGGAATGACCCTTTACCTTCTTCCAGTAAATTGTCATCCCCTGGGTTGTCACAAGCTGATCGCATGTGAGGAAGAGCTCTGAATGTTTGACCTCTTTGTTTCGAGCATTTTTAATGCCGTTCGCCTTCCACGTAGGGAAGTGAGAGATGAAACTGTGGCGAGCATAATTAGAGTCTGAGCAGATCACAAGCTGTACAACCGCTTGCCTAGTGGCCTGTTGGAGTGCGATGAGTGCTGCTGCAATCTCTGCATATTGGCTCGACTTTGATCCGAGTTGGTAGCAGGGTGGCTCATTCGTTTAGAAGCCCACCCATTTGATACCGACTCCAGCGCGGATCTGGCTCTCGTGATGGAATGAGCAGCCGTCCACATAGACCTTCGGGAGGCCTTGGCAGATGTTCTCATCATAGTAATGATGGTTGGATGGAAGCGATGGGGTTGTGATGATTGAAGATTGGGAGCTTGGCTGTTCTTCACAGTCACAGTGTTGGCACTGCGCAAGACCCTGGCCCAGAGCCATCTTGTGGTTCTGGGCGTACTTAATCTCAACATCATAGCCTTGCAACGCCATCATCCAGGATGCGATACGACTGTTAGAGACTCGACCCTCTCTCAGTTGCTGACTGTTCAAGAATACGACCGGTTGGTGGCAAGTCTCGATGATGACTTTCTGACCTCCGTTGTAGCTACGGAAATGTTCCACAGCCCAAACGGTGGCAAGAAGGGCCTTTTCGCAGTCGGAGAACTTAATCTCGACGGTGCTTAAAGGTCGGCTGGCGTAGGCAATGACCTGCTGGTCGGTGTCGTATTTCTGTGCCAAAGCAGCGCTAAGGCACTGGGAAGAGAAGCTGGCCTCAAGATGTAACTCTTTGTCTTTGTCTGGGTAGGCCAGACAGGGGGCGGAGCAGAGCTTCTCCTTCATTTGGCGGAAGGATTGCTCTTGGGGTCCCCCCCCATTCGAAAGGGCTATCTTTGCGCAGAAGCTCCGTGAGGGGTCTGGCTATTTCTGCGTAGTCCTCCATGAACTGCCGTGAATAGTTGCAGACACCCAGGAAGCTCCTGAGTTCCGACACGTTTGTCGGAGCTTTGATGTTTCGGATGGCTTGTATCCTCTCTGCCAGAGGTTCAATCCCATCTGTGCCCACCGTGAGCCCCACGTACTTGACCTTAGTACCGCACGACTGGCCTTTGGTGATAGCCAGTTTAGCTCCTGCAGCGGCGAGCTGACCGAGAACATGGCGGATCTCAGCCAGGTGTTCCTCAAAGGTCCGACTCCTCATGAGGATGTCGTCCACGTATATGAGGTTTCCACAAGTGGCGGCGTCGGTCATCGCTTTGTGGACGAAGATGTTGAACTCTGAGGGCAAGTTCGAGTACCCGAACGGGCAGCGGTTCCAAGTGTACTGGCGATTGCCAAAGGAAAACGCAAGCTTGTATTGGTCGACTGGGTCGACTCTCATGGTCCAGAACCCATTGGCTATGTCCACCGTTGAGAAGAAACAGGTCTCTTTTACCTTTGCCAGTTCTTGATCCAGGTGGATCATTGGCCAACGGGAGAGGGGAACCTGCTTGTTCAGTGGGCGGTAGTCGATGGTAAGACGCCATTTGCCAGTTGGCTTCAGCACTGGCCAGATGGGTGAGTTGTAAGTTGAGTTGCACTCCCTGATGATTTGCTTTTCCAGCAATTTGTCAAGGATCTCTTGAATCGAGTCATAGGCGGCCAATGGGATTCTGTACTGACGTACAAAGGTTGGTTGGGCCTGTGGGTCGGTAGGGATACGAACCGTGTGGAGGTCGGTGACTCCGCAGTCGTGGGAGTCTTTTGAAAAGATCTCCTGAAACTCGCGGAACAAGTGTCGAAGTGCGTCTCTCTGAGTTTCTGTTATCAGAGCGTCCGACTTCGTGAGCTGTTGCTCCATCTCTGCCTCAAAGCCAGGGTACGGTTCGTTTGTCGGTGAATCCGCACCCGTGACCTCGGAGGTCACTTCTCCTGGTGGAGTAGTGAGGGTGTACACTATCATGTCGCCGCCAGTGCTCAGGGAAGCGTCGTGGATTGCTTCGCTCTGTAGCATTTCATGACGGACGATGGTGATCATTTTGGTCGGAAAGGTGTAAAGAAGACCATTCAGTTCATCCTCTCTAGCTAGGGATGGGGGCAGCTCCCCTATGACAGGGACTGTGAGTTCAAAGTCGTGGAAGGACTGGTCAACCAGTATCCCCAGTGGTTGCCCTCCCGTCACCTGGATCAGTGAGTGGGTCAGATTCTGAACCAGTATGTAGGCTGAACGATTGTTCACCTCAAGCAGGGGCATACCACAGACTGTCAAGTTCAGTTCCCAAAAGCGGGGCAGCGGTTGGAAGAACGCCTGTTCGCTAGGCAGCGTCTGTCCCTTAAGGATGACGAGGCGTATGGAAACTCCGGCAGTGCGGGCGGGCACTGTCGTGCCAGTTTCACTGGCGACTTGACACGCCTGGGGGATAGTTTGCCCCGATACCATGTGTTCGGGTTCGGTGGTGAGGGGGTAATGCTCAGCGCTACCTTGGCACCACAGAACTTGGTGGACTGTGTCCAATATGGCGCCATGTCTTACTAGCAGGTCTGCGCCGACAAAGAACGGGGGATGGAGTCGAGGGACCACACTGATCAGGTGCGTCACCTGTTTACCTCCAATCCGTACGTGGAGGGCACACACCCCGATGGCTTTGAGCATCGTTTGCGGTGATTCAGCTGACAGAAGCCGGTGGCTTCGCTGAACGAAGACTGGCGGTGGATTTTGTTGGCAGAGCGTGTTGAACACGTCTTGGCTGACAGCTGATTTTTCAGACCAGAGGGCTAGGAGAGCCTCTGGATTCATGATGCCATTGAGGTGTACACCTCCAGTCAAGCGGGGGGCGTACAATGCTGAAGTTGGGTTCTCCAACGAGCAAAGTAACCTACAAAGTAGACTTTGGCGGTAGAGGAAGAAGTCTCTAGGCTTAGTCAGGCGGGCGGAAAGTTTGGATCGGGTTTCCCTGGCGGGATTGGTGGTTTCCCCGGGGGCGTCGCCTTCCCCAACTGCTTGACTGCCTCTTGCACATACTTACGGATTAGGCTCTCCAGCTCAGGCTTTTCAGCTTCCCTTGCAGGGGGGTTGCGAGTCCGTCCGTTGTACCTACCTGGTTGTGGAGGGTTGCGTTCAACCCTCCGTGGTGGATGCGATGTGGGTTGCTGCCTTGGCCTTACCTGGTTGTGACCTTGGGGGCGTCTCTCACCCCCCTGGTTGCGTTGGTCCTCCGACCACCATGGTCGTTGGTTTCTCAAGGGTGGCCGAGAGTCTCTGGCCCAATGCCTTTCATTGCCTTCCAACGCTAGGTCAGAGTCTCCGGACTGTTGGATGCCCAGGACTCTGGCAGTGTCTTCATGCTTCTTCATAGGCCGTGCGCGTGTCTCCCATGCCAGTTGTGCATATTTCGTGATCTCCGGCATTGTGAGGTTACTTGTTCTGCAATGCATGGTAACATCGTACCTCACACCGTCGTGGAGGTTGTGCAGGAATAAGGACTTAAAGGCATGGTCCTCTTCTAGACCAGGGGCGTTACATCCCTGGAAGTACGCAGATCTCAAACGCCTGAAGTAATCTCTTGGGGCCTCTAGCCTTCCTTGAGAGATTGCAAAGGCGCCGAGGGTGGCTGAAGCTGGGTCAGGGTACAAGGAGTACTCCTCCCGGAGAGCCTGACAGAGGCTCGAGTAGCGGTCGCGGATACCTGGCTGGAGCGTTTCCATGAAAACATGGACTCCTCTAGCCGTGGTCTTCCAGATTAGCTTTAGCTTTTCACGCGATGAGGGGCGCGAGATGTCAAGGAGGCAGCGGTCGATCTCCTGTAGTTAGTCGTCGATGCTCGACTCTCTGCTACCGGGATTGAAACGTTCTACATCTTTGGCAAGAGACTCAATCTGCCGGGTACGCAGGCCCTGTGCGCCGATGGGGCCTGGGCCGTCCGAGTCGTCTGAGTCTCTTAATTCACCTCGAGGGGAATCAGGGCGACTATCCCCCCTCCTTGGGGGGATAGGGGGAGCGGTTTCGTTGCGACCTTGAACTAGGTGGAGGGTATTGGTCTCCCCCCCTGTTGGGTGGGGAGACCGTTCGACTGAAATGCAGGGTGGCCCGACTCGGGCCGAATGAGGCACCACTGTCCAAGGGTTGCGAGGACCGAGGGGCACTGTAGCTGTCCAAAGTGACGTGGTGAGCGGCTAGGTTGGATGGCACAGTACTTACCTGGGTTAGGGGTGTCTGTTCCTGCGTGGTACTGTGAAGCACTTTCATTCTGTCGTTAGCCTCTAGGGTAGTGTTGAGCTCTGTGGATCTCCTTGAGATCCACTCGCAGGGTCTCATTTTCTACATGAAGCGCTCGATAGTCGGTTTCTCCCTGCCTAACCTCAATCTGGATCTCACCCAGTGCGCTGCGCAGTCTGTCGCATTCCTCGCGGTGTGCGACAGCTTGCAGCTGCATTTTCTGATGGTAGGTGAGGAAGATTGATCCAACCACGTCTTGAATCATGCGTTTTGGTTTATCTGGATGGTTTACATACGCCATTACCTCCACTAATTGCTTCTGACACGTGGCTGTGTCGTATGTACCAAAATACTCTCTCTCGGTTGGCGTGAACTTGAGGAGATCGGCCACCGCATCTCGTAATACGGCGTCTTCTAGAGCTACAGCTCCAGGAGTGGAGTCTTTGTTGTCGCTCATTCTCTTTTTAAATAAGCGCGACTCCTAGTGGTTATTGATTCCCTACTGTTAGTAAGAAACTGTTAGCATTTACGGTTAATGCAGGAGCACAGTGAAATGTCTAGTTCTGTGACTTACAAATTTCTACTGTACTACTCTGAGATATCACTACTGCTTGGCAACCAAAGGTACAAAATGCTAACGTGGCTTAGCGCTTTTGGCCAATGACAGCTGTGTATAACTTCTTTGAGGGATTTAAGAAAACAAAGTATTGGTATTACAAATAAACAATCAAACCTACTACACAGCTGACTGTTAGTTTAGGAAATGAAACGAGTAATTGAACCTGAAAGTAAAATTAAATAAGAATTTCGGAAAAATTTAAATTCAATTAAAATTAAGATTAAAATCAAACATTAAATTACAATAAGGAAACATTTTGAATATCAAAGGTCTACCTATTTTGGAAAATAAGTCACAGAAATTGGGATCATTCAAAACAAAACAAATTTTGGAAAATGAATTATTCAAAAATAATTATGGATTATTATGCATATATACTGTAATATGACTGGAATAACGTAGCCTCACACGGGGCACCAATATGTTGGGAACGTAGAGGGGCGTGTTTGGGTTATCAGCATTTAAGAAACTGAATTCTTGACATCAATAGAATTATTAATGTAAGTAACAATTATTAATGATTATTAATAACAACGGGGCACCACCCTGTAAACAGGGACTAATAACCAAACGATAAACTAAGTCTCATAATTAGTGGCCACTCGTAATGTCAATAGTCGGGTGCGACTACGCATTCGAAGTGACAGTGAAGAGTTCGTACACAAGACTACTACATACAGATCTTATTACACAAATATGCACAAGTAATCACAAACGACTGCTCTTTAAAATATAACAGAATTTATTAAATCGAAATAATAAGTGATCAGATCAATTAATATCATAACCAACAACGCTATCATACAATTTTATGTGCCTAATATCTAAACAAATGAATAAAATGGGTGATGATGTATGTAATACAAGTATGTGTGTGTGTGTGTGTGGGTCTATGTGTGAAAAGGAAGGAAGGTGGGTCGTAAAGCTACAGCTAAAGACTACAAAGATGGCGGCGTCGAGTGACGCAGACAAACAGGGAGGGGCCTTAAAGAGCTATAGCTAAAACCTACCACCAGATGGCGGAGTCGAGTGACTTAGACCAAATGGCGGAGGGGGGAGGGGGGTCAGCTATATGTGGTTAAATGAGGATCGCCGATCGTATCTCACACAAGTTGCCGTTGTCGCTTCGCGAACTGACGACACTTATGCCCGATAGTCGCGTTTCCACACTTCACTCACAGAATCGATTCAAGGAAATAGAGGAAGAACAAAAATGAAATCAAATAATCCCAAAAGCAAACAGTCAAACAGGAAACGCACAGTACGACGGGCCTCGGAGCTCCGTTGACGATTGCGCAATCTCTCAGCAAAACGAAAACAATGACTTTAACACGACAAAAACACGGGAATAATAACATATAAATGAATGGCCTGAATTAAACTTAAGTTAATTTAAGCTAAACTACGCCCAGACACCGTAACTCTTACTATGAGATGCTTCGTGGCAAGGTTGTAGAGTGCTGTCGATGAATGGTTTTTCCTCCTCCAGGAGGAAAAACCATTCATCAACACAGAAAAGCGTGAGGCTGCTGCTGTTTCGGCGTCGCTGGTGAGCGGCTGCTGTTTCGGCGTCGCTGGTGAGCGGCTGCTGTTTCGGCCCGGCTCGCTGCAGAGAGGAGGGCCTGTGGTTTCCAACGTCGGTTGAGACACGTGTCGGTTCGTATCTCCCGGTAATGGTCGGTGAAGGAAGAGGTTTTGGTCTCTCTAGTACCGATGGCGTGTACACGAAGGTGGGGAGCGGCGCGTGGGAGGAAGGATGCTTCTCGCGGGCCGAGGCCTTAACTCAGAAACGACGTGGTCGGTTTTCGACCAGCGAAATGGCACGTGCGTGCTGAGATGAGTGGGGGTTGAGGTCGATCAGGTCCTCTGGTGATTCTTCTTAGAGACCAGACGGACGTCCAGAGCGAAGAGACCGATTTTGGGCTGCGTTGCCGCTTATAAGCGGGTCTCTGCGCACAGCCTGTACTCATAGCATCTGAAGTTACACTACGCGACTAACGTTCTCTGATTCAGTTCAGAACCAGAGCCTGCTGCACTTTGCGCTGTTAATTTGTCTGTAACTATGAACTTGTAGCGCTATTGGAAAGCCACGGCATTAGCTTTACTCCTGCTGTAGCTTCAGCCTTCAAACAGTCACATGGAGGCGTGGCTGCGGTAGAAGAAAGAGCGCCAGCAGACCAGCTAGCCTCACATAGCCAGTCCATGGGATGAGCTGACCAGCTGCCTTTTAATGCATCATAAATGCATAAAATAATAAATCTATAAAGTAGAATGATTCATAACATAGTAAAAGTAATGATCTTTTTGTTAGTATGCTGCATTAAAACTACTCTGACAAGTACAGTTTACTCAAAAAAGTTCCTTGAGTATGTGTAATGGAGTGAATATAACTCGTTACTACCCACCTCACATGTTGATTTACTTTATAGACTGCTGTGTAAAGCTTGTAAATTGCCCCCAGGGATCAACAAATCTGAATCCATGATTATACATCATCATTTGTTTTATTATATTTTGCATTAATAATTTTGAATTTGCAAAGTTATTATATTTCCCTCGTGTCGTAGAAGTAGAAAATAGTACCTCAAAAGTGTGCTTAAGTGCAGTACTTGAGTACATTTTGTCAGCTCCTTTCCACCACTGTTTGCATACAGCCGAGTCACACCACAAGAATAAAGTGTGCAGTAAAAAAGGATTTGAATACATTGATTAACTCAAATTCAATGAAAATATTAAATCAAAACTGCTTTTGTATGATGATATAATTAAAAATACTCCCGATGTAACTGTATAATGATGTCTCGGATTAGTTTCTCTGTTACTTTTATGCCTGATGTTTGTGAAAGTAAAGAGATGGACAAAATATCTGAAACACCTTGTCATATAATACAGCCTTCTACAACAAAGTACATTTCTAGAAATGACTGTATCGAGTAAGTGAACATACGAACAACTGAAGCAGATCCAACAAAAACTGGTGAGGTAACTATTAATTTTATTACATGAAGCTAAATCACAAAATTAGCTAAATAACATGGTTTTGCTTGCCAAACCAAGATGATTTTATTCTTGTTGTCTTCTGTTTACCAAGCAAATTACATGTCGCTGGAGGTCAGCCAATACAGCCGGCACTTATCAGACACACAGATCCTCACAAAGAAAACAATATTACCAATGTAAATACGGCTGAGCTCATCTCACGCCACGGCAGTAGACACTCAGAGCAACGGAAGTCAGATGATAATATTATAATAGTAGTATAAAGAGCGAGGAATGGATCGGGTGACGGGTGTTCAAACAAACACAGGACTTTCACCCAGGAAATCGCCATTACTCGAGCTCACTCTAGTTGAGCTAACACTGTAAGCTCTGTCAGCACTTTTGCCGTAGTTTGCACTGTTAGCACCGATAGCTATTGAGCCGCCGACTCACTATTGACATGTTGATAGCTGTTGATAGGCAATCAAAATGCGCCCAATCATTGCACCTGTACGTTGCACCTTTAAATGACCCGTATGTGACGAGTTGGGAATGAGAACGAGGCATTAATTGGCACGCAAAAAGCTTAAAATGCATGAAATGACAGATGGAATGTCCTTAAAAGTTGCTATTTGTACGCCTTCACATGAGATCAAATTGAAATAGCTCATAGAAATATTAGCTTCAGTGTGAAATGGTTCCAAACATTTCCAGTTGTGTCATCTATGGAGTTTTTGAAATGAAACACTACATACACATTGTTTTGTCTATATTTCATCAGAAGCCAAGGTTCAGAAATCCCTTTGATAAAATCTATTTAGTTATTCGAGACAATAAGCAGAAACACCTTTTCACTGCATCTGCGGACATATGCTTTTATATGCAAAATGATATTAAGTTCAGTGAATAAATGTATCAAAGGTCTTTCTGATATGATGAAATTGTTGTTTTTTCATGGGTGCTGATAATTATACTAACTGGAGGACAAAGTTTGCCCTCCCTTTATTCACTAATGCTTCATTGGCTCCTCACCGATTATTTGAAATAAAATACAATGTAAAATATGAGACTGTAGTAGCTTATTCAGAACAGAAGAGGGCTTAGCCTGCAGCCCGGAGGGGCTCCGGTGTTGGGAGTCAGGGTGGTGGATGTGACTGTAGTTTGCCCATCGGGAATAAGGATCCAGTCAGAGAGACAATGACGAGCTTATGGGGCACAATGGTATTGAATACTGACCTATAGTCAGTGAACAGCCTTTTCACAGATGTTTTCTCCTGGTCCAGGTAGGGGAGGGCTGGGTGAGTGAATTATGTGCCACCGAGCTCTAGAAAGTGCTGCTGTTCTTCAGGCCACACACATCCTTACTGTTCAGCCAGTGTGTTTCCACTACAGCTGCTGTTTCTGCCTGCTGTGTGCATTTGAACGTCTCCAGGTTTTATTGCCTTTTTCTGGGTGGGATTCTTCCAGACTGACAGAAGACAGAGCACACTGAAACAGCAGGAATCAGTGTGGGGATGGGCTTCAACTGATGTAGTATCAAACACTGTTGGTTCTATTCCTTTCAGGTCCAATTCACCAAGATGATTGGGGATACTTTCTTAGAAAAATGAATCCATTACTAATGACCTAAATCCCTCATCACTTTACTCTCACCCTGGACATAAACAGTTCGAGCCCCTTCCATCTGGCAGGAGGCTGCGGTCCATCAGGACCAAGACCTCATGACGTCTTCAGTTGGGCTCATCAACAAAGCCCGGGACCCCCACTGACTCTGACACTTACATCCCCAGGACCATTTCTTACAGTTAAACACCCTTGCACTCTTTTCCCTATTAATATACACTTGACACTTTAATAATATACTTGTTTTGATGTACTGTTATTTGTTTGTTTATTTACCATATTTAGATATTTTATTGTAAAAATCAACATGTTTCTATTTTTGAATCATGTCTTGTATTTTGCACTGTGTTAATTGTGTAATGTTATGCACCATCCACCGAGTCAAATTCCTTGTATGTGCAACACACTTTGGTAATAAAACGGTTGTGATTCTGATTCTTTTTTATAGGTACTTTCTTAAAAATGCAAGGATTGACTAAAGTTATGCACTCAAGCTTTGTAACATACTCTTCAGGCCACACACATACTCACAGTCAACATTAATGCCTCACCTCCTTTGATTGGAATAAGGTATCCAAGTTAGAATAATACAATGCTATTGTATGTGCAAATGTCTTACTCTCCTCCAATAAACATTGGAGGAGAGTAAACTGGACACCTGTCAAAGTGGATTTCTTCAACTCCATTATTCAAAGCGACCTAGATGTCTTTATGCCCTTAGAGTAGGGAGACAAGTTTACTCGACAATGCATGGATGACAGAACAAATACAAATCACCATCAGCAAAGCACAAAAAGCCTTCAACAGATGGATAAAGACACTGAAATAGACCAAGATAGGAAATGAAGTGCATCTCAGGATGGACATGGAAATGTATCTGATGAAGGAAAACCCAAAAGAGTTGTGCAACTTCACATCAATAATGGTCATACAGTTTAATGGAAGGGAAGAACATGATGGCTGACGTCCTCAACAGCTACCGTGCAGTGGCCTGGACTAGTAACACCCCGACACACATCTGTCTTACAATTGACACAGCCAAGTGGAGAGATTGAGGGCAGGTGTGGCTCAGAGTTAGAGCATGTGGAAGTGTCCTGGGCAAGATACTCAACCCTAATTGCTCCCAAAAGCTGTGCCATCGGTGTGTGAGTGTGCACAATGAGCATTAGTTTAGATGCTGATGAGCAGGTGCACCTTCTATGGCAGCCTCTGCGATCAGTGTATGAATGTGTGTGAATATGTGAATGCTGAGATGTCGCGTACAGTGCTTTGAGTGGTCTGAAAACTGGAAGAGCTCTTTATAAATGCAAGTCGATTTACCATTGATCTATGCATTATAGCTAGGGTTGGGTACCGAAAACCGGTGCCAGTATGGTTCCTATACGTCCGGTATCTACCGGTCCGAAACACAACGCAGATTTCGGTGTTTCCTTTCGGTGCCTGAGCCGATTGAAATACTTTTTTTACACTTGTTGTGGAATATTTCCTTGACAAGTTCAGGAGTGAAGTTGGTTTTATCCAAAGTGTTTAACATAAAAACAGAGTCTTGATGAATGATCAAAGTTTCATTATTATTTAATGTTTGCAAACAGAGAACACAAACACAACCACGTATTGCAGTGAACTGTGAATATGCTCTAAAGACACAAAATCAAAACAAGATATTTATACCGGCCGGCAGAGAGGAACAGATAAAACACAGGAGACTAAGGCAGAAATGTTTAGTCTAACCAGAATCAGTTGATATAGAGAAAGAACATGTCGGCTGTTTGTCCCGACTAAGATAGAAAAGTGACCTTTGTCCGAGACCAAATAGGTCAATGTGTTCAGACATCCAGACGCCCATACAAATTATCTTTCTAAACAGCAATATGTCTCACAGACAATATGACAGGAGGTTAAAACATTTTTTATCATTACACACTACTCCGATGACTCCGTCCTGGCAGCAGGTAACGATAGCATCGGTCCTCCGCTCCTCACGCATTGTATTATTACAACCGGCCGAACCGTGCGCGCTGAGAAACAAACCGCTCCGTCATTCCAGCGACGCTTCGGCCATGATTTATTTTTAAAAACGAGAACGAGATCTGTCAAACGGCTGGCAGGCTACTGACTTCCTCCATCGACATCCGGGTACTTAGCGCTGCCGCTCATAAGCACAACACAGGCACGCGAAACTTTCTTCTTCTTCTTCTTCTTTGAGGTGTAGTGGCGGTTGGAAAACTATGAATTGGCGCCAGCAACTGGTAAAATAAAATAAGTCAGGAGACGTGTCGTATTTTGCCAAATATGCTCATATTTCTGCAAAATAATTGCTGAAGTTTGAAGCTGTAGTGTGTGTACAGAGTGTGTGTGTGTTTTGTATTTATTTATATTTATTTAAGTATACTGTAAACTGTTTACAGTTAATATATTGTTCATAGTATGAAGTTAAAACGTTTGAAGCTGTAGTTTGAAGCCAAGTGTTTTGTATTTATTTATATTTATTTAAGTATACTGTAAACTGTTAACAGTTAACATATTGTCCATAGTTAAAAAGTTTGAAGCTGTAGTTTGAAGCCAAGTGTTTTGTATTTATTTATATTTATAGTATACTTTAAACAGTTAATATATTGTTCAATTTGAAGAAAAAAGTATTGGTTCAGGCACCGTTTAGGCACCGGTTTCGTTTTAAAAGTATCGTTTTAGCACCGGTATCGGAAAAAACCCAAACGATACCCAACCCTAATGATAGCCATCATGAGGCTGAGCCCGTATGGAGCTGTGCCCTAGACTTCAAGCCTGGGTACACAGGACATGACTGGAAGAAGGCAGGGTGATGGCAAATGGCACTTACAGTCATTGGTTATATCTGAAGTTATATCTGGGTTTCCCCAAGGAGGTGTGTCCTCTCCATATCTCTTAACATGAAAGCTTGTCTGTGACAACACATCAATCATTTGGAAAGCTGAGGACATGGGACATCCTCTTAACAAACATTCATAGTAACCCTTCTTTCAATAGGTGATGAAACTGAGAATCTGCTTCTCCAGAACTGGATGAACTAATGACGAAGAGCTGACGTCTTTGGGGTTGTTTGTTTGCTTTCATGTGTTGTATTTTGTTGTTTTATGGCATTTTTTTTAAATATGTAAGAGTTTGAAAGTATTGGTGCATGTGTGTTTATAGCTGAATGTATAGCTTTTATATTTTTTATGATGTACAATTATGTATATGTAGCAGGTTATCTGCTACCCGGTGGGTCGGGGGAGCACAATGACGCCAGCACACGGTGGAATGACGGTTTCAATGTTTCTTTTATTGTTTTAAACCCTAACGGGCCTGGCCGGGTGCTCTCCTGCCTCGCCTCCGAGCACACGGCGCAGAAGCTTTCCGTCCTGTCCGTCTCTCGCTTCCGTCTCTACTGTGGGATTAAATACAGTCGTGAGTGAGACAATCAGGATCCGTTCCAGCTGCGCCTAATTAAGTCCCTCACCGGCACCGTTCCCCGAACCACTCCCACACTCTGCCCCCTCCACAGCTGAGCCACCCACGCCCACCACCACAGTATAGATATATTTCTACTCTTGAATTTCAACAAATATACCAAAAATATGTTTGAAGAAGATTAGCAGTTAACAGTTGAAGTACAGACCCAAAGAAAGATTTCACACTGAGCTGATGAGAAGAAGTTGAAGGACAGAACTAAGAGATCCACTTTAAAACACATACATGACAGGAGGACCAGCCAGTTCACAGAAGAACAGTAATTGTGGCTGGAATTACAACTGGGATGGGGGTGAGAAATGATCCACATGCTGGCTACACGATTAAATCACTGATGCAGGTGGTGTTAAAATAACCTCCACGAGAGAAATAAATGCAGTCTCCATTGGTTAGTTCATGTTAAAGGGTATGGCAAGGAATGTAGGGTGTAGTGTTTGCATTCGTCTTTAATATCTCCGGCAGGAAGATCATGAGATTGGACACGTGGACGCATATGTGTGTGTCGGTGAGTGATTGAGTGTGCACCTCTATGTCTGTCCACAGATAATCTCACATTCTGCTGCAGCAATCTACTTTTTGGGTGGCCAGTTATGGCTGCCTGCTCAAGGACCTCTCACTGTTACGGTGACTCACCTTTAAAAAAAAAACTTTAATTGCTTTTTTCTGCAGCTATTGACTGCCTGCTAAACTCCTCATTCACTACTCTTAACCGGCATCTCCGACCCCCCATCTGCTAATCTGCGCCAACAGTGTGGGGATAACAGTTTGCATCGTGTTTGGCTAACAGCTAATGGATTGGATACTGTGTTTTAGCGAATGGAACTAGCAGTACACACACTGCTGCATACCTTTTATTGGAGATAAACCTTAGCTGAATTTCAGGAGCAGGGCCACACCTCCACGGGGCCACTTCCGGCCACACCCTACAAATACCCACGGCCACCATAGCTCAGCCTGCTACGCCTTTCGCACCAAACCGCAAGAACGCCCCGCAGCACCGCAAATCAACGAACAGAAAAGGAAAATAAACCCCTTACCTCGCCAGCATGGACCTGCTACTAACCGGGCCTCCCGATGACGACGAACCGTTCGCCTCCCCAGCCGCACAGCCCGGGGCCGCACTCCACCGAGGCAGGGCTTCCAGACGCTCCGATCGCCTCCGAGAGCGCCCCGGCGGCCCAACGCAGCCGAACCCGCCGACCAGCCACATCCATCGACCGGAATCCCTCCCTCCGGGCAATCCGCCAGTACGGGGACCCAGACCGACCGTCATCTTCCAGCGAACCAAGTCCCACCCCGGCACGCCTCCGTAGCAGACGGCGTTCCGCTGCCCCCGAACGCGGGCAACGGACGCGGAAGTCTCCCCTTCCTCCTCTGCTCGCTCCGGACGCAGCGCTCGGGGACAAACCGCCGACAGCCCGGCTTCCGGCGACTCCAGCCTCCCAGTACGCCGCGCTCGAAGCCACGGCGCTCGCGCCCTGACCGCATCTCCCAGCGGAACCGACCCGCCCAGGATCTCCGCCTGGACCATAGCGCGCCTGTTACCGGAGCTGCAGGAGAGGGGGATCTCCCACAAGCGCCTCGACAAGAAATCGACACTGCTCCAACTCCTCGCAGACGCCATGACACCTAACCACGCAGCGACGGACTTTCCAGCAACAACACACGGGCGCGCCGTCAGTGACGCAATCACGCACCACCAAGCCCCGCCCCTCCGGCCTCGACGTTCCAGGTTGCCAGGTTCACAGCGTCCCCCTCCACCACCACAAGGAAAGAGAGAAGAAAGGAAAAAGAGAGTCTACGCAACAAAGCACACCGTGCCAACTCCTCCAAACCTTCCCAAAGTCACATCAGGCACCAGGTAAGTCCTGGCACCGGGTTGCCAGGTTCCCTCTCCTCCGTCCCCCTCTTTAAGTCCGGGCTTTGCCGCTTTCCTACTACGCATACTCTGCCCACCAGGCGATTCCTGGCACCGGGCTGCCAGGTTCCCTTTCCTCTGTCCCCTAATTCCGCTTTCCTACTTCGCATACTCTTCCCACTGGGCAGATTCCAGGCACCGGGTTGCCAGGTCTTCTTGCCTCTGTCCCCCCCTAAGTCCTGGCACCGGGTTGCCAGGTTCCCTCTCCTCTGTCCCCCTCCCCTATTCCGCTTTTCCTACTAGGCAGATTCCTGGCACCGGGCTGCCAGGTCTTCTTGCCTCTGTCCCCCCCTAAGTCCTGGCACCGGGTTGCCAGGTTCCCTCTCCTCTGTCCCCCTCGCCCATTCCGCTTTTCCACCATGCAGATACCAAGCAACAATGAAACGCAGCCATGGAGTGCAATGACGGAGCCACTCAACGACTCAGCCATGCTACGCAACGCAGCAACGCCGGAATGGAACGGAACGCAGCAACGCCGGAACGGAATGCAGCAACAGCAGAACGCAGCAGCCACGCATCGCAGCCACTGACCGCAGCCACGCAACAATGCAGCAACCGAACGCAGCAGGCAACGGGACGCAGCAACAGGAACAGAACGCAGCAACGAATCGCCGCAACGGGCCGCAGCAACGCAGCCACGGAGTGCAATGACGCAGCCACGGAACGACTCAGCCATGCCACGTAACGCAGCAACGCCGGAATGGAACGGAACGCAGCAACGCCGGAACGGAATGCAGCAACGGCAGAACACAGCAGCCACGCATTGCAATGACGGAACACAGCAACGTAACGCAGCAACGTAACGCAGCAACGTAACGCAGCAACGTAACGCAGCAACGCAACGACGCAGCAAGCAACAACGGGATGCAGCAACACAGTGCAACGGACCGCAGCAACGTAACAACGCAGCAAGTAACGACGCAGCAATGCAGCAAGCAACAACGGATCACATCAAGCAACAACGGAACGCAGCAACGGAACGACGCATGACGCAGCCACGCAACGCAGCAGGCAACGAGACGCAGCAAGCACGGAACGCAGGACGCCAGTGCCCCCCGCCGCCTACTTCAGAAAACACAGCAAGTGATCATAACCGGGACATCTGGCACCGGGATGCCAGTGCCCCCACCCCGCCCACTTCCAGCAATGAACTCACACAATTGGTCAACAACGATGCCGCTCCCTCTGCCGTCTTTTGGGGGGTTTTCACGACGGACGACATTGCCGGAGACCAGCCTCGAAGAAAGAGAAGAGAATAGCCGGTCCCCGTACTATATTTCAAATTCAACTCACACCTGAGCCCCTACGAACCAC
Source organism: Melanostigma gelatinosum (assembly GCF_949748355.1). Classification (NCBI taxonomy): domain Eukaryota; kingdom Metazoa; phylum Chordata; class Actinopteri; order Perciformes; family Zoarcidae; genus Melanostigma; species Melanostigma gelatinosum. The sequence goes on along the minus strand of NC_136635.1, from coordinate 4,026,681 downwards.
CGCAGCGAGCAGAGGAGTCCCAGACTACCATCAAAGCCTGGGCCGCTGGCCCTCCCACGCCTACCATCTCTACACTCGCCACAGCGCCACCGACATGCGCAACGGGCAGGCGGCACTGCTCCCGTAGGCAGGCTTTTGGGGGTCTGCAAGGCCCGGGAGCCGCAGTGGACCCTCAAACTAGCCTTCCCCAAACCGCTTCGCTCAGGCTACCCTCCACCAACCATCCCTAAAACTCTCCAGCCGGCCAAATCGCCGAGGTGGGGCCCTAAGCTAGTGAATTGGAGATAAACCTTAGCTGAATTTCAGGAGCAGGGCCACACCTCCACGGGGCCACTTCCGGCCACACCCTACAAATACCCACGGCCACCATAGCTCAGCCTGCTACGCCTTTCGCACCCCACCCTCCCGCCCCTCTTTAAAACCACTCCCGGAAGGCCACCTGCCTCCACAGCCACTACTGTCCCACATGGACCGGGGGGGTGTGCAAGGCCCGGGAGCCGCGTGGACCCTCAAACTAGCCTTTCCCCAAACCGCTTCGCTCAGGCTACCCTCCACCAACCATCCCTAAAACTCTCCAGCCGGCCAAATCGCCGAGGTGGGGACCTAAGCTAGTGAATTGTTTAGTATGCTGAACGTCTGCAACTCAGCCGCTGCTGCGTGGACAAACAGCTTGGTCAGTTTTTTTATATTCAATTCAATTCAATAAATTTTTGTATTGCCCAAAATCACAACATTTGCCTCAGAGTACTATACGTACACATTTGCCGTCCTCTTGTCCCGGGACCCTCACATCAGAACAGGAACAACTCCCCAAAAACCCCTTTAATGGGGAGGAAAGAGGAAGAAACCTGTGGGAGAGCAATAGAGGAGGGATCCCTCTCCCAGGATGGACAGAAGTGCAATAGATGTCATGTGTAGAACAGGAGTGAATTACAACACATTCAATGTAATCACAACACATTCAATGTATGACAGAACCACGGCAGGAGGCAAGACCTGGTCTAGGTATAACCCGGATACACAGGAACCTGTGAGGCGAGAAAGCACATAGACTCTGGTGAAGAAGCAAACTCAGTAATGTGCATTAATGGGATCGGTAATATGAAATAGTAATGTGAGAAATAATAAAAGTGATATTAGCAGTTGGAGTCAGCAGGGCCATGGTAGGAGGAAGGACCAGGGTCCAGATGAAACCATGCTCCATGGAAACCTGTGAGGAGAGGAAGCACAAGGACTCTGGGGAAGAGACAAAGTCAGTACTGTGCATTAATGGGACATCAATTCATACAGACAGAGATTAAGAAGAGGAGAGAGGAGTTCAGTGTGTTCTAGGAAGTCCCCCGGTAGTCTAGGCCTATAGCAGCTTGTCTAAGGGCCGGCCCAAGGCAAACCTTAGCCAGCCCTAACTATAAACCTGATCCAGCCCTAACTATGAACCTGAACCAGCCCTAACTATAAACCTGAGTCAGCCCTAACTATAAACCTGAACCAGCCCTAACTATAAACCTGATCCAGCCCTAACTATGAACCTGAACCAGCCCTAACTATAAACCTGAGTCAGCCCTAACTATAAACCTGAACCAGCCCTAACTATAAACCTGAACCAGCCCTAACTATAAACCTGATCCAGCCCTAACTATAAACCTGAACCAGCCCTAACTATAAACCTGAACCAGGCCTAACTATCAACCTGATCCAGCACTAACTATAAACCTGAACCAGCCCTAACTATAAACCTGATCAAGCCCTAACTATAATCCTGATCCAGCCCTAACTATAAACCTGATACAGCCCTAACTATAAACCTGCAACAACCCTAACTATAAACCTGAGCCAGCCCTAACTATAAACCTGATCCAGCCCTAACTATAAACCTGAACCAGCCCTAACTATAAACCTGCACCAACACTAACTATAAACCTGAGTCAGCCCGAACTATAAATCTGAACCAGCCCTAACTATAAACCTGATCCAGCCCTAACTATAAACCTGATACAGCCCTAACTATAAACCTGCAACAACCCTAACTATAAACCTGAGCCAGCCCTAACTATAAACCTGATACAGCCCTAACTATAATCCTGATCCAGCCCTAACTATAAACCTGATACAGCCCTAACTATAAACCTGCAACAACCCTAACTATAAACCTGAGTCAGCCCGAACTATTAACCTGAACCAGCCCTAACTATAAACCTGATCCAGCCCTAACTATAAACCTGATCCAGTCCTAACTATGAACCTGATCCAGTCCTAACTATGAACCTGATCCAGCCCTAACTATGAACCTGAACCAGCCCTAACTATAAACCTGAGTCAGCCCTAACTATAAACCTGAACCAGCCCTAACTATAAACCTGATCCAGCCCTAACTATAAACCTGATCCAGCCCTAACTATAAACCTGAACCAGCCCTAACTATAAACCTGAACCAGCCCCAACTATAAACCTGAACCAGCCCCAACTATAAACCTGAACCAGGCCTAACTATAAACCTGATCCAGCCCTAACTATAAACCTGATCCAGCCCTAACTATAAACCTGATCCAGACCTAACTATAAACCTGAGTCAGCCCCAACTATAAACCTGATCCAGCCCTAACTATAAACCTGAGTCAGCCCTAACTATAAACCTGAACCAGCCCTAACTATAATCCTGAACCAGGCCTAACTAGAAACCTGATCCAGCCCTAACTAGAAACCTGATCCAGCCCTAACTAGAAACCTGAACCAGCCCTAACTATAAACCTGCACCAGCCCTAACTATAAACCTGCAACAACCCTAACTATAAACCTGAGTCAGCCCTAACTATAAACCTGAACCAGCCCTAACTATAAACCTGATCCAGCCCTAACTATAAACCTGATCCAGCCCTAACTATAATCCTGATCCAGCCCTAACTATAAACCTGATACAGCCCTAACTATAAACCTGCAACAACCCTAACTATAAACCTGAGCCAGCCCTAACTATAAACCTGATCCAGCCCTAACTATAAACCTGAACCAGCCCTAAATATAAACCTGAACCAGCGCTAACTATGAACCTGATCCATCCCTAACTATAAACCTGATCCAGCCCGAACTATAAACCTGCACCAGCCCTAACTATAAACCTGAACCAGCCCTAACTATAAACCTGATCCAGCACTAACTATAAACCTGAACCAGCCCTAACTATAAACCTGAACCAGCCCTAACTATGAACCTGATCCAGCCCTAACTATAAACCTGAACCAGCCCTAACTATAAACCTGATCAAGCCCTAACTATAATCCTGATCCAGCCCTAACTATAATCTTGATCCAGCCCTAACTATAAACCTGATCCAGCCGTAACTATGAACCTGAGTCAGCCCTAACTATAAACCTGATCCAGCCCTAACTATAAACCTGATCCAGCCCTAACTATAAACCTGAACCAGCCCTAACTATAAACCTGCACCAGCCCTAACTATAAACCTGAGTCAGCCCTAACTATAAACCTGATCCAGCCCTAACTATAAACCTGATCCAGCCCTAACTATAAACCTGAACCAGCCCTAACTATAAACCTGAACCAGGCCTAACTATCAACCTGAACCAGGCCTAACTATAAACCTGAACCAGCCCGAACTATAAACCTGATCCAGCCCTAACTATCAACCTGAACCAGGCCTAACTATAAACCTGAACCAGGCCTAACTATATACCTGAGTCAGCCCTAACTATAAACCTGATCCAGCCCTAACTATAAACCTGAACCAGCCCTAACTATAAACCTGCACCAGCCCTAACTATAAACCTGAGTCAGCCCTAACTATAAACCTGATTCAGCCCTAACTATAAACCTGATCCAGCCCTAACTATAAACCTGAACCAGCCCTAACTATAAACCTGAACCAGGCCTAACTATCAACCTGAACCAGGCCTAACTATAAACCTGAACCAGCCCGAACTATAAACCTGATCCAGCCCTAACTATCAACCTGAACCAGGCCTAACTATAAACCTGAACCAGGCCTAACTATATACCTGAGTCAGCCCTAACTATAAACCTGAACCAGCCCTAACTATAAACCTGATCCAGCCCAAACTATAAACCTGATCCAGCCCTAACTATAAACCTGCACCAACACTAACTATAAACCTGAGTCAGCCCGAACTATAAACCTGAACCAGCCCTAACTATAAACCTGATCCAGCCCTAACTATAAACCTGATCCAGTCCTAACTATGAACCTGATCCAGTCCTAACTATGAACCTGATCCAGTCCTAACTATAATCCTGATCCAGCCCTAACTATGAACCTGATCCAGTCCTAACTATGAACCTGATCCAGCCCTAACTATGAACCTGAACCAGCCCTAACTATAAACCTGAGTCAGCCCTAACTATAAACCTGAACCAGCCCTAACTATAAACCTGATCCAGCCCTAACTATAAACCTGATCCAGCCCTAACTATAAACCTGAACCAGCCCTAACTATAAACCTGAACCAGCCCCAACTATAAACCTGAACCAGCCCCAACTATAAACCTGAACCAGGCCTAACTATAAACCTGATCCAGCCCTAACTATAAACCTGATCCAGCCCTAACTATAAACCAGATCCAGACCTAACTATAAACCTGAGTCAGCCCCAACTATAAACCTGATCCAGCCCTAACTATAAACCTGAGTCAGCCCTAACTATAAACCTGAACCAGCCCTAACTATGAACCTGATCCAGCCCTAACTATAAACCTGATCCAGCCCGAACTATGAACCTGATCCAGTCCTAACTATGAACCTGATCCAGCCCTAACTAGAAACCTGATCCAGCCCTAACTATAAACCTGATCCAGCCCTAACTATAAACCTGAACCAGCCCTAACTATAAACCTGAACCAGGCCTAACTATCAACCTGAACCAGGCCTAACTATAAACCTGAACCAGCCCGAACTATAAACCTGATCCAGCCCTAACTATCAACCTGAACCAGGCCTAACTATAAACCTGAACCAGGCCTAACTATATACCTGAACCAGCCCTAACTATAAACCTGATCCAGCCCAAACTATAAACCTGATCCAGCCCTAACTATAAACCTGATCCAGTCCTAACTATGAACCTGATGCAGTCCTAACTATGAACCTGATCCAGTCCTAACTATAATCCTGATCCAGCCCTAACTATGAACCTGATCCAGTCCTAACTATGAACCTGATCCAGCCCTAACTATGAACCTGAACCAGCCCTAACTATAAACCTGAGTCAGCCCTAACTATAAACCTGAACCAGCCCTAACTATAAACCTGATCCAGCCCTAACTATAAACCTGATCCAGCCCTAACTATAAACCTGAACCAGCCCTAACTATAAACCTGAACCAGCCCCAACTATAAACCTGAACCAGCCCCAACTATAAACCTGAACCAGGCCTAACTATAAACCTGATCCAGCCCTAACTATAAACCTGATCCAGCCCTAACTATAAACCTGATCCAGCCCTAACTATAAACCTGAGTCAGCCCCAACTATGAACCTGATCCAGCCCTAACTATAAACCTGAGTCAGCCCTAACTATAAACCTGAACCAGCCCTAACTATAATACTGAACCAGGCCTAACTAGAAACCTGATCCAGCCCTAACTAGAAACCTGATCCAGCCCTAACTAGAAACCTGAACCAGCCCTAACTATAACCCTGCACCAGCCCTAACTATAAACCTGCAACAACCCTAACTATAAACCTGAGTCAGCCCTAACTATAAACCTGAACCAGCCCTAACTATAAACCTGATCCAGCCCTAACTATAAACCTGATCCAGCCCTAACTATAATCCTGATCCAGCCCTAACTATAAACCTGATCCAGCCCTAACTATAAACCTGCAACAACCCTAACTATAAACCTGAGCCAGCCCTAACTATAAACCTGATCCAGCCCTAACTATAAACCTGAACCAGCCCTAAATATAAACCTGAACCAGCCCTAACTATGAACCTGATCCAGCCCTAACTATAAACCTGATCCAGCCCGAACTATAAACCTGCACCAGCCCTAACTATAAACCTGAGTCAGGCCTAACTATGAACCTGAACCAGCCCTAACTATAAACCTGAACCAGCCCTAACTATAAACCTGATCCAGCCCTAACTATAAACCTGAACCAGCCCTAACTATAAACCTGAACCAGCCCTAACTATGAACCTGATCCAGCCCTAACTATAACCCTGAACCAGCCCTAACTATAAACCTGATCAAGCCCTAACTATAATCCTGATCCAGCCCTAACTATAATCTTGATCCAGCCCTAACTATAAACCTGATCCAGCCGTAACTATGAATCTGAGTCAGCCCTAACTATAAACCTGATCCAGCCCTAACTATAAACCTGATCCAGCCCTAACTATAAACCTGAACCAGCCCTAACTATAAACCTGCACCAGCCCTAACTATAAACCTGAGTCAGCCCTAACTATAAACCTGATCCAGCCCTAACTATGAACCTGATCCAGCCCCTAACTATAAACCTGAACCAGCCCTAACTATAAACCTGAACCAGGCCTAACTATCAACCTGAACCAGGCCTAACTATAAACCTGAACCAGCCCGAACTATAAACCTGATCCAGCCCTAACTATCAACCTGAACCAGGCCTAACTATAAACCTGAACCAGGCCTAACTATATACCTGAGTCAGCCCTAACTATAAACCTGAACCAGCCCTAACTATAAACCTGATCCAGCCCTAACTATAAACCTGCACCAACACTAACTATAAACCTGAGTCAGCCCGAACTATAAACCTGAACCAGCCCTAACTATAAACCTGATCCAGCCCTAACTATAAACCTGATCCAGTCCTAACTATGAACCTGAACCAGGCCTAACTATATACCTGAGTCAGCCCTAACTATAAACCTGAACCAGCCCTAACTATAAACCTGATCCAGCCCAAACTATAAACCTGATCCAGCCCTAACTATAAACCTGCACCAACACTAACTATAAACCTGAGTCAGCCCGAACTATAAACCTGAACCAGCCCTAACTATAAACCTGATCCAGCCCTAACTATAAACCTGATCCAGTCCTAACTATGAACCTGATCCAGTCCTAACTATGAACCTGATCCAGCCCTAACTATAAACCTGAACCAGCCCTAAATATAAACCTGAACCAGCCCTAACTATGAACCTGATCCAGCCCTAACTATAAACCTGATCCAGCCCGAACTATAAACCTGCACCAGCCCTAACTATAAACCTGAGTCAGGCCTAACTATGAACTTGAACCAGCCCTAACTATAAACCTGAACCAGCCCTAACTATAAACCTGATCCAGCCCTAACTATAAACCTGAACCAGCCCTAACTATAAACCTGAACCAGCCCTAACTATGAACCTGATCCAGCCCTAACTATAACCCTGAACCAGCCCTAACTATAAACCTGATCAAGCCCTAACTATAATCCTGATCCAGCCCTAACTATAATCTTGATCCAGCCCTAACTATAAACCTGATCCAGCCGTAACTATGAACCTGATTCAGCCCTAACTATAAACCTGATCCAGCCCTAACTATAAACCTGATCCAGCCCTAACTATAAACCTGAACCAGCCCTAACTATAAACCTGCACCAGCCCTAACTATAAACCTGAGTCAGCCCTAACTATAAACCTGATCCAGCCCTAACTATAAACCTGATCCAGCCCCTAACTATAAACCTGAACCAGCCCTAACTATAAACCTGAACCAGGCCTAACTATCAACCTGAACCAGGCCTAACTATAAACCTGAACCAGCCCGAACTATAAACCTGATCCAGCCCTAACTATCAACCTGAACCAGGCCTAACTATAAACCTGAACCAGGCCTAACTATATACCTGAACCAGCCCTAACTATAAACCTGATCCAGCCCAAACTATAAACCTGATCCAGCCCTAACTATAAACCTGCACCAACACTAACTATAAACCTGAGTCAGCCCGAACTATAAACCTGATCCAGCCCTAACTATAAACCTGATCCAGTCCTAACTATAAACCTGATCCAGTCCTAACTATGAACCTGATCCAGTCCTAACTATGAACCTGATCCAGTCCTAACTATAATCCTGATCCAGCCCTAACTATAAACCTGATCCAGCCCTAACTATAAAACTGATCCAGCCCTAACTATAAACCTGAACCAGCCCTAACTATAAACCTGAACCAGCCCTAACTATAAACCTGAACCAGCCCCAACTATAAACCTGAACCAGCCCCAACTATAAACCTGAACCAGGCCTAACTATAAACCTGATCCAGCCCTAACTATAAACCTGATCCAGCCCTAACTACAAACCTGATCCAGCCCTAACTATAAACCTGAGTCAGCCCCAACTATAAACCTGATCCAGCCCTAACTATAAACCTGAGTCAGCCCTAACTATAAACCTGAACCAGCCCTAACTATAATCCTGAACCAGGCCTAACTAGAAACCTGATCCAGCCCTAACTATAAACCTGATCCAGCCCTAACTATAATCCTGATCCAGCCCTAACTATAAACCTGATCCAGCCCTAACTATAAACCTGCAACAACCCTAACTATAAACCTGAGCCAGCCCTAACTATAAACCTGATCCAGCCCTAACTATAAACCTGAACCAGCCCTAAATATAAACCTGAACCAGCCCTAACTATGAACCTGATCCAGCCCTAACTATAAACCTGATCCAGCCCGAACTATGAACCTGATCCAGCCCTAACTATAAACCTGAGTCAGGCCTAACTATGAACCTGATCCAGCCCTAACTATAATCCTGATCCAGCCCTAACTATAAACCTGAACCAGCCCTAACTATGAACCTGATCCAGCCCTAACTATAATCCTGATCCAGCCCTAACTATAATCTTGATCCAGCCCTAACTATAAACCTGATCCAGCCGTAACTATGAACCTGAGTCAGCCCTAACTATAAACCTGATCCAGCCCTAACTATAAACCTGATCCAGCCCTAACTATAAACCTGAACCAGCCCTAACTATAAACCTGCACCAGCCCTAACTATAAACCTGAGCCAGCCCTAACTATAAACCTGAGTCAGGCCTAACTATGAACCTGAACCAGCCCTAACTATAAACCTGAAGCAGCCCTAACTATAAACCTGATCCAGCCCTAACTATAAACCTGAACCAGCCCTAACTATGAACCTGATCCAGCCCTAACTATAATCCTGATCCAGCCTTAACTATAATCTTGATCCAGCCCTAACTATAAACCTGATCCAGCCGTAACTATGAACCTGAGTCAGCCCTAACTATAAACCTGATCCAGCCCTAACTATAAACCTGATCCAGCCCTAACTATAAACCTGAACCAGCCCTAACTATAAACCTGCACCAGCCCTAACTATAAACCTGAGTCAGCCCTAACTATAAACCTGATCCAGCCCTAACTATAAACCTGATCCAGCCCTAACTATAAACCTGAACCAGCCCTAACTATAAACCTGAACCAGGCCTAACTATAAACCTGATCCAGCCCTAACTATAAACCTGAACCAGCCCTAACTATAAACCTGATCCAGCCCTAACTATAAACCTGAGCCATCCCTAACTATAGACCTGATCCAGCCCTAACTATAAACCTGAACCAGCCCTAACTATAACCCTGAACCAGCCCTAACTATAAACCTGCACCAGCCCTAACTATAGACCTGATCCAGCCCTAACTATAAACCTGATCCAGCCTGAACTATAAACCTGAACCAGCCCTAACTATAAACCTGATCCAGCCCTAACTATAAACCTGATCCAGCCCTAACTATAAACCTGAGTCAGCCCTAACTATAAACCTGATCCAGCCCTAACTATAAACCTGATCCAGCCCTAACTATAAACCTGAACCAGCCCTAACTATAAACCTGAACCAGGCCTAACTATAAACCTGATCCAGCCCTAACTATAAACCTGAACCAGCCCTAACTATAAACCTGATCCAGCCCTAACTATAAACCTGAGCCATCCCTAACTATAGACCTGATCCAGCCCTAACTATAAACCTGAACCAGCCCTAACTATAAACCTGAACCAGCCCTAACTATAAACCTGCACCAGCCCTAACTATAGACCTGATCCAGCCCTAACTATAAACCTGATCCAGCCTGAACTATAAACCTGAACCAGCCCTAACTATAAACCTGATCCAGCCCTAACTATAAACCTGATCCAGCCCTAACTATAAACCTGATCCAGCCTGAACTATAAACCTGAACCAGCCCTAACTATAAACCTGAACCAGCCCTAATTAGAAACCTGAGCCAGCCCGAACTATAAACCTGAACCAGCCCTAACTATAATCCTGAACCAGCCCTAACTATAAACCTGAACCAGCCCTAACTATAATCCTGATCCAGCCCTAACTATAAGCACTGTCAAAACAGAAAGTCTTAAGCCTATATATATGTGAATACACTTTTTCTTTATGTTAGCCAGCTGTGGGTTGTATTCATTCAATCACACAATACTGCAGTAATCGTTGCAGACACACCTGGTGGGGATCTGCACTCTACTGAGTGCACCTTTCTAGTTTAAGAAGTCAGTGTTTAAAAAGTGTGTGAACGTATTGCAGATGTGCTCTCTCAGTAGGCAAGACTGTGTGACGGTTCAAAGAAGTTCCACCTGCAGCAAAGTTCAAAGTGCTTCCACCTGCTGTTGATCCCACTGTAAGGAGGTTGGAAGGCCAGGCCTGATGCCAAACCACAGGCAGGCGTGGAGCGCTGCAGCAGATGATGTGTGTGTTTGGGGCTGAAGGGCTTTGATATGAATCTTCTATACTGGGGACACACATATTCACGTACACACACGTACACACACACACACACACACACACACACAGACACACACACACACACACACACACACTTGGCACGGTCCTTAGCTGTTTTCTTGGTGAAGTAATCTGGATAACTACAAAAATGTCAGTTGTGACAAACGCTATTGGTTTAAAGCCTTGATAGTTGTTCGTACTGAACGATCTGAAGTACAAACAAAACTCCCAAGATGTCGTAACAAAGATGATGAAACAGATTGTTTGTTGTATTCACGGTTAAAACTGCTAAAGGTCTATCAGCTAACTGGGAGATATGTTTCTTTCATTATTCAGCAGTGAATGTTAACAAGAGAGAATAGTTCAGAGATCAAGAGGAGGGACTGCATCGCTCCCGCCTATCACAATGAATATTAAGATATGAAGGCAGCTGGTCTAAATACACTAACACCATACACCTGTTCACAAGCATGAGACTAAGAATGAGAGGATCACATCAGAATCGCATGTCTTCTCTGTTTCCAGATGAATTCACAGTGGAGCGCTCAAACGTCTTCACCAACTTCTGTTTCTGCAGAAGAGCCGAGGTGATCCAGCCTGTGCTGCTCTCTCAATCGGTTTTACTTCATTCCTCTCATTCTCAAAACACTCTGACATGTTTCCAAATCATGGCAGACCACTCTGATAAAACTGCTGTATACTTCCTGGTTCATTCATTCAGTCACACAGTGACCTTGGTTGAGACCAGTTATTTCAATGGCTTGTTTCATATGCAGGTCGACATCGTGTAGAAACAAATCATGCGTCTCTTCTGTTAGTTAGAAGACCATACCATCAACAATTCAGAAATCAATTCTGTCTGCACTTGATTATGTGTGTGTGTGTGTGTGTGTGTGTGTGTGTGTGTGTGTGTGTGTGTGTGTGTGTGTGTGTGTGTGTGTGTGTGTGGCCCTGTAGCCTTCACTCAGTTGCTCTTTTGTTCTCCCCTAATTGATCAGCAGATGGCATTGACAAATGATGAATAGGTTGGACATGGTACCCCTCTCACTCTAAACACACACACACACACACACACACACACACACACACACACACACACACACAGCAGCGCCCCTCTTGGTGTCATCACTCTTGTCCTACAAGACTCCTAACACCCCAGTGGCATGGGAGAGTGAGCGCATCAAACCACAGAAGAACAGCCCTCCTCGCTTCACTGAGACAGAGAGACTACACAAAGGCATGAGAGAGAGAGGACGAGGAAGAGGAGATTCCTTACATAGCTTACCATTTGTATGCACGGTTGCCATCAGAGAAATGAAGGTATCCCCAGATATCCCATCCCACCCTGTCCTTTCATGTGGCATTCAAAGGCAGCTCTTTCCTCTTTGGGCCTATTGAGATGCCACCACCTGTAACTGGATGCAAAGTTTTCTCTCTTTTGTCCTCGCTCTCTCTCTGCCTCTCTCTCTCTCTCTCACACACACACACACACACATGCACTGTGGGATAACGTGAGTAAATGAAAGAGGGAGTCAATGACTGAATAGGTTCACATCTGCCTCTGACACACTACACTACGCAAGAAAGCTGAAGATAACAATTCATTTCTAAGGCAAAATCAAACTGCACTGATTCTCTTGAGGAAATGTGTCTCACTTCAGCAGCACTATCAATGTGAATTCACGTATCATAGGATGGCTTTAACACATGATACATCACACTAATACAATTATTACTTTGCTTTTATTTTGTAGTTTTGACTTCCATTTCGCTTTCCAAACATCCAAACTCACCAAAGTTCTTGGTAACAAGAAACACAAGATCAAATGATCAGATGGACTTTAGACACGCCTCTCTCAACCACTTCATTTGGGTGTAACACCAAAGGTGAGCGCCTGAAATCCCCTAAACTCCCTCGTTGGTCATCAATACTGCTAATTAATTTGACTTTGAGCCTTTAATTCTCTCACAAATAAGCTTTGTGAAAAAGAAGCAATGACATTCTCTGAGGACATTTTTCCTTTTTAACCAGTTGAATTTTAATTTAATGTGTAGCCAGTGTAAAGAAATCCAGATCGGAGTAACATGAAACCAGTTCAAAGAACTGGTCAAAAGCAACTTTCTTGACCAAAGGTCCTCAGGAGCCTTTATATTAGCCCCCTGGCCACTTGGAAAGAAAATCATTTAAAAAACGTTGGAATTGAATGTTAAAAACTTCCTGGGTTTTGCAGAAGTACCCAACATCAACATTCTTGTCGGAAGGGTCGGGTGGCGATAAGGTTCACTGACTTTGTCATTCAGAATCAGAATCATCTTTATTGGTCAAGTATGTGCACAGATTACAACACATTTGACTCTGGGTTTTCTTTGCTGTTAATTCACTTGCACAAAGCTAGACATTCAGCTAACAATAAGGTCAAAGGTAAACGTGAACATTGCCTACTGTGTATATAGGCGTTTATAAAATATGTATAAAAAACAATACATTTTGTGAACAAGAAGAGAAAAGTGCAATGGTGCAGAATGGAGAGAGTGCTGGACAGTAATCTGTAAGTAATCTGGTCAGAGGTGGGATGTAAACACCAACCTGAGTGATTTCTTCAACACTGTGCCATCTGTAGAAGTCGATTCAGCATCCTGTCGTCGCTAGGAAGAATTAGGGGCCTAGCATGTGGAGGGAAGTTTCCGGGATGTGCTCACCAAGCATATAGCAGATCTGCAAAAGTACTGTTGAGAAGCAGAGCAAAGTAGAGTCCACAGAGCAAAGACATGCGGTCGCTATAAAACCAGCGTTTACGCTGGTTTCTCATATATGCATCCCCTGCAAATCCCAAAGAGCGCTGCAGCTCCTCCAACAACCAATCAGAAAACAGAAAACACAGTACTGTGAACATTACAATGTCCAGTTTATAGTATCCTGATCAGTTTTCGGTCAAAAATGAACCCTGAAGATCTGAGGACTTCCAGTATAGCAGCCGGAGGGTGTGTGATGTTATCTTCAATCCGTCTATCTTCCATCAGTCTGTTTCATGATTCTGTGGAGGAGTTCACATCTTAGCTTCTAATCCTCTGCATGCTGCTCTCTCTGCAGACCACCTGGGTCTCTCTCACAGTTCCTGTGGGCTGAACGTTAGTAATGAGGTGGCAAATGACTGTCTTAAAGTTTGATTGAGAGGTTTCCTGCTGACATCCTGACACACAGACACACCGCCCCCCTCAGGGCTGTCCTCGACCCCCTGCCAACTGTAAAATAACAATGCTCCAAACTCTTCATTGATGAGGCAGCAGTGGTTTTCACTGACTTGCCATTTCCCTCCAGCCTTTTGAAGAATTGTTCCTCTCCGTATTCTCAGGGTGGCTGATTGACATTTCTCCAGAACCAGAAACCCGGCATTTTATTGACCTCCTGCACCGACCAATGGGATTCATGACAACAAACTTGTTGGTATCGCAGCAGATAACTCTCTCACATTTGACCTACATATAACTTCCCACTGCAATTGTTCACATGCAATAGTCCAGGGTCTTGTTTATCCAGATTACCTTGGCATTTATAAGGCAGTCTGCTGTCATGGTTTACACCAGCGGTTCCCAAACTTTTTAGGCCGCGCACCCCCTTCTACATCCCGACCGGGTTCGCGCACCCCCCCCCCCCCCCTTAATAATAAAAAAAAAAAAGAAGCAACAGAGCCTTTTAAGCCTTCATAGCCGCATAAGAATCGGACCAATGAGAGAACAGTTTGCTCGCGCGTGGCATTTGTTTACAAGATTTAGTCCGCTGTTAAATGTTGCAGTGTGAACACAAACCGAACAAAGGAGCAACTGCAACAAAGCAAACGAACTGAAGGTGTGAAAACGCCCTGAAACACTGCAACAAAGTTTCAATAACTTTCAGTGACACAAGGCGTCACTTTTAAAGAGCAATACGGATGCGAGGACACGCACAGGCTCAGAGGCAGATTATCACATTTAATTTACAATTAATGAGCGACTAATGCAGCCAGGATGTCTTCGGACAAAGCATCGATGCGGCGCGACACAGTGTTGTTGGACACCGGGATCATGCACAACTTTTTTGCTTCTTTCCCCCCAATCATACATTCCACCATCTCTCTGGCAGCTGGCAAGCTCACGTCTTCGGCGATTGTGTGCGGTAGCCCCTTTCTCGTTATTCTGGAACCAGATATGAAGCCCGTAGTGCGTCATTTATAGACCCAACACATGAATGAGACTCCAGTTGTTTTTGGCTGTTTTGTAACTCCTCCAATTTCGATATAAACAATGTAAGGGGCTTTTGACTTGCACTGGCATGCTTGGTGTTCAGGTGGCGACGTAAATAAGAGCTTCAAACTGTTAGCCAGAACCTCACTGCACACCACGCACTGTGGCTTTGGGCAATCTGCGTTGCCAATCCAAGTGAAGCCCAGACACAGATACTTTTCATCATATTTCCTCTTTTTTTCCCAGTCTGATGCTCACTCTCGTTTCCTCTTTTTTCACCTTGACTCCGCGATGGGCCGATGTGCTCCCGATTTGTCTGTGCTATCCCTTCCTCCTTTTCGGTCTCCTCCGTCTCATCTTCCTCTGACTCTGGCTCGATTTCTTCTCCCGGTCTCTCCCCAACGCACCTCTCCGTTCCCCTCGCCTCAGATTCCTCTCTCTCTCTCTGTCCCTCTCCTCTTTTACGACTGATAGCTTCAGATGTCCCACCTGACAGTTTTTAAATTAAAATTACATTTTTTTTTTATATTTAATATTATTACACCATCAGACCGCCATTACACTTTTCCGCTCGCGCACCCCCAGGGGTGCGCGCACCCCACTTTGGGAATCCCTGGTTTACACGATGCCCTCAAGTAGAGTTACACTCAAGATGCTCTGGTGCCTGGTTAGTGGGGCTTCATCAGCCAGCTGCTCCATCAAACACAACTGGCACAAATGAGAAAGCTGTGAGGGATCGTGTGCTTGTCGATATCTACTGGCAGGGAGGAATGTGGCATCTTGGGAATAGTTTGAATATCTGCAGGTCCGATTCCAGTGTTTCATGAAGGCATCTTGAAGGCCTTTGGACATTGTTAAAATGATCCTTTTGAGTCTATTCCGACCTGGGATTAACATGCTATCTGTATCCGGATATCATTTCATCATTTCATGTATTGTGATACTGTATATAAAACACAGCATTCAATTTTATTTTATAGTTTACATTCAAACAGATTGCACAAAAAGTAGTACAATGGTGTTCTGACTGCATAATGCACAGGGTTGTGAGTTACTTGTTAACGTATAATCATATAACAATTTGTATTATGTTAGTATTGTGTTATTGTCTCATTACATGCATCCAGTCTTTGCAATATAAACTACGGTCTTCACAGGAAACAACTTAGTGAGGTTTATGCAACGAAACTACGAAGTCAGGTTTAGGAAAGATTGTAGTTTGGGTGAGAATAACTACGGAAGCAGTGTTACGCTGGTTACGTGACAAATAAACAGACACGGCACTAACGGAAGTGTCCGTGGTGAAAGACCTGTTGGTGTTTGAAACGCTACAACGTGCAAGATGAGGGTCATATGACCGAGTGGGGGGGTCGAGATAACACTGGTTGTAGGCTTCTCTATCACCTATGAGTTAGCCTTCAGGTGGCATTGTTATGTAGACAACGTTCATCATGTTAAGTGCTCTCCCTGTAATTCCTACATATCATGATGCAATCAATTAAAAAACAAAATTCATATTTTTCATATTATTGTTGATGTTACCAACAGGATGAGAATAGGTCGCTGCAGTAGGATGTGAATGTGTAAAGCTAGTCTTTAAGGTATGTGGAGCTAATAGTGTATTGTGAAATCGAAATAACTTCTTATGAAACTAACTCCCTGACGATGCTTACCCCCCCCCCCCCCCGAGCATTCTCATGGGAAAACTAACACCTCACTACTTTTTTTTCTGGCCTTTTCCAATAAAGAGGAGGGCGCTGAGGGGCCATAACGGTGGCAAGGCAGGCCTGTTTGATCCCCAGCCTGTATGGACTGACATTCTGTGGATAAATGACATTTTAAGGTAACAGTCCATTTGGTATAATCTCTGACATGTTTAAAGGATCTGTATTTAACATTCTGAACACTAATATAGCAGCAAACAACTGTTGTCCATACAAATATACAGAGGAGTAATGTCTACCTGAGCAGAGCATGAAGTTTGTCTTCCTCTGTTTGTTTTGTTATCAGAGCTTCTTCTTCTTGCTTTGTTGACATAGCCGGACCGGTCGTGAGTGCTTTTAGTGCACATTAGTGCACGTGAGCGTTGCCCGCCGGTTAGCTCACGGTGACCTATATATCAGACTATATCAGAAGAAACCATTTTTATTATCATATACACGAAATTTGACTACTGCATTTGACACATCCCTGTATATACGGAGCAGTGAGCTGCCATTGATCGGCACCCGGGGAGCCGGGGGTTCAGTGTATTGCTCAGGTACACTTCGACACGTGACACGTCCCAGTCGGGGATTGAACCGTTGACCTTCCGGTTCCCAGACGACCCTCTTAGTCCAATGAGCCACGGTCGCCCCCGTCATTAGCCGGACTGCCAGACTGGGGAGACTGAGTGTCCCCAGGAACTCTAGAGACCGGGGGTCAGGAGGACGGAACTCTAGAGCCTGGAGATAAGGGGGGCTGCACTCGAGAGCCTGGAGATCAGGGGGGCTGCACTCGAGAGCCTGGAGACCAGGGAGACTGGACTGGAGATCAGGGAGACTGGACTGGAGATCAGGGAGACTGCACTCGAGAGACTGGAGATCAGGGAGACTGCACTCGAGAGACTGGGGACCCGGAGGGGAACTGCACTCGAGAGACTGGGGACCAGGAGGGGAACTGCACTCGAGAGACTGGAGATCAGACAGGGAACAGGGCTCTTGAGGCTGGAGATCAGACTGGGAACAGGGCTCTAGAGGCTGGATATCAGACTGGGAACAGGGCTCTAGAGGCTGGAGATCAGAGTGGGAACAAGTCTCCAGGGGCTGGAGATCAGACGGGGAACAGGTCTCCGACTCTCGGAGATGGAGCTCCGGGAAACCGGAGTCCATAGACTGGGGTTCAGGGGGATAGACTGATGACCCAGCGGGGTAAGGGGCTGGAGGTCATTGCAGCGTGGTTGTTGAAGCGCGGCAGCGGCCGGGACCGGAAGTCGCTGCGGTTCGGAGACGGCGGCGATCGGGACTGGAGGTTGCTGTGGTTCGGAAACGGCAGCGGCCGGGACCGGAGGTCCCTGCGGTTCGGAGACGGCGGCGGCCGGGACTGGAGGTTGCTGCGGTTGGGAAACGGTGGCGGGGCGCAACTCTAGAGACCGGGGGTCAGGAGGACTACACCCGGGAGACTGGAGATCAGGGGGGCTGCACTCGAGAGCCTGGAGATCAGGGAGACTGCACTCGACAGACTGGAGACCAGGGAGACTGCACTCGAGAGACTGGAGATCAGGGAGACTACACTCGACAGACTGGAGACCAGGGAGACTGCACTCGAGAGACTGGAGATCAGGGAGACTGCACTCGACAGACTGGAGACCAGGGAGACTGCACTAGAGAGACTGGAGATCAGGGAGACTGCACTCGAGAGCCTGGAGACCAGGGAGACTGGACTGGAGATCAGGGAGACTGGACTGGAGATCAGAGAGACTGCACTCGAGAGACTGGAGATCAGGAGGGGAACTGCACTCGAGAGACTGGAGATCAGACTGGGAACAGGGCTCTAGAGGCTGGAGATCAGACGGGGAACAGGGCTCTAGAGGCTGGAGATCAGACGGGGAACAGGGCTCTAGAGGCTCGAGATCAGACTGGGAACAGGGCTCTAGAGGCTGGATATCAGAGTGGGAACAGGGTTCCAGGGGCTGGAGATCAGACTGGGAACAGGGCTCTAGAGGCTGGAGATCAGACGGGGAACAGGGCTCTAGAGGCTCGAGATCAGACTGGGAACAGGGCTCTAGAGGCTGGATATCAGAGTGGGAACAGGGTTCCAGGGGCTGGAGATCAGACTGGGAACAGGGCTCTAGAGGCTGGAGATCAGACGGGGAACAGGGCTCTAGAGGCTCGAGATCAGACTGGGAACAGGGCTCTAGAGGCTGGATATCAGAGTGGGAACAGGGTTGCAGGGGCTGGAGATCAGACTGGGAACAGGGCTCTAGAGGCTGGAGATCAGACGGGGAACAGGGCTCTAGAGGCTCGAGATCAGACTGGGAACAGGGCTCTAGAGGCTGGATATCAGAGTGGGAACAGGGTTCCAGGGGCTGGAGATCAGACTGGGAACAGGGCTCTAGAGGCTGGAGATCAGACGGGGAACAGGGCTCTAGAGGCTCGAGATCAGACTGGGAACAGGGCTCTAGAGGCTGGATATCAGACGGGGAACAGGGCTCTAGGGACTGGAGATCAGACGGGGAACAGGTCTCGGATTCTCGGAGATGGGGTTCCGGGAAACCGGAGTCCATAAACTGGAGTTAAGGTGGATAGACTCATGACCCAGCGGGGTAAGGGGCTGGAGGTCGTTGCAGCGCGGAGACGGCAGCGATCGGGACTGGAGGTCGCTGCGGTTCAGAGATGCCGGCGATCGGGACTGGAGGTCGCTGCGGTTCAGAGATGCCGGCGATCGGGACTGGAGGTCGCTGCGGTTCGGAGACAGCGGCGGCCGGGACCGGAGGTCGCTGTGGTTCGGAGACAGCAGCGGCCGGGACCGGAGGTCGCTGCGGTCCAGAAACGGCGGCGGCCGGGACTGGAGGTCGCTGCGGTTTGGAGACAGCGGCGCCGGGACTGGAGGTCGCTGTGGTTCGGAGGCAGCAGCGGCCGGGACCGGAGGTCGCTGCGGTCCAGAAACGGCGGCGGCCGGGACTGGAGGTCAGTGCTGTTCGGAGACGGCGGCGTCCGGGACTGGAGGTCGCTGCGGTTTGGAGACGGTGGTGGCGGCGGGGGTCAGGAGGGCGCAACTCTAGAGACCCGGGGTCAGAAGGACTACACCCGGGAGCCTGGAGATCAGGGGAGCTGCACTCGAGAGACTGGAGATCAGGGAGACAGCACTCGTATTTGCACCATCCAAATGATCTTTATAGAGTGATAATATGCCAATGTATTATTATTGTTGTACTTTGGTATGTATTTAGCATATTCACTCATACTTTATTTCACAACGTTGTGGTATGTTGTGTCTTACAAGGCTGCATGGCTTATGGGTAAAGTGAATGATATCACCACTTTACTAACTTGTAACTGCATCTTTCAATGTTATAATCAAGATCAATGTTATGATTGTTGGATTATTTTTGTCAATATTGCAATTGATATCATATTGAAATAATATGCGTTCCCACTTTTACTACTTTCAAATGAACATCCAAAGTCTTCTTTGACTGAAATGTTCTGCACTGCATTTTGACTTCCTCCAGTGCTGATCATTGCTTTAACTTGACTACTTCATTCTATGTTCTCGATTATCATTTTGTTTATTCTGATTTAATACAACACTTGTGTTTTGCAGCGTACAGATCTTTTTATTTCTACTGGTTTCCTTGTTGATTCAAATTTTAAGAACAAAAAAAGCATTTAAAAAAGATGAAGCATTGATTTTGTTTGATATCCGCAACAGTACGAAGTATTGAGATTGATATGTGGGACCAGCTGCAGCTTTAAAATACTATGTACAGATTAACACCTCCTCCTTAGGCTGTGACAGTTGATAACGGACAGGAGGCACATGACGATAACAGTTAAGCTAACGTTACAATGTTCCTCAGTCATCCCAATGCAGCTCCTTCCGCTTTGTTCATCCACGAAGAAACAAACAGCGACAGTTATTTTAAGTCCCCACAGGGATATGATCATGTACAGGAGCCTGCTGACTTTCCCTAGTTTGACCTGAAATCCCCGAATCAACCGGAGCGGAGTGCGAGGAGCTGACCGGACCGGACACCATGAGCTGCAACTGGGGCACAGAGCTGGGGGACCAGTTTGATAACCTGGAGAAACACCAGTTGGGGAATTGACCGGATTAAACTCCTTAATACTGATCTCACCTTTCCATCCACAGACCAGCTTCCTGCCTCATATGGAGGACTGTATAGCCTGTAAGGACTATGGACCATAAGCAGTTCAATAACAAATGACACGTTTCCTTGTTCTAGTCACTTAAGCAACTGTCTCTGTGGAAAGTGGACTGGACTACATCGTAATGGTAATACTTCCCCTTTGCTTAAGTGTAGTTGTGATTGCAACACTTTTCATAATTGCATTGCTTGTACTTCAGTAAAGTTTCCCTAAATGTGTCCCGCCATTGTGTTCTTACTGCATTATGAGACATAGCAGCAGCGGTGATATCTCAGATGGAACATTTTGAATCAATGTTTTTATCACAGAGATTTAAATCAAGTGTTGAATGAAGCATCCAGTTGTATCCAGAGGTTGTTGGGTACAATAATGGTTTAATGAAGTCCCAATAATAATACCAGTGTCATTGTGTGGATACGATTTTAGTGGTGGGTCCATGTGTTTCTTTTGTTTTATGCTTTTTGTTAAAGAGTTTGGGAGACATTCCCAGATTAGTTCTGCCCTTGCGACTGCCTGCTATGTTACTGGGAAGCAGACAGTAGCTGACTGACTGCCTGTTTGACTGACTGCCCTTTTATTGTCCTTCAGCAACGAGTGAGATCAGTGGACCAGGACGCAGCAACAAAAGGCTTCGAGCCACCACTCTGTGTGTGTCTTCGTGTATGTGTGTAGCTGTCACGGCCCAGTGATATAAGTGTCTCTGGGACCCGGTCGGTCCCCTGCACTACACAGGGACAGAAAGAGAGAAAAAGCTGTCACTTCAGAGGGTCCTTTCACAAGCTGCATCACTTTAGCGCAACCAGGCCCTGAAAGTCACAGTCCGCATAGTCCTCCGAGCAGTCAAATGGTCGCTGCTCAGCTTCTGCATCAAATGATTTGAAATGGTCTCCCCCCTCTCACGCCAACATTACCCCTCTCTCCCACCCAGCCCTTCCTTTTCTCAACTCATGCATTCCTGTTTTCCAATTGTGTTGTCTTTGTGTCACAGCGAGGCTTTGTTGGGGCCATGGATGTCTGTTGAGGGCGGCGGTGCAGTTTCAAAGTGTTTATTGATGTGCGGTCTCCACATGACGTTGGATCTTGTTGTCAGAGGTCACAACCTGTTGGTGTTCCGGTGTGGTCGAAGTAAGGCTCACATCTTGATCCGTGCCGGCGGGTCACGCTAGGCCTTTGAAAGCAACAAGACAAACAGATCTTTGGACGTCGGCTCATCCATCAAGCACACCTTAAGACTGTATCAGCCAAGCATGCAGCGCTGTCACTCACAAGTAAGTAAGCTGTTGGCGACAGGAAGCGAGGTCACAAGAGGACCTGCTGTAAATCACTTGGTTAGAGCAGCGGTTCCCAACCTGGGGGCCGGGGCCCCTATCAGGTTTTTGAGATGTATCTTGGATCTCAATATGATCCCCAAGGTAGAAATTCTAAAATAAAGATTCCACAAAATTGTGTTCACTTTTTGGACTTTTCTTGTGCAATACTGTCATTTTGTTCTTTCACTTTCATTGGTCCACTTGTTGATGGCAAATGTCCAGACCGTCAACATTTACAGCAACGAGTAGTGACATTCTTTGTGTCATCTTTCTTATTGGATTCTTTATACAGTATTTCTTTATATTGGTTATTCTGAACACACATCTATTGCATGTCTGTCCGTCCATTTGTCCAGATCTGAGTTGCTCCTTATCTGAAGCGAGGCTTAAAGAAAGGACAGAGGGTGTCATTTGCTGTACAGTTTGTGAGGTCCCTTGAGGCAAATTTGTGATTTTTGATACTGGGCTATATGAATAAAATACACTTGATGTAACATAGGGAGTGCTCAAATCAGAGATGAAAGTAAAGAACAGCTAACAATGAGTCTGTTACCAACTATTTTCAATGGAAAGTTAAGCCTGCCTAAGAAATCACTGATGTCACGCAATCTATTCACACATTCATTCCCCTATCCATGACATCAAAACACATCTATTTGAATTAAATAAGAGACTAGTATCAATATGCATACAATCTGCCTCTCATTCCACAGTGTTTTGAAGTAGGCTGTTGTAAAGTATCATCAGCAAAGATCCAGACTCTGGACTGAAGTCAATCTGGTAACTTCTGTGTATTTTGAGAAAAAAAAGAAAAGAAAATCTAGTCAAGTTAAATTATTTAGAAGAAAGACAAGAAGGCGTTCCCCAGACAATGGTTGTTGAGATTGGTCGTTAGGCACATTCACAGCTCATTTACCCTTCTGGCTGGCTGCTGATTGGGCGACTGAAAATGTTGCTGCTTTCCTCCACTTGCTGAACACAGCCTGTTCAGAGAGCCACACATTGACTGAGAAATATTGGCGAGTTCAGTTCTGACCAAAAAGTCGCTTGATTTGTTGCTATATACGTGTATTTTGGAAAAGTGTAAAAAGTTACAGGAACTGAGTTACTGAGGGACTTCAGCTAACTTCAGCTATTAGCCAAATGTGAGAAAATAGCTTTGTGTAGTTTCCTCTTTGCTTCATGCACAAAAGTACAGAGATATGCCGCTACAAGCATGGTGACTGGACAGCAGGCTAGCTGGTGGACCATAGTCTACTGCTAATGCATTAAATATACATACAGGCGTTAGCTCCGTACAGCTACTTCCTCATTGGCCTCAGCATCAGTTGAGCTATTGCACCTTGTTTAAAACCAAGGATTATTCTGAACACTTCTGTTTAGCTTTTTTATGATGATTTTAATGTTTGTAAAGTGTCTTTGAGAACTTTGAAAAGTGCTATAAATAAAATGTATTATTATTATTAATATGCAGACCCTTCAAACAGAAGCATGCAGCTCTGGGAGCAGACATTTCTGGAAATGTATGGAAATGGTTAAAATGTTATCGTGCTGTTTAGATAAACACATTTATATTTCTTCTGTCTCTGTATATTCATAACAATTCAGGTGTAATTGTTTCTAATGCAGAAGGAAAAGAGTAAATAAGGAATTAAATCATGTAAATGAGGCCATTGAAAGAGTAGAAGGGAGATGTTTAATTATTTAAAATAAAAGATATTGATCCCAGATTACTGTCCAGTTACTTAACTTAAACATCAATGATCTGAAACAGTGTTATATTAAAAATGCACTCATGGATATTTTCAACGTATTATATCAACTCACAAGGTGAATACTTAATAGGTAAATATGTATATAGTACGTAGTAATATAGTGTTATAGCTTGTTTCACACAATAAATGTCGTCATGCATCAGTGGTTTGTATCGCTGTACAAATGCTGTTCACACATGTAGTTCAAAGAGAAACAACAGTTGTGATCCAGGAGGACGCTTAGAACGAGCATGAAAACAAAGTGCTGGGGTTCCCCATGGGTCACACCTGGAGCCACTACTCTTCCCTGTCCACACGACACCACTGGCCTCTATTGTTCCATCCTTACTGCAAGTTGAATCTTACTGCATATGCATATCATAACATATGTTCACTGAGAGTGACAATCTTATAATGTAATGTAGTGAGTGTGATCAATAACATGAGAAGACTTCCCCATCATCCTCGAGCAGACAACACACTGAACCACACTCAAGGCCAACTGTGGCTCAGTGGTAGAGCGGCTCGTCCTTCAATCAGAGGATCGGCGGTTCCTTCCCCGTCCCCGTCCACGTGTCCTTGGGCCCCAAACTGCTCCCGTAGTCCATGAACGGGTATGAATGTTAGAGAGTCCTGATGGGCAGGTGGCACCTTGCATGGTAGCCCTGCCATCAGTGTATGAATGTGTGTGAATGGGTGAATGATGACATGTAGTGTTAAAGAGCTTTGAGCGGTATGAAGACTAGAAAAGAGAAATGCAAGTACAGTCCATTTTGTTGAAGACGCCCGATTATACAGAGCTGTTTTATTGTTTTACTGCTAATGCAAAGAATAAACTGTACGCTACTTAATAGTTTAAGATACTAAGGAAGAAGTCTTGACTGGTAATGAAACACTATTTAATACTGATGCATCTATATGACCTACATGAGCAAAGAAACCATCAGCAAGAGGGTTGGCTATTTCTATGCAGTTGTTTTGAATGCTTGTCATTGGCGCCAGCAGGTCCGATTGCGGCGAAATCAGACGAAATCACCAGAAACTCCTACAGCTCAGTATCCAGTGGGGCCTCCAGGTCCGGGTTCGCTGCCCGAGCTCAGGCGGGAGGCGGAGAGCTCCGCGTCCAGCAGAAGAGGCTCCTCCTCCGGCCAGGAGCAGAGCTCAGCCAAACGCTGCTCCAGGCTGAAGAAGAACCTTGATCTTCACTTGTCCGACTCACTCTGAACAGTCTCATCATGTTGGTCATATACCCTTATTGTACCATGACTACACTGATAGCCACTGCTTTACACCCTGCCCTGCTTCTCTCAAATTAGCAACCATGATGTCGTCTTGAATTTGCAATACATCAATATCGGGCTATTATGCAAACCCCTAATTATGTTAAACAACAGTATATTAAAATGATCTTATTCTACATTATGTGGGCATTGCAACCTCAATTTGTTGGAGGTCAAGGTCTGGTTCGAGTTGGACAAGTAGAACACAAGGTTTGGGACAAGTTGTAGCTCCAGTTATTCAAACGTTGATGGAACACAAACGCCGCTCTCCTGATTGAAAATCAGATGTGAAATATCAGCCCACCTTTACATTCCTACCTAACCAAAGCTTAGCCAGAGTAGTGTCACATGATTGGTTTCCCACCAGTGACGTGAGACGGTGGCTTTCCATGTGATCCTGCTGATCGAAGAAAACACCGAATACAAGTGCTTGCTTCATGCCTTGTCGTTATCCTTGTCTTGCATTTGTTTGTACACTTTCTTTTTCATGATGGTTTTGATGTCTATCCTTAATAAAAACGTTACTTCTTTAAAATGAGAAAGTGAGTGAAGCCACTTTTAGTTGCCATAGTGTCAGATGGAAGTGTGGGATAGAGTTGAGCTCCACGTCGTGTCTCCTTCACCCTGTCAGGGTTCATCTCACAACATGACCGGCTCGCTGGACGTTATCTCGCTTATCACATGGCAACTTTATAGATCAATAATTTAACACAAAATATTGATTTCAAATCAGCGTCCACAGCAACAGTCCGCTATAAAGAAATGACAGTATGCTGTAAAGGACCAATCACAATGGAGTCTTCAACCAAGCCGCATCATGAAGCGACCTGCAGTGTCACCTGTGATGTTCGTTTACTCCTTATTGTAAATAATAACTGCCAAGGCTCCTGTGGATAGAACAAAGACACATTCTGGTGCTTGTTAACGTGGATTCTGACTCACACTCGATACATTCATATGCCGATGCATACACACTCCTTTATCCAATCCTTTGCTGTAACGTAAATGGAACTGCTTCTGAAGCCTGAAGTCCTTCTGTGCTTCCTGCCTGTTTTTTCAGTGTGTTGACCAGTCCTGTTTGGCTGCTCGTTACACCTGACTGTCCTCATCAGCTCTCATTGTCATCTCACCAGGAGTTAGATATAATGAGGGTCAGTCTCATTACTGCCCATGTCAGCTCACCCAAGTCTGACCTCTGACCTCTACCTCCCTACGGCCAATCCAGTTGTTTCCCTCCCTCCTCTTCTTTTAGCCTGATGGTCGGACGCAACACAAAACAAAAACAACAATGCGTGAGAATAAGAGCTAAATGGTGTGGGATGGATACAGCTCTCCCTCAGAAGGATCCAAAATCAGTTTAGACTTTTTTGACAACAAAAAATGTATTGAATGCAACAAAAACAAAAACAAAGAGGAGTGGGGGCTGGCAGCGGGGTCACAGGAAGGGTGGAGGTGAAGATTAGGGGGCAACAATGAGTTAAATGTTCCCCTGTCAGACCACGTAGAGGCCGAATTATCCCCCCAGTGTCCATAATTTGTCTGGAATAATTGAGTGTGTGCATATGTGTGTGTGTGTAGCTGGGGCTCAGGCCTTGCTCTCTGGTAGTTGGAGGTGAAGGGGCTCTCCACAGAGAGTGGAGGACCCTCGCTGTCACACAGGAATCTGAAGAGACCTCCCAGTAGCCCTCGGTGGTGAGACCCTGCAGCTCCATTTATTCACAACCCTCAGCAGTTTAGGGAGGCTGAGAAGGAAAATGTTCGCGTCATTTGATTCCAAAAGGATACTGGCATGTTTGGCTGATATTGGTACACATGGACAAATGGCTACCAAGCAGCATAACTCTTATATCTACAACACCAACAATGATGGTCCAACAGAATAACTTTTAACCGTGATGTAATGCATAATAACATATCTGAAATCACTGCAAGGTCAGGGCACCTAAAGAGATAGCACATTTTCTACCTGTTCAATTGTGTATGTATTTTATTTATTAATTATCATTATTATTGTAATATTTTAATCAAAAACAGACATATAAAGAGTTAAAAATACAGATTCTGATCATTTTGCAGCTTTGTGTCCAAGGAGTCCAAAAGTCCAAATGACATAAATACACCTCTCTTTCCCAGACACTGTTGGCAACGGGCGGAGTAGAGGTGGCATGGTGTTCCTGGAGGAGATGGTATTTAGTGGAGGTGATGGAGATCATATGAGAGGTGATGATAGAGGAGGAGGTGCAGTAACTGTAAAAAAAATTTTAAAGGCAAAAGTAATCCTTAAATTAGACATCCCAGAATAAAAGGACTGCGATTTGATCATAACTTCACACTGGTGGTGTTACCTGATGCTCAGCCACTGAGTGTCAATTTAAATGATGTGCTGCCATCTAGTGGCAAGACTGCAACATGTCAGGTCATGAGATACATTATCATGAAGTCAAAGCTACAATAATGCCTATCTTTACACTGACCATAGATTAAATGATGACAGGTAATGTTAGAGGTGTGGCTTGTAGTGACGAACCCACTGAGAATCATCACCAACTCTGCAGTTTCCCTCAACTCTACGGAGCATCTCAGCATCTTTCAGTCCACTGTTTTGGTTTCATGGCCCATGACTTCAAAGTGTTGCTTCAGTCTCACAGCTCTCATCAAGTGTTTCCATCAGCAGAAGGCAGCTGTTCTTACTTCCCTCTCTGGTGGATGTCTGAAGTAATGGTTTTCTTACACATTGGCGACAACAACCTTGTAAATGCGTTTCAAAACTTTGACTCAGAAATCTACGAAACACCACTGCAACTACCCTCCTGACGGACAGGTTGAAAGCTGTGTACGTAGAGACCTACAGGCCATTGACAGTGGACCATTGAGCTTGAAGGAAACAGATTCTAATGAAGTCTAAATGAAGTGCTACTGCATTTTACTGTGTTATTTTAGTTGTGGAGCTGTCCGCCTCATCTCATGGCCTGCATGGGCATATGGAGGCTCACTGTTGTCACATGGCCATATTAACAACATGTAATCAAAGCGCCAACCTTCTTCTTTTTTTCCAGAGCTTTCAGCCATTGCCTTCATCAGAAACGATCTTGAACTTGGTCAAGATCGTTTCTACGAACACAATATAAAAAAAAAATGCAAGCAACACAAATGTCAGAATGTTTTGTGTTCAAAGACCTGAAAGACTTTCAGCTTCACTTTACTTGTGATTGAGGACTTACTTGACTTTAGAACCTACCAAATCTCAGCATTACTCTACCTTCACTAACACCTGTTTACTCAAACACTTTTGATAACTGAAAGTATTTTGCAACACTTTCCTGATTTCCAAACACAGCTGATGACCTATGCTGACGTGTCCCTGCAGCTGCCTGCCACAGACTGGGCCGTGGAGGCTCTGGTGGACCCGACACGTCTCCGGCTATAAAGAGCGTGTAGGCCTATGCTTATTATGTCTCTGTTATGTCTGGAAGTATTTTTTTCAGCAAAAATTGGGAAGACATTTCTGTCATCTTTTCATCTGTACAAACTGGACAAACAGTCCTGTTTGTTGAGCCCGTCCCAGCCGGGCCAGGGCAGGGGGGGGGGGGGGTGATGTGCTCTTAACCGTCTGCAGGTCATCCAAAATGCTGCCGCCAGATTACTCACCAGGACAAACCGACGGTCTCACATCACCCCCGTACTCTGATCTCTCCACTGGCTTCCTGTAGCATCTCGGATACACTTCAAAATTCTCACCATCACTTACAGAGCACTTCACGGTCAGGCTCCGACTTATGTAGCTGATCTACTTCGCCCCTATTCACCCGCCCGCACTCTCAGGTCAAATGCTCTAGGTCTTCTGTCAGTCCCACGCACACGATTTAAGACCCGTGGTGACCGAGCCTTTGAGGCAGTGGCCCCGAGGCTCTGGAATGCTCTGCCTGCAACTCTACGCCTCGCAGATACTGTGGATACTTTTAAAAGCCAGCTAAAAACCCACCTGTTTAGGCTGGCGTTTGTGTAAAAGTAAACCCATGTCCTAGACCTGCTCTTAACATTTGTTTTACATTTTTATTTTATTTTTATTTTATTCTTTAACATTTTTTATTCACTCTGTGTATGTAATTTATTGACCCTAGGGTCACATTGTGTTTTTTATGCTTTTAAATGTCTGCTCTGTTAAGCACTTTGTGATAGTACTGTCTGTGAAAAGCGCTATATAAATAAAATTCATTCATTCATTCATTCATGTGGCATTATGTACCCTGTTTATGTAGAACACAAGCCCTTCGGATGTCATAGGAAGAGCTGATTCTTCTGAAGTTGTCTGTTTGCTTTGTCTGTCACCTCTTGGATAACCTCTGACCTCTGTGACATAGGCAGAGGTTACTTTGGTTCAATGTCAACACGACATGGAGGAGATATGGGAGAGTTACATGGATATGAACAATATTACAAACAGTGGGACTGCATGAAATTCAAAAGGCAGAACTTTTCTTTTACCAATGGAGTTCCAACTTTGTAGAGAATGCATAGAAAAGCAAAGAGCTTTAACTTCACATCCAGCGTTACTCAGCGAACCTCACTGTGTGCATCCTTCAGGTCCAACTGCTGTGTTGAATGCAATGTCCTGCAGTGTTTATATCCCTCCCTCTTACCTGCCACGTTGAGGGTCATGGTGCGTTACCGTCCATTGTTAATCAGTGGGATAACATGAAACCATTTGTATGAATTATCTCATCACCTCCATGTATGTTTGTCCTCTTGCACGTGGTGAGTCCAACACAATAGGGACACAACTACTCCATAGTGCTAGAGGGCAAACATCAGCAGGGTGCCTTGAAGTTGATACCACAAATGCAGTGGCAGCCGTGCATTTTATACCTGGGCCTTCACTGCTGTCCTGCAGCTGAAATACCACCTTATAACCACATTGTTGCACCACAGCTCATGTTTAAGGCTGTAACTATGTACGTCTTCGTATTAAACCGTTCAGTGTGAGTCATTTGAACAACGCTGCAGCATTTAGAAAATGTAAAAGCCTAAATTCAGGAAAATATAATGTTCTCAGCTGGTCTGGCTGTGGGATCCACCATCATTCCTTAATGACAAGCCAGGAACCAAAGAGAGTATCAGGATTTTACTTTCACAACTTGAATGTTGAACGCACCTCTCTGCAGTGTCTTTCCTCCTCTCAGCACCCTCTATCATGGTGCAGCTCCTCTCAGTCAGAATGCATTTTGATTGGCTGAGCTGCATCACGTGATGTGATTCACTACCCATCAGCCTCTGCTGGCTGTTAAGTTTCGTTTCACGATAGTCACGTGCTCGCCCACTGACCAATCACAGCGCACACTGCACCTAGCGGGAAAGCTACAGATGAACACTGAGCGGCATGTAATGGTGACGTCATTATAGGCGGCTAGCAGCCGCTGACACGTCAAAGAATACGCCCAACATGTCAAACTAAAGATCTGATTGGTTGAACACTATGACAATATTTTATAAATTATAATACATGTAGTGTATTTCAGAAAAATTATTAAATTATTAGCCACACTGTCAAAATTTCTTAAGGAATTTTCTAGTTTTTCTTATTTCTCATATAAACCACGAATGCCATTTGATGGCTTTCCTCTGACAGGCCATCGTCGTTGACACATTTGATGTATTGGAGAACAGAATGCTTATTGTTTTATGTTCTCCAATTCCCTCTAATGTGGAGATTGATGTGTCAAAAAAGTCATGCATTGATACCATTTACATTTAGTTTAGTTGAAAACAAGCAAAACAATATATTTATAATATAATGTAATCAGCTGGAATCAGCTCTATTAAAACAACATGTTGGGAGGTTTAAAGATCACTGCTGAAACAGATGGCACTGTATTTAGTCTGGATGGAGACAGCTGTGAGAGAACCTGAAGGTGTTCACTGGAGCGAGATCAATCGCTTGTATCATTGGTTGATAGATGAGGTTCTCCCTGCTCCTTCAGATCCTCACAATGGACTCCAAGTGATCCTTTCCTTTTCTTTACACCGAACATCTCAGTGCATACAAACAGTGCAGCTGTCATTTGCACAGCTGTGTTGCTTTGGAGTCCTGCCAGTGAGTCCACACATGCTCAGAAGCAACAGAAGACACACACACACACACACACAGCTACACTCCTACACAAAGAGAGAGAGAGAGAGAGAGAGAGAGAGAGACAGAGAGAGAGAGAGCGCGAGAGAGAGAGAGAGAGAGAGAGAGAGAGAGAGAGAGAGAGAGAGAGAGAGACAGACAGAGAGAGAGACAGAGAGAGAGCGAGACAGAGAAAAGTGATCCCTGATGATAAAGGTTTACTTTAGGACAATAAACGAACCTGTTCCAGACAGATATCTGTCGTCTCAGTGCTTCTCAATCTGGTGAATGTGTCTCCACCCACTGAAGGACCAGGGAGACTTTGCCTCAGACAAATGTTTGTAGAACTAAATCATTAATCTGTGTTAATGTTGCTGATGATCCCATATCCAAAACCTCCAGCTGTGTTTTCACAGCTGTTAGAGAGAAAAACAGCAATAAATGGGGGCACAGTGACATAACACCTCCTCTTTCCTGGTAGCATCAATACAACACAACTGGACTTGGAACTATTGAGGACAATTTGTTTTCAAAGCCTAAACCCGAACACCGGTACGAGACATCCAGAGCTGCTGGTGTTTGCCTTTAGCTTCCTGTCAGAGGACTCTGAGGCTGGTGAAGCAGTGTGTGACTGAAACATCCTTTCATCGCTCCACTTGTCCTACAGCGCCCTCTGCTGTGAGAAGGACAGATTTCTTTCGTCAAAATCCAAAGTACTAGAAGTACCGACAGTATTTCGCGATGCAAGGTCAGGTTAGTGGCGCAGATTTAGAGGGAGCTCGTTTAACTTCCACAGAGCACTGTTGTCAGACCTACAGGAAATGCCTGAGTCTGGTGTTGCTGTGACTTCTCTGTAGACCTCAACAGATGAATCAATTACTCCATCAACAGAAAAATACTCAGCAACGATTAACTGTTGCAGTTATTTTTAGAGCGAAAAAAACAACCCTTGTTCCAGCTCATCAAATCCTTCTGTATGAATTGATGTCCCATTAATGTTCATAGCTTTGCTTCTTCCTCAGAGTCCTTGTTCTTTCCCGCCGCACAGGTTCTGTTGTGAAAAAAAATGTTGTAGCTGTCTTTCACACTTAGAGCAGGTTTAAGAATGAAACAGAAGCTCTCAGAGGCGTATAGTTAAATCAAAGCAATAGATTTATTTATCAACAAAGTTATTCAGCCCAGCTATCAAAAACAAGCTTGGGTGCTAATGGATGAACTTCGCAGAGATTCACCATGAGACACGCTTCAACACATCAGCGTGAAACTTAATATAGGGGTCCACCCCTTGATACACATTGGCCAAAGTCAAAGATGCAGGCGTGGCACGTTTTTACGTTATGACACCTGGTTGGAAGCCGTGAATGTCCATTCACCTTGGCCCCTCCCAATAGGCGTTGGTTTCCATCAGTGTGTGTGAGATGATGCATGCCAGCAGACCTAGAGAAAGTGTGTGTGAAGAAGCCGGGCTCAGCTGGGCGTAGTCCCTCGCTTGAATCTCACTGTCTTATCTATCTGAAAGATGGCTGCCTGTTCCTTGTGACGCAGTTAAATAAGTAACCTTTCACCTGCTTCTCTCTGGCCTTAGTGTATGCTGTGAGCACTGTATAAGTGGTTAATAGAGCTGCATAAGCTAATGGTTATTAAAACTACAAATATGCTAGTGATTAATTAAACTGTATATAAGTCAATTGCTACTTAAAGCTGTATATAAGCTAGCTGTTAATTAAACTGTATATAAGCTAGTTGCTACTTAAAGCTGCATATAAACTAGCTGTTAATTAAGCTGTATATAAGCTAATTGCTGATTAAAGCTGTATATAAGCTAATTTTATCAACAGTTCCATGGATCGTAGTTTTATCTGGACCCTGGTCCTTCCTCCTACCATGGCCCCGCTGGCACCTACTACCATTTTTATTATCAACATTATTAATTCTATTACCGATACCATTAATGCACATTACTGAGTTTGCTTCTTCACCAGAGTCTCTGTGCTTTCTCGCCTCACAGGTTCCTGTGTATCCGGGTTTACCTGGACCAGGTGTTGCCTCCTGTCGTGGTTGTGTCATACATTGAATGTGCTGTAATTACATTGAATGTGTTGTAATTCACTATCCTGTTCTACACATGACATCATTGCACGTCTGTCCATCCTGGGAGAGGGATCCCTCCTCTATTGCTCTCCCACAGGTTTCTTCCTCTTTCCTCCCCGTTAAAGGGGTTTTTGGGGAGTTTTTCCTGTTCTGATGTGAGGGTCCCGGGACAAGAGGACGTCAAATGTGTACATATTGTAAAGCCCTCTGAGGCAAATTTGTAATTTGTGATTTTGGGCTATACAAAAATAAATTGAATTGAATTGTACACATATTTGTTGTCATTTTCATGGTAACGTGATATGTTGCAGCAAAGTGCTGTCCAGTTCATATTCATAGCCCTCACAGCCTCTCACACTCACACTCACCAGGTGACGTCAGTAAGTCCCTGAGGGTTCAGGGTTTGAGGCTTTAGGGTTACACTGGGATTGGGCCCCAGACAGAAGGTAGAAGTGACAGTTCACCTCCACACTCCTAGGGGGCAGCACTGTTAGTGATGGCGGAAGCAGATCTGGCTGATGCAGACCGATGGAAACAGCACAGTAAGCTGTTAGCAACGACCAGTAGCCTCCAGTTTACATCTGTGTAGAATACAACATCTGGAGAGCAGGGCAGTCAAAGCTATGTGGACACATTTTTATAAAAGAATAAGCTTGTAGGTATAAGTGGAGATGGCTGGCCGCTCTGGAAATGAAGATCTATTTGACGATATTCTTTTGGCGGATGAAAGGTGAGTTTTCTGGAAGCGGAATGATGTGACTTGTTTACCGCTGCGGTCAAGTCAGCAGACACTTGCATTGTAGTGCACCGAACTATTCTATTAGCTGTATGCTGACATTCAAGGTAAACGCATTGAAACGGCACAGATCGGGAGCGAGCGAAGGACTTTGCAAAGTTAGCGGAAAGATTAACGTGAGACAACATCCGGTTTTAACATAACGAACATTATGTTTTCAGAATAAGATGCCAACAAAATATATATACATATTGTATATATGGAAATAAGATGAAATCAATTATATTCACATTAAGTATAAAACATTTTACCTGCATCTCGTGAGTTAAAGGGAATATACACCTGAATTGTGCGTGAAGTGTCTCTGTTCTTTGATTTGAGGGTTGCTGGAAAGATATTAAAATGAATAATACCTGACTGACAGTCAATTAAGATATTTTATGAAGAAAAAAACACTGAACTGAATTTGTACCTTCAAATAGCAAATTTTTGAAATTTTTAAGGTGCTATAAAAAAAAATGTCCTCAATAATTTAACATAATGACTAATGCATATATGTTCAGGACAGAAAGGCTAATATCACAATATTTCATGTGCTATATGAATAGATGTTTTAATAATTCCAGACAATGGCTGATGTATATGTGTTCAGGACATTGTTGACTCCACCCATTCTAAAAATATTTTTTACTGTACCAATTAAGAGATTTTTCAAAGTCAAGTCGTAAATACGTAGTCAAAAAAGCTAAGACGTCAATATTTGATGTACTCTAAAAATATATTTCTTACTAATTCAAGACGATGGCTGATGCATATATGTTCAGGACATCTGTTAAAAGTCCATAATGTAATAATCAGCACAATGTAAGAAAACCATGATCACATAACATAACAGTTTTGAGAATAATCATCTGTTACATCATGAGAAAATGAATACATTATAAATTAAGCCAAAAAGCAGTTGAATAATATAATAAATGTACCACATGGTGTAATAATAAAATGTAATAAACCTCTCCTTGTCTTCTTGCATAGGAACCTTCTAGTTTTACATTCGAATCAATCAGATCCAACTGGATGAAGCCTTTTGGATGTATGATAAGTTTAGGATCGCAAGATATCCAGTGACCTGGACAAATGACAACTGTTATGGAGATAATGCTGAATTTAATATACTGGCTGATTCTTAGCCTGTGAAATCCATTTCCATACAGAATTGGTCATTTAGTATGGCATTTAATTGGTCCCAATATTCACGCACATAAATAACTGGCACGTGCACATTATACAAGTGCACAAAACATCCGCGAGCGGACGACCATTGCAACGGAGAAAAAATAAAATGTATTTGTGATTTCACTTGTATCATGTAAAACTAAGTGTTCCTGTGCTTTAAGAGTACAAGGACAGTATTTATTTTAAATTATTACAAAATACAGAATTGTTTTTATTGTTCAACTATTTTTTTAAATCATGTAGTATTTTCATTATAATGACTGGACAGACTCATAGAGGTGAATTCTTCCAACACTAATTTCTCTTTTTGGAAGATGAGAAAAATATAATATCGTGGCTTTTTCACTTCACCCGGAATGAACTGAATTTAAAGCTGCAGGGTAATTCAGTGAAAATCATTTTTCTAAAATGAATTTTGTTACGTAATTTATTCTTTAATCCAGCCGTTATTTTACTTGAAATGAGAAGTATTGATGAGATGTATTCATGTATTTCTATGTATTTTTTATAATCCATCCAGTTAAATTTGAAAAATGAGAATATTATTTCAAGCCTGTCGAGCTATCGACAAGATGATCAATCTGGGTCGGACTAAAGTTAGCACAGGAGTCCTCTGTTATATTGAAGCATGGTGTTGAGTTAAATACAGACGGAATCACTTCTTTAAATTGAGCTACGGCACCATCAGATAGACATCTAGTGTAGTAACTCTTGCTTACCGGTGTACACTCCGTTAGTAGGAGTTCAAAGGTTATTAGATAATGGTCCGATAAAAGAGGGTTCTGTGGATAGACTATTAAATCTTCTATGTTAATGCCATAAGTCAGAACCAGGTCGAGGGTTAAAACAGTGAGTGGGTTTCTGTACATTCTGACAGAAACCAATCGAATCTGATAATGAGATGAATGCAGTACTGAGGCTATTGTTCTCGACATCCACATGAATATTAAAGTCCCCTACAATAATTACTTTATCTGTTTTAAGGACTTGATAACAACTGAGAAAATTCCGATAGAAATTGAGAATACGGCCCTGGGGCCCGGTACACTATAACACAGGAGTGTCCAACCGTTTTCAAAGAGGGCCAGAGTTGATCATGTGAAAATGCCCAAGGGCCAACAGTCCCTGCTGACATTATTTTAAACAATACAAGTGGCCTATACATACATTGTTATTTTATCATTTTATTTTCAATGACAGCAAATAGCAATGTAACCAAATGTGAGCATTCATGTGTGAACACATCTCAACAACTATTCTGTTTCTTTAACATCTTGAAAGTCAGATAACACAAAGAACAAGCCATCTAAAAGCTCATTACAGAGAACCCGATCAATATTCTCACCTCAAGACGATCTTAAATATGACTTAGTGAGGGTGATGAAAAGTTGTCGAACATTTATTAAATGTCAGACAAACATTGATTTTTTTCGTAAGCCTGTTTCTTGTGTGTTGAACTTAACACACATGAAACAGGCTCACGAAAGAAATCAAGTTGTCTCTTCGTATCTGATGATCGCTCTTCAGTGTTACGAGCAGGCAAACATTAGCAAACTCTGTCTTCTTCTCGGGGCAATTATGTTTTCTGCTATTTTCATAACACAGTCTTTGATAACCTCACATTCCGTAAAAGGTTTGTCATGTTTAGCAATTACCATGGCCACTCCGCAGCTTACTTTGATGATGTTTTCATGTGAAAAGCACCGCTGCTGTGTAGTCAAGTTATCTTGGAGTTACTTCACTTTTCTAGCACGGACGCTCTCTGATAGCTTGTTGTAGCATTAGCATGTTCTCGTAGTGTCTCTTTACATTATATTCCTTAAACAAGGCAACAGTCTCATGACAAATTAGGCAGACACAGTTGTTTCGGTTTTCGGTGAAAAACATATTGCGATCTCCACCTCTCCTGGAAGCGGCGGCCCTCGTTATCGACTTTCCTTTTTTACTTGCCGTAGCCACGACAGTTCAAGGGTCAGACCCAATTTCAAACAGCCAGACAGTTACAGAGTGGTGCTGCCACCATGAGGTAAAAATAGGAATTGCATGTTGAATTTGTATGATTTATTCATTCATTGACTGTGCTGGCGGTCCATAAATAATGCATTTTAAGACAGAAGGCGCGGGCCATTTAAAATCTGACCTCGGGCCGTGATTGGCCCGCGTGCCGGACTTTGGACATGCCTGCTATAACACATAGAACTGGCTGTATTGTTCTCCAGGTTGGGTGTGAAAGACTAAGAACCAAGCATTCAAATGAGTTATAGTCTAGTTTAGGTTTAGGGGTTAATAATAGGGTAGAGTCAAAGATGGCTGCTACTCCACCTCCTCGGCCGGCGCCTCGAGGAATGTGAGTATTGATATGACTTGGAGGAGTTGATTCATTTAGGCTGACATATTCATCATTACTCAGCCAGGTTTCAGCAAGACAAAATAAATCAATATGATTATCTGATATTAGCTCATTTACTGGTACAGCTTTAGATGACTGTTGCGTTGGATTTAACTTGGATTCGGTTCTGCAGTTTAACTCCTCGACTGCTGACCTTTGACTTGATTCGTTGAAGTGTCCGTGGGGCAGACGCCGCCTCGGTGGTTGTGGGTGAGTACCTACTCCAATGGAAGCGCAGAGGAGTGTGTAAGACTGACACTCTGCTTCCTGGTCTCAACTCTAAGTGAAACCAGTCTCCAGCAGCAGCCGTTGAGCGAGGGTGTGGTTGTCTCTCAGGTTCCGAGGGGAGGGCTACCTGGAGGGCTTTGAGAGAGGGACCCGGAGAGGACTGCAGGACGGCCGCAGACACGGAGCCTCTCATGGGGCCAAGCTGTCCACGGAGGTGAGTTAGCACAGTGAAGGCCGCAGCGTTACCATTGACCGCAGGTATG
Source organism: Melanostigma gelatinosum (assembly GCF_949748355.1). Taxonomy (NCBI): domain Eukaryota; kingdom Metazoa; phylum Chordata; class Actinopteri; order Perciformes; family Zoarcidae; genus Melanostigma; species Melanostigma gelatinosum. The sequence goes on along the minus strand of NC_136635.1, from coordinate 3,988,412 downwards.
TCAGAGTGTCTGTGTGGATTCATGGCAGTGTACAGGGTTAGCCTGTTAGCTTCGTCATGTGACAGTAAGCTGAGTCGTGTTGCTTTGAATCCATTCAGCCTCTCAGGGTTGTTGACGGTCTCTTGCCCTCTAACCTCCGACAGGTTTCCTTCTACTATGGGTTCACCATCACATGGAGATGTCTCCTCCAGCAGAAGACAGATGTCAGAGCACGGTATGGTCTCAGACACCATCTCGATCTCCTTATTTCACTGCAGTCATTGTTTTGTTGTTGTACATCTTCGAACCTGTACACATGAGCCAACCTTTCTCCTGCTTATGTTTGAATACTAAAAGTAGTTTAACAAGTTCTCCACTTTCTACAGTAGTTGTTTACATCACGTGAGTGAACGTAGTTCTAGTGAGTTGTGTTGTCTGTAAAG